>NC_089240.1:30933466-31283466 GCF_963924675.1 Phocoena phocoena | reverse complement strand
TGGACCTTAACAAAAATTTTTAAAAATTGTGTATCACAAGATATTATCAAGAAAGTGAAAAGGCAACCTAAAGAATAGAAGAAAATATCTGCAAATCATATATGTGATAAGATATACAAATGGCCAACAAGCAAATGAAAAGATGATTTATGTCAACTGCCATTAGGGAAATGCAAATCAAAAACACAATGATATGCCACTTCATGTAATTTAAAAAGAATAGAGGGCTTCCCTGGTGGCGCAGTGGTTGAGAGTCTGCCTGCCGATGCAGGGGACACGGGTTCGTGCCCCGGTCCGGGAAGATCCCACATGCCGTGGAGCAGCTAGGCCCGTGAGCCATGGCCACTGAGCCTGCGTGTCCGGAGCCTGTGCTCCGCAACGGGAGAGGCCACAACAGTGAGAGGCCCGCGTACCGCAAAAAAAAAAAAAAAAAAAAAGAATAGAATATAACAAGTATTGGTGAGGATGTGGAGAGATTGGAACCCTTGTAAACAGATGGTGGAAATGTAAAATGGGGCAGCCACTCGGGAAAACAGTTTAGCTGCTCTTATAAACCTAAGCATAGAATGCCATATGACCCAAGAATTCCACTTCCAGGTTTAAATACAAAACAATTTAAAAAGGATACACAAAAAAATACTTGATACACGTGTTCACATAGCACTATTCACAATAGTCAAAAGGTGGAAACAGCCCAAATGCCCATCAATGGATAAATAAACAAAGTGTGGCATTACTTTGCAGCCATAGAAGGAAAAGAAGTACTGATAAATGCTACAACATAAACGTGCCTTGCAAACATTAAGTGAAGGAAGCCAGATATAAAAGATCAGATATTGTATGATTCCATTTATATGAAATGTCCAGCAGAGGTAAATCCATAGTACAGAAAGCATATTGGTGCATGCCAGAAGCTGGAGGAGAGGACCTTAGGGAGTAACTGCTTAATGGTTACAAGATCTCCTTTTGTAGAAGTAACAGTTTTGGAGTTAGATAGAGATGGTGGCTGTACTACATTGTGAATGTGCTAAATACCAACCAGATGTACACTTTAAAAATTGTTAATTTTGGGACTTCCCTGGTGGCGCAGTGGTTGAGAGTCCGCCTGCTGATGCAGGGGACACGGGTTCGTGCCCCAGTCTGGGAGGATCCCACATGCCGTGGAGCGGCTGGGCCCGTGAGCCATGGCTGCTGGGCGTGCGCGTCCGGAGCCTGTGCTCCACAACGGGAGAGGCCACAACAGTGAGAGGCCCATGTACAGCAAAAAAAAAAAAAAAAAAAATTGTTAATTTTATGTTATATATTTCACCACAATTAAAAAAAAAAATCCCAAGTTAAAAATTTTCCTGGCTATGCTTTTGGAGCAGAAATTGGAGACCTTGGTCACACACTGGTCTGTGCATTAAAGCAGGCTCACAATTATGTCCTAAGGAGAATTTTGACCCCATTTACAAGAACTTCCTGAGTGGGGTGGGTTGCCTTCCACTCACGCATAAATCCTTATCATGCACCTCAATTTCCACAGGAGGATGTGAACTCAACCTCTAACTCAACTGTTAGTTACGGTATATATTGTTTACATGTAACTGAACGGCTGTAATTTAGGTGATATACAATAGCTGATATTTAAGATGGGAATTATGACAGGCACTCTACAGAGCCCTTCATTTTCATCCTAGGACATTTTTGGCTTCCTGCATGGAAGTTATCTGGGCCATCTTCCAACTGCCAAGAACCACAACTCATTTCCTAGGAGCTTTCTCAGGATGTCAAAGCCTGCTCAGCCTACCCAGGGCACGAACCCTTTCCAATAGGCAATATCTCTGTTTTTACAGATAAGAAAACTGAGGCATAGCGAGGCTTAACAACTGGCTCAAGATCACAGAGGTATTAAGTGATGTTGCTGGCATAAAAACCCAAGACTGCAAAGCTGCGTCTCTGAATCACTTTGCACATGGTCTCTCAGTAAACAGACAGCACACTATCTCACTAACTGCTCACCTAGGTATACACAAAACCTAAAATCTCTACTGAAAAAGTAATACTAGTAAATGATTAGAGGAAAGTCTTGCAATCTATCTATTCCTCTAGGTGCCCTAAAATCTACTCAATGATTACATCAACTGAGCCAAAAGCCCTGTACCTAAAATCTACTATGTCTTCTCCCAACCACACTAAGATTTCATTCAGTGAATACTGTGTTGTGATGTCATCTACCCACAACTTCAGATGACACAGAAATATTCTAAGGGATTCATCTTGATGTTTAGGTAAGGATGTTATCAAAGGCTTTCCAGTCTTTTCAATGAAAACTTAGGGAGAAATGGCTTTCAGATGTTAGTGTCAGGAAGAGTAGTTGACTCTTTGAAGCAATTAGTTGGTTTTTATCCCACGGAGCATGATTGTGCCACTCTTCATTTTTCCTCCATACACTGGCTGCTAGAAAAACATTTTGGCTTCTCCAGAGCAAGTGACATGACCATACTATATCTCATCCCTGACTGCACGTGATGTCTCTAATTTTGTTTCAACTTTCTAAAAAATCACTTGTAATTCATTTTTTCTTGTGTTTTATATCTTTGTGATACCTTTAAAAGTTTTTGTAACAGATGAAGCATAAGTAAATGCATATATGAGCCAAGAAGCACCACAGTTTATTTCAAAACTTTTGATTGCTGCGGAAATATCCTACCCATGACATGATAAACCAATAGGAGTGGACTGCAGCTCTCAACTTCTTTTGGATTTTTCCTGTCTTATTCACTTTAGGAACAGAAGACTCCAGGCAAGGACATGTACAAACTAAAGCAAAAGAAACATAGCAAGCTCTTGAAAGAAATTTCAGTTGAGCATTATGCAAGGCAATGTATAGAAAAGATTATGTTTCAGGGGTCCACACATGCCTTAATGCCTACCAACTACAAAACATGAATGGGATGGGGTGCCTGGATGGAGATTCAAGGACGCATCAATAAGCCATAATCAAGTATTTATCTTCTGGACTATCCACTTGGGGGATTTCGCTTCCAAGATGGTTGTGGTGCTGAAACATGACAGAATGCATGCAAAGCTTCTTGCTCTTGGATGACCACTAGGTGTAATCATTTAAGTGCATAAACCTCATTTTATCTTACGTTATTCAAGTATGTTCTTAGTGCGGGGTGCGTGTGTGTGCATGTATACATCAAGTTTGTGTGTATACATCAAGTTATAAGCATGTGCCTACTTACAGGCCCGAAAATAGGCTGGGTAGACAGCACAGAACTTCGTTTATAATAGCTGTATAATAATTTTTGATAATCTAGCTAGCTATAAGTGCTCAAAATACATTCTTATATTATTTATGGTAATCACTGATGTGCTTTATTAATCTCAGCAATTATCAAAATGCCAGGAAGTTACACATTGAGTCATCTGTGTAATCGGTGAGCGTTTGGCTATGCTGTCAAACCTATTTTCTTAAATTCTAACTGCCAGTCTGATTTTAACAGACGTAATGTACAGGGTGCCAATCAGAGTACAAGAAATTACTTTTAAACTAGTTAATACTTCCATCACAACTTAATCACTTTATGTTTCTCTGTAATTGCCTTCCTGAGTTTTTAATTGTATCCCCATTTATGAAGTCAGCAGTATGCAGAAAAATATTTTGGTAAAAATGAATGACAGCTATTTGTCATATTTTGTGCTTAATTATGGCATGCCAAGCATGCTGATTCACAGTGACATAGGCCCTTAGGGCCCATAGAAATAATCTGGCACTGGAAAAGTCATGATTTAAACATCAATTAAAAGCATAAGATAGCATTACCAGTCCTGTGCAACTTCAGAATTCCAACAATATTGCTAACTAAAGTTCTGTCATTGAATCTGCTGAACTATTTTTGAAATCTGCATGAGGCACAAGATGAAAAAAGTGATAACTGGACTTCATTAAAAGCTTTTGTCCCTCGAAAGACATTATTAAGGAAGTGAAAATACCCACAAAATGAGAGAAAATTCTTATAAATCATGTATTGGATAAAGTTTTAATATCTAGAACATATATGTTTGTATGTGTATATATATATATACAGCTTTATAATATATATATACACAAACAATATTACAATTCAACAAAAAGACAAACAACTCAACTAAAAAAATGTGCAAAGGGCTTGAATACTTAAAACATAAACATAGTATTATTATACTACCCATAAATTCCACTTTTAGTTATATATACAAAATCACTAAAAACACTCATACACTGTGTGCCATTGTTCATTGTACCATCATTCATAATAGGCAAAGGTAGAAAAACCCTAAATGTTCATCCACAGATGAAAGGATAAACAAATGTGGGATGTACATACAATGGAATATTATTCAGCCCTAAATAATAAAAAATGAAGTTCTGATACATGCTATAACATGGACAAATACTGAAAATATTATGCTAAGTGAAGCCAAACACAAAGGTATAAATATTATATGATTCATTTATATGAAATATCTGGAAAAGAAAAAAAAATCATATAATCAGAATGTAGATTAGAAGTTACCAGGAGCTGGGTGGAGGGGGAATCAGAATTATTGATTAATGGTTACATAATTTATGTTTGAGGTGAAAACAGTGATAATAAATATGCAGCATTGTGAATGTAATTAATGCCACTGAACTGTACATTAACAATGGATAAAATGGCAAATTTCATGTTATATATATATTTCATGACAGTAAAAATAAAATGTATAAAATGGTCTGCATATTTCAGTGTAACAGTTCACAACTCTTTTTCAACCAAGATGACCTTTATTTTGATTTTTCCTGGTGTTCTGAAAGATGTTGGCTTTCAAAAAAGTTGTGTTTACTGATTAATCCTCATTTACCTATTCTTATTATAATATGAAATCATTCAATAGAGTTTCTCTCAAGAGTAAGGGAATAGCTATGTTCCTCACTGAGTTCCTGTAATTCCAGCTGCCACACTTCACCTTTTCATTTACCCACATGGCCTTTTTATGGGGAAATGGATAACTGATTTCTACTTGAGCTTTTAAAATAATGCCCATATTTCTTCCTTCAAGTACCCCTAGACATCCAGGGTTCTAAGGATCCAGGGCTGGAAGCCACTGATAGAGTTACAAGGAGCACTTGACTAGGAGTCAAAAAATGTTCAAATTCAACTCTGTCAGAAACACTATGGGCTTAACACATGTATCAAATATAATATCCAATCTGACTTACAATCTAAGATACAAGTATATTCTGTATTAAACAAAGTGATTCATAAAGGCCAAAATAAAGGAATATGCTAAGATGTACTAGGCAAAAGGAAACAATAAGCAATCAAAGATTTAATAAAGTATAATTTGAGTCAAAAGCATTATTCATGGGAAAGAATGGCACTTTTTAATACTAAAGTCACAATCAAATTGTATATATAATAGTTATGAATAACTATGCACTAAAAACACAGCAACCACAGGGGATACGAGGAGAAAATAAAAGATAAAAACACACTAATATTATGATACTTTAATACTTCAATAAGGCTCTAGTACATGAAACACCAAATCAATAATGTAGATCATATGGATATATAGCAAAATTTACACTTTATAATAGAGAATACAACTTAAGCCACATGGAATATTCATTTGTAGCATTTTAAAAAATATTCTGATGTCATTACATTGGTTGTATTTTCATATTAAATTTAAAAATACAGGAATTGTATTCCACTAAGTTGAATGTCATACATATGGTGGTCTTGTTATATAGGCTTTAGTACCTGGATAAAGGCCATGGCAGGTATTATATAAATGAGTCAAAGTTGGCTTATGCGTCTTAGCTCTACACTGTTTGCTTCTTACAGTAGCCAAAAGCCTATTGGCACCAAACTTAAATTTTTATACATCTGATTATTTTTAAAATACCACAAATAAAGCAGACTGTTAGCCATTGAGAGCTTTCCTGTTTTGCATACCTCCACAAAACTGCACCCAACATCTGTTATATCTAGATAAGCTCTGTAGCTCTAGAAGACCCTAGTCACTGCTGCCCTTCAGAGTTCTCTGAGTGAAAGACTCCCCACCTTGCTGCTGAGCAATCAGTATCACCTACACACATAAACCTCCTGATTCCCCATCTCCCCCAGGAGTTCCCATGTCCTTTTCCCCTTCTGGGGGCAGCCCTTGCACTGCTGCCTCTGGAAGGTGGCCTGCAGTAAGGGACTTCCCCTTGAATCCAACCTATCCAAATGCTGCCTGAATACAGCTCCTTGTATGCTACTGCCACCTATCGATCAGATCCTTTTCGGTCAGCCTCGAAATCCCTCAAACTCACTACCCCCGTGTAAAAAAGGGTGGTTAACAAAATACAGATTACTCTTGACCTGGTGTGATATAGTGTTCTAAAAGATCATGGCTTAGGCCAACGCTACCCAAAATGTGTTTCCTATACCTGTGGAAGTTGTAGTGGAGGCTATTATGTACCACCCAGCAAACTCTTCAAAATGGAAACCCAGCTAGTGGGAAGTACTATCTGTTGAGAGAGAACTTGCAGTTGTCAGCCCTTTTGGAGAATTGCCCTTGATTGAAGAGAGCAGCCTTGCACAAGGTTAGGACTTTTTTCCGCCGGCAGACTGTATCCAAGGACTGGTTGAGGCAGGGATATAAAATCTTGATTCCAACACCTCAATTTAGGACTACTTTGAAGAGTCTTTGTACATTCAGAGCTTCTTCACGTGAGGTCAGCTAAGACTTTTTTGCGTGTGACTGCATCACAGACCACCTTCTGCTTAATCCTGTTTCATTCTCTTCCCCAACAGGTGCTGCTCCTTAATAAACTTCTTGGAAACTAATCTCCTTTTCAGTGCATGCTCCCTGACATGGAACAGTGTTAATTAAGATAATTCTGAGTGATACACAGACTAATGTTTTACATTTTTATTTTATTAGTTATTTACCCACTTCTACTGTTATATTTTATTTATAACAGTATTGTTTATTGGGTAAGAGCCCAGATCCTGAAGCCAGACTGCCTGTACTCAAACCCAGCTTCAATACTTAATATCTGATTACTTTAGACAAACTGCTTAAACTTATGAGCCTCAGTTTAATTATCTTTAGAATAAAAATGATAACAACACCTAACACAGACAATTCTATGAGGAGGAAATCAATATTTTTATGGTTACTTAGAAGAGTATCTAATATATAAACTCAATATAAATGTTTAATAAAACAAAAAATAAAGTTAGCCAGTAATATACATACAAAATTATCAGATAAAAAAGGGTAACATTTTCTAACTCAGATACTTATATAATGGACATGAATAGTATTTAATTAAGGAACACTGTAGCTGGGGTACAATTCAAGGGCATTATTTATATTAGAGATGTGATTCCTGGAATCACAACTGGTGTTAGTTAAATGTGGAAGCTAAGTTTTAATTTTTTAATTGTTCATTCGTTTAGTCATCAGGCCTCTACAGAAGAGCACTGTGTGTGGAATACTGTAGATATCTCAGTAGTAAGATCATGTCCCCCCAGTGGCTCCATCAGTTATTGCTACAAATGTGCTACAAAAAATTTTAAAAACACCTTAAAACTGTGATTTAGAACGACAAGACTTTACACTAACCCATAAGTGTGGGTTAGCTGGGGTTTAGATAATAGAGGTTTGGCTTTTTGTGTCGTATCTAAGAATTCACACAAATTACAAATTCTACCATCACCAGCTCTGTGAGCAAGTCAACTTAATCTTACAAAATGGATTAGTTTCACATTTTTTTTAGCCATCTCATATAAGGGAAATAGTGAATACATTTTATTTTTAAAAAATCTATTCTCAGATTTCCCTCCTATGGGCACAACGACTCATGACTTTTTGTTCCTGTTTATTCTTCCTTAATTATGGTAGCTAAAATAGATGTCCTTTCCTATAGAAACTGGGCAGGTACTGGGACCCCTGCCTCCTTGTTAGAAGTAGACAGAGTAATCATTGAGTTGTATTTATCTTTTTACCACATGTAAATGATGTGCTGATATTTACCACAAATTCTATCATAAGGAAAATTGATAGGAGGAAAAGGACAAATGGTGAGACATTCATCTTGTACCAAGCACTCAATTCCTGGGTACATTAGCAAACTCTCCACATACATACATATATATATATATATATATATTTATATATATATATATATATAAAATATAGAACCATTAATAATTACATAATATATAATTATATATACACATATTTCTCTATATGTATATACATAATTTTTATATACATAATACATAGAATTCTATAAAGTATATAATACATATTTGTATATATTGTATAATCTATATCAGGTGTCAAATGACACCTTACAATCATATCACATTTCCTGAGCTTTCTCCCTCTGACCATTTCACACCTTTTCCTCTCTCCTCATACAGCTAAAACCTCTTCCCACATCCTCAGTCTCAACAGTTGAGAGTTCTAACTTACTGAGAATACAGAGGCAATCAAATGAGAACATCTAAAAATGCTCACAATCTCAGTAACTCAGACACATGTACCTGTGACCATATGGTCTTTCTCCTTTTATAGTGGAGAAACTTTCAGAACTTCTGTTTAGGTCACCCTCTCGACCTGTCCACTAGATACCATCCTTACTGGCTCCAGTGATTCTCCTTTAACACTAGCTTCATCAATTTCCCCCCCTTCTAAATCATTCTTATTTGCATATAAAATGCTATAATTTCCCCTATCTTTAAAAAGAACTCATACCCACTGCATCTCCTTCAAGATACCTCCTCATTTCCTAACCCCTCATTTATAGCAAAGTTCCTCAAAAGAGTTGAAGAGACCTCAAGAGCTGAGAGCTCTAATTTCTCACCTCTCATTTCCTGTTGAGCCTGCATTCAGTCAAGATTTGTTACATCTCATCAAACCAACTATTGTTAAGGTCACTATGATTCCCATGTTGGCAAATTCAATTATTAAATCATACTTATCTTATTTCACAGATGATCATCTCTTTTACTCTGGAGCTACATTAGTGAAATGAAGGGGAAAAAATAACCCATGATGTTTTCTAGATTGATGCAGAAAGCGTATTTGACTAACTCCAACACTCTTTCTTGATAAAAACAGTCCACAAACTAGGGAATAGAAGGGAACTTCCTCAAAATGATAAAGTGCATTTATGAAAAACGTACAGCTAACATCATACTTAATGGTGAAAGCTTCTCCTCTAAGATCAAGATGAGGAACTTCACCTCACCACTTCTATTCAGTATTATACTGGAAGTTCAAGACAGAGCAATTAGGAAAGAAAAAGTAGTCAAAGGCATCCAAGTTGGATAGGAAGTAGGAAAACTATTTCTATTCACAGATGATATGACCGTCTATATAGAAAATCCTAAAGAATGCACACACACAAAAAAACCCGTTAGAGCTAATAAATAAATTCAGTGAAGTTGCAGGATATAATAGTAGCACATAAAAACTCAGTTGCATTTCTGTATACCGTCAATGAACTATCTGAAAAGGAAGGTAACAAAACAGTTCTATTTATAACAGCAACCAAAATAATACAGTACTTAGAAATAAACTTAGCCAAGTAGATGTAAGACTTGTACACTGAAAACTACAAAAAAATGGGAAAGAAATTAAAGAAGACCTAGATAAACTGAAAGACACCCTGGGTTCACGGACTGAAAACTTAATATTGTTAAGATAGCAATATTCCTCACAGTTATCTTCAGATTCTTTGCAATTCCCATAAAATCCTAATGATCTTTTTTCAGAAATGGAAAACTTGATCCTAAAATTCATATGGAATTCATAAGGAATCCTAAATATCCAAAACTGTCTTGAAAAAGAAAAAATTTGGAGGGCTCACTCTCCCAGACTTCTAAACTTACTACAAAGCTACAGTAACAAAAACAGCTTCATACTGTCATAAGGATAGACCTATTGACCAACAGAATAGAGTCCAGAAATAAATCCATACATACAATGATTTTTGACAATACTGCCAAGACCATTCAATGGGGGAAAAATAGTCTCTTCAACAAATGGCACCGGAACAACAGGATATCCACATGAAAAAGAATAAAGTGGGACCTCTAGCTCACACTATGTACAAACATTAATTCGAAATGGATCAAAGACCCAAATGAACTAGCTAAACCTGAAAATGTCTTATAAGAAAATATAGGGGTAAATTTTCAAGACCTTAGATTTGGCAATAGATTTTTTAAAAAACATCTTTATTGGAGTACAATTGTTTTACAATGGTGTGTTAGTTTCTGCTGTACAACAAAGTGAATCAGTTATACATATACATATATCCCCATGTGTCCTCCCTCTTGCGTCTCCCTCCTACCCTCCCTATCCCACCCCTCTAGGTGGACACAAAGCACCGAGCTGATATCCCTGTGCGATGCAGCTTCTTCCCACTAGCTATCTAGTTTACATTTGGTAGTGTATATATGTCCATGCCACTCTCTCACTTCATTCCAGCTTACCCTTTCCCCTCCCTGTGTCCTCAAGTCCATTCCCTCTGTCTGCATCTTTATTCCTGTCCTGTGGCAACAGATTTTTAAAAAAATATCTAGCCTTCCTTTTCTCACATAAAATTAATAGTCTTTAATTTATGACTTAGTTTTATTCCACAAATTTTTTATTGTGGTAAAAAATACAATATAAAAGTTATCATCTTAACCATTTTTAAGTTCTTTAACATTAAGTATATTCACAGTGTTATGAAACAGATCCTCAGAACTTTTTCATCTGGCAAATCTGAAACCCTATACCCAACTAAAAACAATTTCTCTTTTCGCTCTCCCTCTAGCCCCTGATAATCACCATTTGGAAATTTTTCCTTTAATTTTGTTACTGATTCTTACTGCAATTGCACTGCAATCAGAAAATTACTCTGAGTTTTGTCTCTTGAAATTGTTTGAGACTTGCTATATGGAGACATATACGACAAATTTTTGTTAATACTACCTATGTGCTTATAAAGCATGAATTCAATAATTGTTGGGTATGGTATTCCATACAGATATATTAGGTTATATTTCTTAATACCATTGTTTATATCTTCTAAACACTTAGTAATTTAAAGAAATTTTTTATTTTAGTATTGATTTTGGTTGTGCCGGTGGTCTTACTTGCAGCAGGTGGGCTCCTCAGTTGTGGCTCACCAGCTCTTTCAGTTGCGGCTCACCGGCTCCTTTACTTGCGACACGTGTGCTTCTTAGTTGCAGCTGGTGGGCTCCTTAGTTGTGGCTCATGGGCTCCTTAGCTGTGGCATGTGAACTCTTAGTTGCGGCATGCATGTGGGATCTAGTTCCCTGACCAGGGATCAAACCCATGTCCCCTGCATTGGAAGGCAGATTCTTAACCACTGTGCCATCAGGGAAGTCCCAACCCTTAGTAATTTTTAACTTGCTGGTTGTATGTGCTACTGAGAGGTTTTTTTTTTAATTTTATAAATTTATTTATTTATTTATTTATTTTTGGCTGCATTGGGTCTTCGTTGCTGCACGTGGACTTTTCTCTAGTTGTGGTGAGAGGGTGCTACTCTTTGTTGTGGTGCATGGGCTTATTGCTGTGGCTTCTCTTGTTGTGGAGCATGGGCTCTAGGTGCACAGGCTTCAGTAGTTGTGGCACGCGGGCTCAGTAGTTGTGACTTGCGGGCTCTAGAGTGTAGGCTCAGTAGTTGTGGCCCACAGGCTTAGTTGCTCCACGGCATGTGGGATCTTCCTGGACCAGGACTTGAACCTGTGTCTCCTGCATTGGCAGGCGGATTCTTATCCACTGCGTCACCAGGGAAGCCTGCTGAGAGAGGTTTGTTAACATATTCCAACCTCATTATGTATGTATCTATGTATCCTGATAGTTTTGTTAAGTTTTTTACAGATATTGATTTTTTAATAAATTAGAATTATATCTTCCTCATCAATTTAATCTTTAATAACTATAAAATAGTCCCATTTATTTCCAGTAATCATTTTTCCTTAAAGTCTATTTTGTCTTCTATAAATTTAACTTTACAAACTCTTTTTGGTTCATATTTACAGAGAATTTTTTAACCTATACATTGACTTTCAACTTTTCTGTATCCATATATGTTAGATGTATCTCTTGTAAACAGTATATAGGTTGTGTTTTTTTTAATCCCATCTGACAATCTTCATTTTGATTTGTTCATTTCATCTCTTTCCATTTAATTTCTTCATTCCAATTTCCACAGTTTGCATGCAGCATGCAGACTACTTTCCTATCCAACAGTACTTCCTCAATTCCCTGAAGTCTCCTTCCCAAGCCTGGAATTATAAACCCAGGCATACAGTATTACTGTAGGTAGATTAATGTGCATTATCCAAAATGTAGGTGAGCCTCCCTTACTTCTGGTTGCTGTCTTCTCCACCCAAGGATTCTTTTATTTTTTCTTCCAGTTTTATTGAGATTCTTAAGGTGAAACAACTTAAATACATTCATATTTAAAGTAAAAGTTAGAGGAAGAGACACTTTTCAGGATCTTCATTCACTCCTGTAATTCTCATTGTGACCCTGGTTTTCTGGAGATAATAACCATGCTCAACAGTGAGTTTATTTATTTTAGTGTGACTTTCAAGCCAGGTAGAATGTAAACATCACTTATTATGAGAATTTTGCCTGTGTAATTACTGTGTGGTGATCTACATCCTCCATTCCCACATTACATTAATACATATTTATAATTTAGGAAGTTTATTTGCTATTTTACCAGGTCTTAATTAGTTTTTATGCATCTGTCTTCTTAGGAATACAATCTAAATGATGTTCATAACGATGAAGATGAGATAATGAAAGATCTCAAAAGCATTCTGAAATTTCCAAATACTACTCCAATTTCTTTCTCCAAACTCTGCCAGTATCAGGTTGATCTCACATAGGCAGAGCTCTCATGAATTCATTCATCCATTTATTCTTTCAGGGCATACTATGTGCCATACTCTGAACTGAAAGACTTTAAAACAGCTAAGAAGACATGCTTTCCCTTGAAAAAGCATATTTTACTTTGAAAAAAAAATCATAACATGTCTCAGATTAATTCTTTCAACTCTTTTTTAGTTTGCAATCTCTTTGATTTACAATTTTCAATGTCTTTCAAATAGCATTTCAGGATCTCCATGTTGTCCTGTTGCTTTTGTTATTCACTGTTAGAACACATGCATGCCTACTGACTTCTTCCATTTTTATTACATCAAAATTATCCCCATCTCCACTTTCCTGTTCAGAATGTTGCCAAGAAGAACAGAAAATACACAGATGTTATGGAATATTTATTAGTGAGATATTAAATGAATTTGATAAAATCTCAAAGTTATCTTCAGTTTTAAGACTATTATTTCTCAGAAGTTATGAACATTGAACTACAGTTTCACAGGTTAGCAAGAAGACTGACTCTTACCCTTTAAGAGTATAATTAAAACTAAAGAAGTCTTATGGTAAATTCAGGGGAAAACTATGATTCTCCTTTTTTTTTTTTTTTTTTTATGATTCTCCTTTTAGATGTGGCAAATAGATATAGGCACAAACATGTTACTGGATTTTTACTTAAATGAGCTTATTTGTCTTGACATCATCATATCCTGCTTTTAAATTAAACTATTACAAGCAAGCATGGTATAAAGAATGGATAACCTTCTTATCTAGGCTTTGTCTCCTTAGATTAAATAAATGTCAAAGTATGTTTTTAGTGAAAAATAGCTCTTGTCAGTTTAAATGATATTTTCTAAACTTGATTATTTTGAGATGCATGGTTTACTTGAATCAGCTCTTGCTGTTTTGTGTTCCAAAAATATTTTAAAAAGAACCGATCTATTATTGTAGTATAATGAAAAAAGAAGAGGCGGATTTTTTCACAAACTATATACTTCATCAGATTTGTACTTGTGACCTTTGAAATATGAAGTCAACTACGTTATTCTTTCATAACTCTGCAAGGGAATTTATAGACTTTAAATTATTAACAAAAGGGCTTTCTTATTTTGCTATGAATGATCAAGAATCATAAGTAAAATGTTGATTAAAATGGAAAAAAAAGGTTTAAGAGTCAAATGGGTCTTACAGATCTATACAAAGATTTTAGTGCATGTATAATTTAATGACAAACATATTATTTAATACCATGTTTATTTTTCAGAAAAAAATGTTCCCTTTTTATTAACTGTATGCTATCTCACAAAACAATGATTCCTGAAAAATATAGAGCTTATAAAGACAAATTGGAAGATAAAAAGCCTTATATAGATATGCTAGTTAACCTCATACTCTTTTATTGATATCTCTGGAAAAACTATATAATTACTGTATCTTACAAGATTTGTGACATTATGCAAATGTTTTAATCTTACTATCTCAATTTCCTATTTATAAAATGGGAATAATTATAGCACTTAACTCATACGAAGTTTTCTGATAATTAAATGAGATGATATAAGTCAAATACCTAGAACAGAGACCAGCACATATTAAGGACTTAATAATTAGTTACTATTAATTACTATCTGTGGTATATTTAGTAATAGTGAACTTGATAAATTCGCATTTATTAAGGAATAAAGTTAACATTTAGGGGGATTATAAGAGTGCTAAGTTGGGGAAAATTTCTCTTTCTTTTTTTGACTTTATTAACAGTTTAGTAAAAGGTATCACCTTTGGTGAAATGTCTCTGAATACCGTATGTCTTATTAGAAAGAATAAGAGAAGAATACAGCCAACAGTACTTTAGTATCATAAAGGAAGATGCCATTCTTTTTTAATTTCCCACTGTTACTGACAGTAAAAAAACTCCTAACTTCTGCAACCTCTAAATACCTGTCAAAAACATGTTGTTTTTCACAGTACGCCCCCATGATCATTTGATTCTGAATCTCTTAGCCTGTAATTAAATTTGCGCCTTAAAATGGCAGCTTCGGGACTTCCCAGGTGGCGCAGTGGTTAAGAATCCGCCTGCCAATGCAGGGGACACAGGTTAGAGCCCTGGTCCAGGAAGATCCCACATGCCACAGAGCTACTAAGTCCGTGCACCACAACTACTGAGCCTGCGCTCTAGAGCCCACAAGCCACAACTACTGAGCCCGTGTGCCACAAGTACTGAAACCTGCACGCCTAGAGCCCGTGCTCCACAAGAGAAGCCACCACAATGAGAAGCCCACACACCACAACGAAGAGTAGCTCCTGCTCTCTGCAACTAGAGAAAGCCCGCACGCAGCAAAACAAGACCGAACACAGCCAAAAACAAATAAGTAAAGAAAAAATTTTTTTAAATGGCAGCTTCCTGGACACCAGCCAGATTGAATGAATCAGAATCTCAGGAGGTGGGACTCATCAGGCTTTCTTTTTAGCAAGCTCCATAGGTGATTTTTATACATAGTAAAGTTTAAGAAACCTTAATCTAGTATGACATAAGAAACTGCTATCAGGGCCTCTCACTGCTGTGGCCTCTCCCGCTGCGGAGCGCAGGCTCCGGACGCGCAGGCTCCACGGCACGTGGGATCCTCGCAGACCGGGGCACGAACCCGCGTCCCCTGCATCGGCAGGCGGACTCCCAACCACTGCGCCACCAGGGAAGCCCTACAAATAACCTTTGATCTCCATCTTGGATCAGTCAAGGAAAGGAACAGTGATACTGACAGCAATTTTGAGGCTTCAAATGGAGACCCAGACCTGTTTTAGAGTGGAAATACATACACCAGAAACGAAAGTTTTTCCTTTAATGCATTTGGATGAAATTTCTCTTTCTGTGAAGCGAGATAGACTCATGAGTTTTACGGTTCCTTATCTCAGAAACCCCAGCTGTCCCTTATGACATTTCCCAGAGAAATAAGGGTTGACTCTTTTCTAATAGGGCTGATTGATATCTTTTGAGATAAAATGGTAACAGAACACCTGCAATTTATCATACTGTAATTTTTGTTTAAAACCAATTTCTTAAAAAAATATTATTTTATTATGGTAAGGATACTTAATATGAGATCTACCCTCTTAACCAATTTTTAAGTGCACAACACATTATTATTGTTGACTATAGTTGCATTATTGTATGGAAAATCTCTAGAGTTTATTCATCTTGCTTAAGTGAAATTTTGTGCCCATGGATTAGTAACTCCCTATTTCCCCCTTCTCCCAGCCCCTGGCAACCATTTCACACTTTGGTTGTATGAATCTATTTCAGACACCTTATATAAGTGGAATTATGCAGTATTTGTCTTTCTGTGACTGTCTCATTTTACTTAGCATAATGTCCTCAACGTTCCTCCATGTTGGTGCACATGGCATAATTTCCTACTTTTTTAAGGCTGAATATTATTCCATTGTTGTATATAGCCCAATTTCTATATCCAATCATCCATCAATGGACATTTAGATTGTTTCTATACCTTGGCTACGGTGAATAGTGCCGCAATGAACATAGTCATGCTAATATCTCTTCAAGATCCCGATTTCTATTCTTTTGGATAAATATCCAGATGAATCTAAAAGTGATTTTGATACACTGATAATCTCTAAAGGAAGCAGATTACTTACTACTGCTGCTAGATTTGTATTCTGCAAATATTTATCACATTAAAATTAATTTTTAATGCTTTACAGATGTAAATGTACTACCTCCAAGAATACAGATACTCTGGTATTATTTAGCTCCAACTTTATGAAATTATACAAAACACTGGTAGTTATTCAGATGATGAGTGCAAATGGTAAATTTACAATTGTGATGAACTGGATATAGAGATAAAACATTTAAATAAGAATATCGAGGTGAAATTATTTTAACTAACACTGATCTGATTGGTTTCTTTTACATGCTATGCATATACAATATAAAATTCATGATTTTGTGGTGATGAATTTATTTCATGATGTCTTAAATGATGAGATTTATATTCTCAGAAGGGGAAAATATGTTATTTTGAGTATAGTATATTCCATTGCTGATTTTAAGTTTGAAATGATGAACAAGTTCAACTGTCAGTATCATTCCCAATAAATCATAGTCAGAGACATGCAAGAAGATTCCTTTTAAACTGGGATATTAGTGTCTACTAAGACAATAAATAATCAGTATCCAGAGAACAACCTCAAACAGGTATGTCTGGGAAAAGTATAAGACTTCTGATGCTGGCATTCACCAAGTGATGGAAATCCTAATGAAACACTGCCATGACTAGGGGATACTGTGTCACTTTGTGACTCACAGAAAGCTTCTTTGCACACTTATTCCTCTCCTGTCCTATTCCAGCTGTAGTCCGCTGTCACTTGTTACTTAAAATGTCTTACCGTGGCAATGGGGGTGGTGCTGTTGTGACTAAGGGTCAGAGGCATGTACAATTTACTCGAGTGCCAGGGATGTGGTTTCTTGGTTATCCTGCCTGTCTCCAAATTGCAGCTGTTAAGTTGAATGTGTAATCATTCCTCTTCTCCATGAGTAGGGTTTTTACACCTATTCAATTATTCCACATGTCATGACTGTCCGCCAGTTCTTTAAGATCAACAGTGCTTGTTGCCCTTCTCCTCACAGAGGCAGGCTATTGTTCTGTATAGGAGCTCCAGGAAAAGAACACTGGTAGAGTTTCTTGCCCCTCCCATATGACTGTTGCTTCCCTCTAGGGCCTGCACTGCAGTGGATATTCCTCAGGGCTCTTTCCAATCTTTTCTGCAAGCACCTGTTGGGGTCTGTTGAGAAAGGACATGCAAGGGGACATGGACTCCTCCAATTTCCAATGCTCTCAGGGGTTTCACACTGTCCCAACAGGCCACACTTGGTCTTCACCAATTGTCCTTGCTTATAGCTGAACTCTTCTTATTGGGACCTGATTATGTCTACCCCAGGTGAGTGCATGTTCATCTCTTCTCTTTCCCTGCAGTCATGGTCTTTCCTTGTATTTGCGACCAGTGACGTCAGCTTTCTGGTAGCTCAAGAAATGCCTTGTAATTTGAAGTTGTTCTGGCTCTTTTTTACTGTAAGGGTTTCCGGAAGCAGCACTCCTTTCAACTTCTCTAAAAGCCAGCGTGGATGGAAGCCAAAACCATTGCTTATATAGTTTCAATTTTAACAAATGGAGTGAAAATCCACATTTCTAGCAGTACTTTTGACAATAATATCACTTTTTTTACTTGTAGTACTCTTACTTTTGGGCTAAAAAAACATATAGCATATATAAATATTTCATAACTACTAGATTATTTTCAAGATGTTTCAGAAACAGGTCAAAATGTTTTTCTTTTTTCTCTAGAAGATAACTGTATAGTTTCCACAGAGAAGAAGTTTTAAATTTATAATACTGAGTCATCTAATCAAAGTGATATAATAGACCCTAACTATAGCTCTACTGGAATTTTAACGGTAATGTTGCTTATGTCTTCTGCAGACACTGTTTTTCCCATATTAAAAATGAAAAGAGAAAATTTCCATCTAAAACAAGGCCAATGAGAACACAAAAGTATAAATTTCTTGCACATCATTTTACATTAAAGTTTCAGCACAAGGTCCAGAAAGTTATAGGTAATGTAGACATGTTCCCTTTACTCACTTGGCTTGGTAATTACTTGATTATAAAATTAAATGTGAGGTCTTTATCAAGGCTATGCTGGATTATAGTAGCAAAAACAAGCATTAATGGCAGTGTTGTGAAATAGATTGTGTACTAGATATTAAATCATTTTATCAAAGAACTGAAAGATATATTATTAATTTTTAATCTACAAATGTCCTTAAGAAGCACATTGATGTAACTGTACAGATATGTATCATAGACATTCTGTAGAGCCCAGTCCCCAGTATTTACTTAGTAGATCACTGGAGATTAGCTGTGTACTTTTCCTTTTCAATTGGATCATCTGTTGATATTTTATTTATTTATTTATTTCTATGTATCTATCACGTACGTTATCTGCAAACATGGGGTCCAAGGTCCCTTTTTGGTTTTATTTCGTTTTGTTTTGTGAGCCACCTTTTCTCTTTGTGCATTCTTATCTTCTGCCCACTGGGAGAGATTATTGGAAAAGGACCTATTCCCTGTCACAGTGGAAATACAATGAAACATGAATTCATTATGACTGAGTGGATGCTTTCATTGTCAGGGCACTAATTTCTTAAGGACTTACAGGAAAAGATCAGTGACATGATACTAACTGTAACTTTCATCACACTAATTTTCAATTTAATGCTTTAAGCCAGTGAAGCTAATTATAATCAGAAAAGCTTATACATATTCTCAGCCATTCCAATCCTCCCAAATTACATATAACTGTATCTTTATTGTTTATTTCACATATTTAATCTAGGTCTAGAGTGTTCTATATCAACCTGTAAATTTTAGAATATAAATTTTAGATATTATATTACAAATGTGCTACATATTGCAAATACGCGTAAATTTGAGCACACTTAGCAATTTTGCAGTTTAGATGGATATATGATTATTTATGCCATAAAACATAGTATAATAAATTCAAAATCTCTTATCTGTATTATAATTCCCCTTTTCCCACAGAATGAATTTATATTTTCTGTGCATCTGACTTAATAAAAGTATAATACCTGACATATTGGTGAGGAACCATATTCGTATTTATTTGAACTCTAACATGGCTCCAGAATACTTGAGAGCTAAGGCACAAGGAAAATATTAATACCATGTCTTTGCGTAATTACTGTCTGTCCAGATAAATTATGTTTTTATTTCTCACAAGATCACTGACAATTTCTCCTCCATCTACATAGAAATATATATATGCATTCCCTAAAACTGTAATCTTGTGGATCTCCCTGGCGGTCCAGTGGTTAAGACTCCGTGCCTCCACTGCAGGGGGTATGGGTTCAATCCCTGGTCAGGGAAGATCCCGCATGCTGCAAGGTACAGCCAAAAAACAAGACAAATCAAAAAACAGAAAATGTAATCTTGTATGTAAGCTTACTTTTGAGATAATTAATTACAACTATATTTGCTTCTTCACAATTAAAAACATAATAGCCTGTTAATTTTATAAATGGAAGAGCAATTCAAAAAATAAAAAGTTAAAATATTTTACAAAATTAGTTTAAATAAACATTAATAAGGTACATTTGAATAAGTAGTTTGAGTAAGGAATTATTTGAATAAGAAAAATATTTAAAGCATAAAAACATAAAGCACATTTGTTATAGTGTCACACTAAGCAATGCAAAGTTATTACAAAAATAGAGGTTATTACTTTCACAATGACAAAATTCATATGTTCACAGTGACCAGTTGAATTAGTCATATAATTATATTTTTGGACCAGATTTCCTATGTACTAATCTGGCCTTCTTTAATCTAGTCCATATCTTTCATACATATTTTTTGTAGTAGCATCTTTTTAATATATTATTTAGTATTCATCTCCATAATCCTGTATATCCTTTACCAGTTACCAGTTATCCTTTTGCAGGCAGAATGTGTGTGTGTTCATATATTTATATATAAATTTATATTTATATATATATTGGGTGGGCCAAAAAGTGCCTTCGGTTTTTAAGTAAAAATAAAGGACACATTTTTCATTTTCACCAAGAACTTTATTGAACAACACATTCACCCTTTTGCTCTACTATCTTCGGCCATTTTTCAGGCAACTTCATAATTCTATCTTCCCAAAACTTTTTATCTTTTTGAGCAAACAACTGTTCCAGGTGCTAAACAGTCTTCCAGAGAATTGAAATTTTTTCCATTAAGAGAATTTTGTTACGACCAAAATAAATGGAAATCTGAAGGTGCAATATCTGATGAATACGGCAGATGAATCAGAACTTCACAGCCAAGCTGTAACAGTTTTTGCCTGGGCATCAAAGAAACATGCGGTCTTGCGTTATCCTGATGGAAGATTATGCGTTTTCTGTGGATTAATTCTGGACGCTTTTTGTCAAGTGCTGCTTTCAGTTGGTCTAACTGGGAGCAGTGCTTGTTGGATTTAATCGTCTGGTTTTCTGGAAGGAGCTCATAATAGAGGACTCCCTTCCAATCCCACCATATACACAACATCACCTTCTTTGGATGAAGACGGGCCTTTGGTGTGGTTGGTGGTAGTTCATTTCGCTTGCCCCACCATCTCTTCTATTCCACATGGTTGTACAGTATCCACTTTTCATCGCCTGTCACAATTTGTTTTAAAAACGGAACGTTTGGGGCTTCCCTGGTGGCGCAGTGGTTGAGAGTCCGCCTGCCGATGCAGGGGACACGGGTTCGTGCCCCGGTCCGGGAGGATCCCGCGTGCCGCGGAGCGGCTGGGCCCGTGAGCCATGGCTGCTGAGCCTGCGCGTCCGGAGCCTGTGCTCCGCAACGGGAGAGGCCACGGCGGTGAGAGGCCCGCGTACCGCAAAAAAAAAAAAAAAAACAAAAAAACAAAAAAAAAAAACGGAACGTTTTCATTACGTTTAAGTAGAGAATCGCGTGCGAAAATACGAAGGTTTTTTTCGCTTAACTTACGTGGAACCCAAACAACAAAGCGACTGACATAACCAAGCTGGTGCAAATGATTTTCAGCACTTGATTTGGATATTTTGAGTATGTCAGCTATCTCCTGCGTGGTATAATGTTGATTGTTGTCAATTAATGTCTTGATTTGATTGCTATCAACTTCAACTGGGCTATCCCACCATGCAGCATCATCCAGCAAGAAATCTCCAGCACGAAACTTCGCAAACCACTTTTGACAGGTTCAATCAGTCACAGCACCTTCTCCATACACTGCACAAATCTTTTTTTTGCATTTCCATTGCATTTTCACCTTTCTTGAAATAATAAAGCGTAATATGCCAAAAATGTTGCTTTTTTTCTTCCAACTTCAATATTAAAATGGCTACACAAAGATTCACCAATTTTGATAAGTCTTTTTCTAAATGCATTTTGATATGACAGCTGTCACATACAATCTAACAAAATTGTTTTGACTGAAGTTAAAGACAACTAAGTACTACTGGAGCCATCTTACAGAAGACACTGGACGAAACTTTTGGCCCACTATTATACTTGTATAATAGTTATTTGTGTACTTATGTATAAATACCACAGGAAATGACCAGATAACACATATCAAGGAAGTTTTATATTTCATGACATAGTTTATTTTCTGATATCTCAAGTATGATCATATAAACTAAGAGTCAAAGTAACTGGAAAAATTTCTCTCTAGGAATCAGGTGGAGAATACTGTAGAAGTCACACTGGTGAATTTTTTTTTGAACAATTTTATCTCAGAACTGACAGATTGTGCAGTGTTTTTTAAAGGAGTTCAGATAATTGTAATGAAGATGTCAAGGGTAAGAGAATCACAATCATGAATCTTCTTTTAAGCCATTAAAAACACAGTTTGAGTTGCAGAGTGCTGTCCATTTACTTTTTTAATATAATACATCATTTGAGTAGTGCTTAATGAGTGCTCAGTTCTTACATTTGCTGTCTTCACTTCATGGTCACACCCCCAAATGACAGCAATTAAAATTATTAACAGGTTTATAAGACACAGACTGTGATTCTGTCAGCAGTGAAAAGAGGAAAATCTAATAACTGCAATTTCTACTTCCAGCCTACTTTAATTTCTTCCTTTCTCTTTGTGATTCCCTTTTGATTTTAAGGAACATGATTGAGGCCATATGTCGCAGCCTTAATTTTAGAAATACAAGCTTGGACAAAATGCCTCTTATTTAACGAAATAGAAAATGGACACAAATTAGATATAACGCCCAAACATTTTTTATAATTAAGTATAAGGCATACATTACATTTAAATTATAGCTTTTTACTCATAAAGTTGGTATCTAATTTTGACTCTAAATAATTTGAAATACTTTACCGAATTTTCCAAATATGAGATTTTTCACTTGAAATAAAAAAATATACCACCAACCACATGGAAGACAAAGCATTTTGAACAAGCTATTGATTGCTCTTATAAGTTTTGTACTTTTGAATATATATCAAGATATTGATTTGGGGCACTTCATCTTTTCAGGTAAGCATTTTGGTAATGAAATGTTTTGACCCTGGGAGTAGTGGAGTGAGTTATGTTTGTGGAAGTCATTATTGCTAGATGTGCCTGATGCCTGCTAGGAAGTCAAGCTTAATACCATAATGTTTGTGTTTAGTATCATACCAGTAAAAAGGTAAATAAAAGTCAAAGTGCTAAGATACCAGCAAGGCAATCACTTTCTCCCTCTGGTATCTAAACTGATCATTCTTCTGAGGTCTGTATAGTGCTCAGCAAGCAGCATTTGTTTTTAAGCTACAGATAGAAGCTACTAATTAGTTAAAGGTCTGTTTTAAACAAATTCAGCTTTAGGATTCAGGGTTTTTGGCCAAACTTGACTAAAAGTGAATTTAGTAATGACAGAAACCACACACGAGTACAGAAAGACAAAACCATCTTGATTTGAATTTCAGACAGCGAACTTGGTCCCCCATAATCCCTCTGACATTTAGTCTTAAGACTTCTCAAAAAGTTAATATAATCATCTGGCAAAATCAAATCCCAATGATGCAAACTTTATTTTTCAATTGATTTCCAGATGAACTGCATTGGAATGAGCCTAATCCACACCAAAAGGGATATTCCTATAGCAGTATTTCATTAAATTCAAGGGGAAAAAATCCATGGTTATATATTATGTAAAAAGCAAGCTGACCATAAAATTGAACATACAATTCCTTGCAAGAACACAAGTATCTTCCCTACTTTGCTTCACTTGTATCTATTCTGTTTTACTTTGACCTTAGTTTTATTAACACTGTCTCTAAGTATTTCAATGATAAAAGAAAATAAATGAGACATAACTGAAGTAGTTATGAGAGATAGTAGTTTTAATATTTTATAATAATGGCTACTTCTATTACTCTACTAAAATTTTCATTTTTAACAATTCAAGAAGTTGCTGAAGTAATATGGATAGCTCCCTCCTCCCACAACTCAATCCAGTCCAACTCAGATAACGTTACACCATAAACAATTAGGCACATGATCTTCCGTGCTTCCATGAATACTTGAGAGGCAGGAACATTTTTTAAACAGAAAACAAATAAGTCACAGTACATGTTGGTTAGGAATGTACTTCAGCTATTTTAAGTGACCAAAAACCAGTGACAAATAAGACAGGCTTATTTCTTTTTCACACCAAAGCCTGGACTTGTGCATGGGTTAGGGAATGTAGTGCCTCTTCCCCTTGAGATTTTCAGGGATTCTAGTTCCTCTTCTCGTATTGCTCCACCACCTACTAAGTTGTCCTCATCCACATGATCAATTGTACAGTCACATCTGCAGTGAAGAGCAAGCTGGTTCCCTTTAAACTATGACCTGAAGAAGCATACATCATTTCTACCTGCATCCCATTGGTCTGAACTCAGTCATATGGATGCTCCTAGCTGCAACTGAGGCTGGGAAATGTTGTCTCTTGGCATGCCCTCATATATATAAATATAGAGGGACCCTCTATATTTAAAAAGGGGAAGGAAGGAAATAAATATTGGGGAAACATTTAGCAGAATCTGTCATACTTTATTTACTATGGATTTATAAAATCTATATATCTATCCAAAAGTACTTACTAAGAAGCTATTATACATGAAGTATTTTTCTGTGCCTGGTGACATGATGGTGAGGGAAGCTTTTGCCTTCACAAACTCCCACCTCGTTCCAACCATCAAAGTTGGTGTCCCCATTCTTTAGGATACAGCCCCAGTCAGTTTCTGGTCAGTATGTCAAATCCCTTACTGAGATGAGAAATCTTTTCTAAGCTCCAGTGTACTGGAATAGGAATAGGGTGACTAGTAATCCCAGTTTCCTCGTGACTAAAATGTTTCCCAGGACAAAGAACTTTCAGTGGGTGCTGTCTCTTGCAAACCATACTCTTGACAATACACATGGTAGAGTTTAGGAACTATTAAATTTCGTTAAGTAAATAAATGAAAAAAGTTGTCAGAATAATTCTCTTCCCATCTTTACTGAAACAATTATTTTTTCTTAAAAGTAGAGAATCATGAAATGAAAATCTCCTATTATATGCACCCAATTATAACCCATAGGTTCTTAGAAATTTCACAAAAAGTTTGATAACTCACACAAATTACGTTCTTTTTATTTACCAACTAAATAGTAATACACATTTTGCAAAAGGAAACAGTATTGTTAGGTTGTACAATTAAATTTTAATAGTTGTTATTTCTTTTAATCTGTTTGAGTAAATAGGGCCAAATTAATCACATAGGGCTTAAATTTATAAATAAAATTGGACTATATCCAGATGGAAAGTACAGACTATTCTATTGCCAACTTTCTCACTTACTCTTTAATGTATGGAATTATTTCTTCAAATTAAAATTGGACAGATAGAAACCAATCCCTCCTATCTTGGAAATATTATAACCTGGATCCAGAACTGGCTTTACTAAAATAATTAGAGAAATTTTATAAATACAATATTTAATAAATGGAACCCTGTAAGCCTTCCTTTCTTCAACTAACACCAAAAACGGATTAATAGGCAAATCAGGGAAGCAGATATTAGAGTGGATTGCCTCCTAGTTCAAATGTATAACACTTGACTGCCAATTATACAGGCTAAAACAAATCTAAGTATTTTATGATTAAAATGGAACAAATTTTAATAAGCAGACAAACGACATTTATAGTACCCCAGGAATGACCAGTCTCATTCAGATGTGAAAAGATTGTTTTGTGTCATCCTGCTACACCTAAGTGAAGTATGGTTGATTAAATTTCATTATAGAAACTTAACTGGGGTTAAGTGTTCAAGGCTTTATTTCTATTGGAAACCTATCCTGATGAAGGAAAACAGTTCTTTCTATATGTAAAGGAAGGTAGAATGAATGTTTGTATGTAGGAACCATTGTAACTCACTACTGCCTTGTATGCTTTCAGGTTGTAAACTAAAGAAACATTAAATCTGATAAATTGATTAAAAGTTACTACCTAAAATATTTGAAAGTTGCTAAGAGAGTAGTAGGATCCTGAAAGTTCTCATCAAAAGGAAAAAAAACCTGTAACTATATAAGATGATACGTTAACTAAACTTACTGTGGTAATCATTTTGCAAATATATTTAACTCAAATCATTATGCTGTGCACCTTAAACTTACACAGTACTGTATGTCAATTATATTCTGTTGGGGCCCACGGTAGGCCACCCCCGAATGTACCTCAATGTCATATTTACTATTTTGAATTACAGTTACTGAAGAAACGGCCAATGCAAGAAGGACACTCTGACACTTCTGTCTCCCTGAAAGCAGGAAACAAAATCTCTCATGTGAAAGATGCACTCCCTGCATCTGCAGGTAAAAGAACATCCTTATCACCAGAGATGGGGAATTCGGGCTGAGAAGCCTATATATACAAACCTTGTTACTTCTTTAATTGACTACCCCAAACCCAAACTCTGTTTAGATTCTTCACTAATTAAGCACCCAAAACCTAAGTTTCTTTGTCTGGTCAATTCATCACAAACTCTTTTGTCTAAAAAGTATAAAAGCTGTCTGCTTTAGTCACTTCTTTGGTCCAATTTTTATCGATCTCCATGCTCATGTGTTAAAATTTGCTTCTTTTTCTCCTGTTAATCTGTCTTGTGTCAATTTTATTATTAGTCCAACCACAAGAACTCAAGAGGGGAAATGGGGAAATTTTTCCCTCCCCAGCAATCTCAATAAAACTTAAAAAAAATTTTTTTTATGTTACTACCTAAAAAAACACTGTACTTTCTCCTAGATAACAAGGATCTATAAGGAAAATTCCAATATCATTTTTGAAAATTTGAAAGGCAAAACAGAAAAATAATCTCTCTCAAATAGCTCTTGAAAATATATGTTTTGATGTCCTAATTTTACTGCTTCATTGCTTTTCATAATGAAAAATAATACTAAATGCTAAAAATAACTATATGGAAAGAGTACACGCATATCTTCACCCATAATTCCCTCTGAAATACTTCTTTCTCTGCCTGGTGCTACCAAATTCAACAAGCTCATTATTTTATGGCTAAAGACACTTTAATTTGTGAATGTTTTTGTTCTCCTGAATTATGTCTTGCCATATGGAAGTAGATTTGATCAGTCCCCACCTGACTTTATTATTTTTCTCTGTCTTTATGGTACCTGAGTATTTGATAAATCAGTTGACCTCTGCCTCGTCTGGGTTCCTTAAAGGCACTTGGCAATAATGTGATTCCTTTCCCTACCCTTATTCTAAGGGTGTGATCAACTTGCCTGCACTCTTAGTAAGTCCCCCTGCTACCCTTCCCTTATGATCCCCACCCCCCACCAACTGGTTTACTTCTTCTTTTTTTTTTTTTTTATAAATTTATTTATTTAGTTACTTTTGGCTGCATTGGGTCTTCGTTGCTGCACGCGGGCTTTCTCTTTGAAAGAGTAGGGGCTACTCTTTGTTGTGGTGCATGGGCTTCTCATTGTGGTGGCTTCTCTTGTTGTGGAGCACGGGCTCTAGGCACGCGGGCTTCAGTAGCTGCGGCTCCCGGGCTCTAGAGCACAGGCTCAGTAGTTGTGGTGCACAGGCTTAGCTGCTCCACGGTATGAGGGATCTTCCTGGCCTAGGACTTGAAGCCATGTCCCCTGTATTAGCAGGTGGATTCTTAACCACTGCACCACCAGGGAAGTCCTATTTTTTCTTTCAATTAAAGTATAGTTGACCTACAATGTTATATTAGTTTCAGGTGTACAACAGAGTAATTTGATATTTTTTATGGATTACACTCTATACAAAGTTATTATAAAATACTGACCATATTCCCTGTGCTGTGCATTACATCTTGTAAATTATTTATTTTGTAACTCGTAGTCTGTACCTCTTAATAATCCCTTTCACCTATTTTTCCCATCCCCCCACTGCTCTCCCCTCTGGTAACCACTCTTTTGTTCTCTGTATCTTTGAGTCTGTTTCTATTTTGTCAAATTTTTTGTTTTTTAGATTCCACATATAAGTTGAAACATATGGTATTTATCTTTCTCTGTCTGCCTTATGTCACTAAGTATAATACCCTCCAGGTCCATTCATGTTGTCAGGGAAATGCCTATCAAAATATCAATCATATTTTTCATAGAACTAGAAAAAATAATTCAAAAATTTGTATGGAAACACAAAAGACCTCGAATAGCCAAAACAATCTTGAGAAGGAAGAGCAGAGCTGGAGAAATCACGCTCCCTGACTTCAGACTATTTTACAAAGCTACAGTAATCAGAACAGTATGGTACTGGCACAAAAACAGAGACATAGAACAATGGCAAAGGATAGAGCCTAGAAATAAACCCACACACTTACGGTCAATTAATCTACAACAAAGGAGGCAAGAATATACAATGGAGAAAATACAGTCTCTTCAACAAGTGGTGCTGGGAAAACTGGACAGTTACATGTAAAAGAATGAAATCAGAACACTCCTTAACACCATACACAAAAATAAACTCAAAATAGATTAAAGACCTAAATGTAAGACCAGACACTATAAAACTCATAGAGGAAAACATAGGCAGAACACTCTTTGACATAAATCGCAGCAATATTTTTTTGGATCTGTCTCCTAGAGTAATGGAAATAAAAGCAAAAATAAACAAATGGGACCTAATTAAACTTAAAAGCCTTTGCACAGCAAAGGAAACCAGCAACAAAATGAAAAGACAACCTACAGAATGGGAGAAAATATTGGTAGATGATATGACTGATAAGGGGTTCACATCCAAAATATATAAATAGCTCATACAACTCAACATCAAAAAAAACCAAACAACCTGATTTAAAAATGGGTAGAAGAACTGAATAAACATTTTTCCAAAGAGGAAATGCAGATGTCCAACAGGCACATGAAAAGACGCTCAATATCACTAATCATCAGGGAAATGCAAATCAAAACCACAGTGAGATATGACCTCACACCTGTCATAATGGATATTGCCAAAAAGAACACAAATAACAAACACTGCGAGGATGTGGAGAAAAGAGAACTCTCCTACACTATTCGTGGGAATGTAAATTGGTGCAGCCACTGTGGAAAACACTATGGAGGTTCCTCAAAAAACTAAAAATAGAACCATCATATGACCCAGCAATTCCACTCCTGGGTATATATCAAAAAAAACCCCCCAAAACCATAAACACTAATTAGAAAAGATGTATGCACTCCAATGTTCATAGCGGCATTATTTACTATAGCTAAGATATAGAAGCAATCTCAGTGTGCATCAAGAGATGAATGGATCAAAGGAGATATGGTGTATATATATATACAATGGAATAAACCCATGAACAATAAAAGAATGAAATTTTGCCATTTGCAACAACATGGATGGACCTGGAGGGTATTATACTAAGTGAAATAAGTCAGACAGAGAAAGACAAATACTGTATATTTTTGCTTAGATGTGGAAACTAAAATACCTATTTTTTGCATGAAGGAACAAGTTTGGTCACAACTCTAAATATGATTTTATTCTTTAGTATATGCAGAGGCACACCAGCTATATTCCCCCTTGAGTATAACTTAATTACAGTTTATTCAGCACATTAGTGTCCAAAAGGGTAATGTTGTCTATGCAATTTTGTACTTTTTATAGTTTCTTAAATGCCTTATGGTAGAAATTAAAATACTTCACTCTGTGGCTTGGACTGTGATTAGGTGTTACGACTAACTAATGACACCCTTACCTCATCTGAGTGTAAAACCAACTGACAAGTAGATGTAGAAATAAGGCAGAGGAAGATTAAAATGACAGCTAATTATTTATAAAGATGAATTGGATGGTGGTTTGGCACTTTGGACACAACTGGCTTCTTAATACTTTCCACCAAAATTGAAAGTACTCACACCAAACTGGCCAGTTGTAGACTTCTTGCAGGAAAAAAAAAAAAAAACCTGCACATGAAGGAAGAGGAGGAGAAAAGATAGATTCCTGGATTCAAGTTACTGTGAAAGAAATAGAAGGCTCCGATCATCCGCTCATGTTTCATTCCTTCACCCAAATTCACTGAACTGATATGTAGCTTTTTCTCCTATGGGTAATCATGAGGGAGGAGGCAGGTTGAAGTTGGGATTTTTTTTTCTCCTATACTTTTCCCCCTCCTGAGCGAACAGGCTCTTATATGTCAACGTGGTAAGCAGGAGATAAGAATCCTCACCACTCCTTTTCCATCAGCCTCCCTTTATCTTCATCATCTTTGTTCCATCTGTCCAGTAAAACTATCAAGTCTCATTTAATGAAAATGCCAGGATCCCTCTTCTCTCTCTCCATTCCCACTCCTCACACACATGTGCTTGCACTAACCAGGATAGATCATTTTAACACTGTTATCATTCAACAACAGTTGAGTGTGCATCTTTGCTGCCAGATACTATGCTCAGTCTCAGATGCTAAAATGAACAAAACACAGACTCTGTTGTCAAGAGGTTTGATGAACATCTTTCCAACATGTTTTACTTATGCATCCGTTCTATTTAAATCAGTTGGCATTTCCTTGCCAGGATATTATTCTCAGTAGACATTTAGACTTTGTTTCGCCATGTCACTTCTTTAAGATTACAAATCATTCTCTGCAGGCAAAATTTCCCCTATACTTGTATTTCTTCTTCCTAAGCAACTCTTGGTCCAGGTGTTCTTTGTGCCTCCCTGGGGATTAGTTCAGTTACTTTTCTCTGTGGGATGTTCTCTGTGGGAGTGGTTTTACTGTTTAACTGTATGTCAGATTCATGACTCTTCTTTCATTTCCCAGGTGTTCTGTAGCTTGAGGACATTGTTCTTTGACTAATTTGTTGTCTTTTTTTGCATCTGATTTGCTGATTTATGAGTCATGCTGGTCTCATTTCACTCAAGGCCAGTCATCTTCTTGTGCTTTGTTTGCAAGCTGAATGTAATCTCCAACATCGGGTTTGGTCTGTAATCACAAACAGCTCCTGAGAAACCTGTCATTGGTCCTCCCATGACCCCACATTGGCCTCCAGACTGTGACCCTTTGCTCTACTCCCCCTCACGTTGTTTCCTCTCATCAATTCACTTTGTTAAGGTTCCCATCCTCCTCATTTTAGTAGGACTGCCCTTGACAAGACTGCCAACTTCGTCTATTATGCCTCTAATCCAAGGGTCAGATTTGTGTTCTGAGCTCACTCAACCCATCAGCAGTATTTACTGTTTGACCAGCTGAAGTTCTTTCTGTTCTTGGCTTTCATGACTAGCTTTATTAATTATCACCCTGGCTGTCCCTTCTCCATTTCTATTCCTCTTCCTCTGATCTCAGACCTCTTCCTCTGATCTCTGATCCTGAGGGCCACCATACTCCATTGCACAGGTTACAGGTTACATCCTGCACATTTAATGATGATGCTGATGGCATCTTAGCAGTCGTGCCATATGACAGGCCTGGTATCCTAGGTTGTGACATCTGAAGTCAGACGACTTGGGTTCTTCCATTTGGTCTCTGTAGGACCTTAAGAAAATTTCTTCACTATAAACTCAGTTTCTTCAACTGTAATGGGGAGATGATGATAGAATCTGTTACAAAGATTATTTTTGGATATTCAAGGTGCAAATGCATATGGAATCCTTAGAAAGTCCTGGTTCCCAGTGAGTGTTCCATAAGTGTTACATATTACCATTATTATCATTTAAGCTCTAGTTTGGTAATCTGTGACAGTGATGTAGTAGAGTGCCCACCTTCCAATTTTGGTAAGTTTTCTCAGAATTACACAAAAGAATACTCTATGAAAATAAAGTACAAAACATGAAGCTTAAGTCGTGGATAGAGTCTGAAATTGGATGCTAATTGCTAAAAGCTCAGATAAAATATTTATGTTTCAGAAGTCCCCGTATCTTTCATTTCTAGTATCATTTTTTAGAAGAAAACATGTAAGAAGAGCATTAGATGTGTAGCAACTTTTCTCTCTCAATTTTTATTTTGTTGTTTACTGTTCTTACAGCCATAGCAGAGGAAAATGTAGTTATTTTAAGTTAATCAAAATGTCTGGTCTTTCAAATGACCTTATGAAAGTGAAGTAAAAACATGTAAATGAAATACCTCTTGAAAAAGATACACAACTTTGTAAAGATAATAAGAGTATATAGGTGGCATTACTTAATTATATACTCAAAGAAAATAACTTCTTGTAGTTCATCCACCATCCTCTATTTTCTCTAAATACCTTGTAATCTTTATCTTATTTCAAATGTGCCTTCAGTGATTCCATTCTTTTCTTATATGCCTATTAAGTTCTCCTGTTAAACAAATGTATATGCTTTATATTACAGCATAGAAAACAACAGAAATTCAGGGAAATTACATGGATAACAATTTCCATTACACCTTGACATTTATTTCTCCATCATTGAGATATTTTTGTTGTTTGCCATAAAAAATATTTATTACAGATTAAAATGTTTAGTGATTTTGTAAATAGTTTTTTTATAATTCAGTAGAATTTTAAATTATTTATCACAGAGACTTCCCTGGTGGCGCAGTGGTTAAGAATCTGCCTGCCAATGCAGCGGACACGGGTTTGATCCCTGGTCTGGGAAGATACCACATGCTGCGGAGCAACTAAGCCTGTGCACCACAACTACTGAGCCCAAGTGCCACAACTACTGAAGCCCACACACCTAGAGCCCATTCTCCACAACAAGAGAAGCCACAGCAATGAGAAGCCCGTGCACCACAACCAAGAGTAGCCCCCGTTCGCCACAACTAGAGAAAGCCTGTGCACAGCAATAAAGACCCAAAGCAGCCAAAAATAAATTAAAAATAAATAAAAGTTAACAAAATTATTTATCATGTTTAATCAAGTACTGTGTTTTTTAAAATTACTAATATTTTACTGTATTGATTAAAACTCAATCACACTTCCTGATTCACCCAAGTAACAGGCACTCTTGGCCAATATAGCTCCTACTGCATGATATGTTGGCACTATGATATACACATTAGGTTGAATACTAATTATGCAGGGACAATATCTGGATGGGAGACTTACCCCTTTTGTGCAGTATAATGAGTTGGCTGGCACATCCAAATGATTATTACCATTATTGTTTTATGACACTATTTTGTTAGATAGATAGGTAGATACATAACTCTGCAATTCTCTGAAACCTGTTTGATTAAAAAATATATATACATATATATATATAAAGGGTGTGAATTCAGTACTGAAGTGATAAGTTCATGATGATTGATGATTCTAGTTACCGGTCATGACTGCTCACGTAGCACCTGCTTCATACATAGCAGGGCATCACTTGATCTTAATTAACATGTTCCTCTCACCCTTGTGCAAGCCACTACCTGGCCTGAACTACTGTGGAAACCTCATTAACTTTTCTCCTTGAATCTCCTTTACTCAATTTACCATTAAAAGAACCTATTATTTTCATATTTAAAACATTCTGTGGCCCCCACTATTATTAGAAGTCCCAAATCTTTACCATACCCTGCGTGGTCTTGCCAACTTTGCCTACTTTATCTCTCTCTTTTTTTAAAAAAATAAATTTATTTATTTATGGCTGCACTGGGTCTTTGTTGCTGTGCGCAGGCTTTCTCTCTAGTTGCGGCGAGCGGGGGCTCCTCTTCGTTGTGGTGCACGGGCTTCTCATTGCGGTGGCTTCTCTTTGCTGTGGAGCATAGGCTCTAGGCGCATGGGCTTCAGCAGTCGTGGTGTGCAGGCTCAGCAGTTGTGGCACACGGGCTTAGTTGCTCCGCGGCATGTGGGATCTTCCCAGACCAGGGCTTGAACCCATGTCCACTGCACTGGCAGGCGGATTCTTAACCACTGAGCCACCAGGGAAGTCCCTGCCTACTTTATCTCTTGACAAGTTCTTTCTATTCCCTCTGCTCCACCCATATAAGTTCTTGCTCAAACGGGCCAAGCTGGTTTCCACCATGAAGAATTCCCACATGCTTCTCTGATGCCTAGAAGGCTATTTTTTCTGTCTCTATATCCAGCTAACTCTGACTCACCCTTCAGGTTTGGTGTACTGGTCTTCTCATGGTGGATCTTTAGTAGTCAGCGTCCCAGGACCTATGCTCTCATAGCCTCCTTGACTTGTTCATGGTAACAGTTATCACAGTAATCTTATTTATTTATTTATTTCCACAGTAATCATTCTAAAACAAGTTGCGTTACTGGCAGTTTATTGTCACTTCTTTTCTAGTGATCATAAGCTCCATGAGGGCAAGAATGATACTTCTCATTTCAATGAAAGCCCTCAGTTACTATCTGCTGAATGAATAAAGGAATGAAAATATAAATCATAGGAAATATGTTTTTAAAGTATGTTTAGATATTGGCTGTAGAAACAGAATTATCTATCCCATATTTATGAATTTAGCTACAATAAGAAAGTTTAACTGTGGTGGAATCCATAGGTCTTAGTCAGTGTTCCTGAAGCTCTTCAGAGAATGGGAGACAACTGACAATGGGAGGTGCTTTGAGGAGAGAAGCCAGTGCTAATCATTCTATATTGTAAGATAGAAAAACAAAGAAGTTGTTAAATATTTATACCCCTGTTCAAACACAACTGAGGTTAAATATATACTTATTCTGAGTACATATTTCATGAAGTGTCTTTCTAAGGATTTGCTAAAGATGGGCTGAAATTTTCTCCAATATTAAAAGGTTTGTTAACAGTAGTACTAAGGACTGTTGACCTGTAATTGAATTTTAAAAGTACTATTTTAGAAACCTACATTTATTCTCTTAAAGTTGTCAGCTATGTTTATCATAAAAGATTGATTTTATCTAACAACCAGACGATAATTCAATGACAGCTGTTATCAATCCAATCCACACACTATATAGATTCTGCCAAATTAGAAATACAGTGAATGGCATACATCTTAAGTAAGAATATGACTTTTCAAATAAAATACTGAAACTCTGTAACGATCAATTTTAAAACATAATGTGAAATGTCAGTTTATCATAAGTTTTGTCAATTGTGATGCTGTGCTTCTTTCTTAGGGGCTTATATCCAATATATTTGAGTTATAGACAAGGGGGATGTATGTATCATGAAAATATACTCGCTTGGTTATTACTTGCCTCACCCTCTGCCCGCAGCTGACAATCACATCTCTACTTTTGCCAGTGGATATTCTTATAATCAGAATTATTACAGCCATAGAGACAGATCCCCACAGGAGGTTCAATACTTCTGAAACTAAAATTAGCTTCTCATTTCTTAGCTTCATTTTGACACTGCCCATAAAGGCTTCAATAATTAAACAGAAATACATGCAGATATCAACTATATAAAGTACTTATGTCTCTGGAAGTAGATTAGTATATCCAATAGAAATATTAGGCTGAAGGGAAATGGAAAGATCCAGAAGTAAGAGAGAGGAAGAAAATGAGGGAGTGGTTGATTTTTTTGTGGAGGTTTTCTCAATTTCAAAATATTTTTCTATAGAGAGTGAGAAAGTTATCTCCTAAAAACAGGATTTTGTACAATCCATTTTTGGAGAAACAAAGATAAAGGATCTTAAAATTTTTTCAAGTATAAAATATATACACATTCTTTGAGAAGCAGAGATGTAAACTTTATGCGTTAGTTATCATAGCACAGTACTTTCATAAAACAGTTTATATTTTTCTGATGTTTTATGTTAGCTGTTTTTCATAAACATTTGAAAAGATTTTGGGCTCCAAGTACAGTGATCACATGTGCAAATCATACAGCTCACAATTTTCAGTGAAGGTACATGACCTCTTTGCCTCAAGCTGCTGTCACTTTGTTTAGGCAGCATTTGTATCAAGGAACCCTCCAGAAATGTTTAAATATTCACAGAAAGGAAACTCTGATATAGTAACATAGTACCCTTTAGACTGTGTATCTGATGAAAATCTAATTGTACTTTGCTGATTTCAAAGCTCTAAATTAGATTTTCAGTGCAGGGATACAAAAAGCGAAGTAAGAGGCAGCAAGTAAATGCTTACAATTGCTTTTGTTTTGGCACGTAGACTTTATTCCCCCTTGAGATGCTGTAATTATTAAAATATTTTAACTTACTAGATATTTCTTCTGTTTTATGTTTTGTTTTTTTTGGCCCTGAGGCATGTGGGATCTTAGCTCCCTGAGCAGGGACTGAACCTGCACCCCCTGCATTGGAAGGTGAAGTCTTATCCACTGGACCACCAAGGGAAGTCCCTTACTAGATATTTTTAATCTAAGTTCACAGTTATCACAGAGGAATCAAAGCAAAACAAACCTAAACCATAAATGCTGACTAGAACCGTAAAAGCTGTCCCTAAAACCTGAAAGCAAAACAGAAGATATGAATTATAGAAAGTAGCATAGTTTATCATATAAATAAAAGGATTGATCTATATCAGGATTTCTCAACTTTGACACTACTGATATTTGGGACAGATGATTCTTTGTTCGGGGGGCTAGTTTATGCATTGTACGGTGTTTAGCAGCAGCCCTGGCCTCTGCCCACTAGATACGAATAGCACCCCCTCCCCTATTTGTAGCAGCCAAAAAAGTCTCCACTCTTCATCAAATATTCCCTGGGGGAAGGCAAAAATCACCTCCCCCTCCTTTCAGAATTATTGATCTAGCTAAAAGTCTGTCAATTGGTGCGTATGCAGGTGTATCTGTAGGGTAGACTTTTAGAAGTAGGATTGCTGGATCAAATGGTAGTTTTGATAAATATTGACAGATTTTCTTCCATAGGGATGCACCACTTTGCACTGACACTAGCAATGTACGACAGTGCCTAGTACTTCATAATGTCACAGAAAGGTGAATGGTCAAACTTTGATTATTTTTTTGCCAATCTGATAGGTGAGGGAAAATGTCTCAGTGTTATTTGTATTTTCAAGCTTGTTTTAGCAGGACAATTTTTTATTATTCTGTTGTCAAGGGGACCATCTTAATAGCATTTGTCACTTTTTGAAAGCCACGCTTCTCAAACTTGGTCACTTTTCAGACAATTTAAGGAAAAGAAAAAAGTTATTTTCGTCTCCCTCTGTGGGCTTCAATTATTTTTACTAGCCAATTACTAAATTTGTTCAAACAAATATATTAAAAAAGCATATCTTTAGCTTACAGCTTTTATGCGGCTATAAAAATAATCAGTTTATGAATTCAATAAAAAGAAAACAACCAAACCAAAACATTCAAATTAAGAACCCTAATTTAATATGGCCAATGATACACTGTGAACACTTAATCACCACAGACAACATGAATATGGGACTGTTAAGGAAGATACTTGTGTGATTTCCTTTGCCTTTCCTACAGAGTGTCACAGGATATGGCAAGCTGTCCTCCATTACCGAGCCATTCTATCACTTTAGGTGTCATGAAAAGATCCATGGATGCATCTGGCCTTCTTTGGGTGCAAAATTATCATTTATGTCTAAGTCCTTTCTTCTCAGAACCCTCCTCCTCCAAGAGCAGAAGAATTTCTGGTAGCTTTGTCCCCAAGGCTCAGGGATATGTGACCTGTCCTGACCTGTTCAATGGAGGGAACTCATTCTCACCTGTACTTTTTTTTTTCTCTAATTAAAGTATAGTTGACTTACAATATAAAATTAGTTTCAAGTGTACAAAATAATTCGATATTTTTATAGATTACACATTATACAAAGTTATTATAAAATATTAACTATATTCTCTGTGTTGTACATTATATTCTTATAACTCAGCTATTTTATAACTAGTAGTTTGTACCTGTTAATCCCATTCACCTATTTTGTCTCTACCCCTACCCCTCTCTCCTCTGGTAACCCCTAGTTTGTTCTCTTTATTTGTGATCTGTTTCTGTTTTGTTATATTTGTTCATTTGCTTCATTTTTTAGATTCCCCATATAAGTGAAAACATGCAGTATTTGTCTCTCTCTGTCTGACTTATCTCACTAAGCATAATGCCCTGATATATTTTGTGATGTGGTATTTTATCTTTTCTGAAAAGTAAGTGGTAGGAATGGTGGGCAAGAACTTTCCTATCCCCTAAAACATCAAAAGTATCTATTGTGTTTTTCAATTATGACTATAAAGTATCTATTAATGTGGTCATGAATGTACTTAAAATGGCCTTGAATATATATACCTAATTACTAAATGATACCAGAATAATATTTAGAAAGCAGCAATAAAATCAAGTTTCAAGAAGAACATAAATTATATGAAAACAAAAGCAAAAATAAATGGGGCTAAACTTAAAAGCTTTTTATGGCAAAGGAAACCATAAACAAAATGAAAAGACAACCTATGGACTGGAAGAAAATATTTGCAAAGGATGCAACTGACAAGGGATTAATTTCCAAAATATATAAACAACTCCTACAGCTCAATATCAAAACACAAACAACCCAGTCAAACAATGGACAGAGGACCTACACATACATTACCCCAAAGAGGACATACAGATGGCCAACAGGCACATGAAAAGATGTTCAACATCGCTAATAATTAGAGAAATGCAAATCAAAAACCACAATGAGGGGACTTACCCGGTGGTCCAGTGGCTGAGATTCCCACTACCACTGGACCTGCACTCCCAATGCAGGGGGCCCGGGTTCGTTCCCTGGTCAGGGAACTAGATCCCACATGCCGCAACTAAAAGTCTGCATGCCACAACTAAAGATCCTGCATGCCACAACTAAGACCCGACACAGCAAAATAAATAAATAAGTAAATATTAAAAAAAACCCAAAAACACATGAGATATCACCTCACACCAGTCAGAATGGCCATCATTAAAAAGTCTACAATAATAAATGCTGGAGAGGGTGTGGAGAAAAGGGAACCCTCCTACACTGTTAGTGGGAATGTAAGCTGGCGCAGTCACTATGGAAAACGGTATGGAGGTTCATTAAAAAACTAAAAATAGAGTTACCATATGAGCCAGGAATCCCACTCCTGGACATATTTCTGGAAAAGATGAAAATTCCAATTCGAAAAGATACATGTACCCCAATATTCATAGCAGCACTATTTACAATAGCCAAGACAAAGAAGCAACCAAAGTGTCCATCCACAGATGAATGGATAAAGAAGATGTGGGGTGTGTATGTGTGTGTGTGTGTGTGTGTGTGTGTATACACAATGGACTATTACTCAGCCATAAAAAAGAATGAAATAATGCGATATGCAGCAACATGGATGAGCCTAGAGATTATCATACTAAGTGAAGTAAGTCAGACAGAAAAAGACAAATATCATATGATATCACTTATATGTGTATCTAAAAAAAATGATACAAATGAACTTATTTACAAAACAAGAATAGACTCACAGACATAGAAAACCAACTTGTAGTTACCAAAGGGGAAAAGACAGAGGAGGGAAAATTGGGAATTTGGAAGTAACACATATACGCTACTATATATAAAATACATAACCAACAAGGACCTACTGTATAGCATAGGGAGCTATATTCAATATCTTGTAATAACCTGTAATGGAAAAGAATCTGAAAAAGAATGTTACACATATATATAACAATCACTTTGCTGTACATCTGAAACACTGTAACTCAACTATACTTCAAGAGGGAAGGAAGAGAGGGAAGGAGGGAGGAAGGAAGCAAGGGTAAGGCAACAAAGTATAATAATAAACTATTACAGTACAAACCGGCTCTAATTCTGCCCCTGGTGTACCCACTGACTTTGGTGCGCCAGGGAACATCTGCCGGGCTTTGTCTTCTTCATCTGATAGAATGAGGGGATTAACTGCAGAATTTCTAACATGTCTTTCTGTTCTAACACTCTGTGAATCACACTCTTTCAGAAAATAGGTAATTCAAACACACACACACAAAGAACTTAAGTTATAAATATCAGTATTACCCCCATTTTTAAAATTTTATTTTTATTTAATTAATTTATTTTTAAGTTTGAAAATTTTTTTTTTTTTTTTGGTACGCGGGCCTCTCACTGTTGTGGTCTCTCCCATTGCAGAGCACAGGCTCCGGACGCACAGGCTCAGTGGCCATGGCTTACGGGTCTAGCCGCTCCACGGCATGTGGGATCTTCCCAGACCAGGGCACGAACCTATGTCCCCTGCATTGGCAGGCGGACTCTCAACCACTGCGCCACCAGAGAAGCCCCAACATATTTTTTTTGTAATTGGGGTACAGTTGATTTACAATGCTGTGCGGGATAGGGAGGGTGAGAGGGAGACGCATGAGGGAGGAGATATGGGGATATATGTATGTAGAGCTGATTCACTGTTATAAAGCAGAAACTAACACACCACTGTAAAGCAATTATACTCCAATAAAGATGTAAAAAAAAAAAACACAAAAAACTGAATCACTTTGCTCTACACCTGAAATATTATCCCCATTTTATCTTTGACTTTCATAGTTTTCTATGCTTAACTTTTAGTATTTGTTCACACTTTTAAAAATTGTGTTAATTTAGTGATATGAAAAAACACCAGCAAATACTAGAAGAGGAGGAGATAATATTGGTAAATATGGGCAGAGTCAATGCCCATATTTATACTCAAATTTTTTTGGATTTACAGCTCCTTGGTAAGAATTTGGAAACCAAGTTAGGACAATTTGTGTGCATGAGATTCATAATTTTCTATGAGTGTTGTGTGACGGTTTGATGTATTTTAACAATTCTATTTTATGCATATATTTACATATTAATTGATTTCTGTCATTCCTTGTTGCAAATGTATTTGATTTGCTTCACTGGAAGAGATACACATAAATAACACCAGTAAATATAAAAGCGATAGCTCAAAATTATGAAAGAATCAGAATAAATAATTATAATGAAACCTCAGCATAAAGTATTAAATTTAACTCTTCTTGAATGGCAAGGTAGAAAATACTATGCATTACATATTTTCATGGTTTGGTAAAGGAAAATGTACCATTGCTTCAGAACAATGTATCTCTTTGATAAATTCTAGGTAACTTTTAGTTTGAGTATTTTAAGATACATTGTACTACATAATAATGGTCAATGACCTAAAATTATGTTTTTTAATTAAAGATGGAGGAATATTATTTCCATGGCCTTTGGTCATTTTATATTGATTTTAAATAAAAATCAAAGACGTAATATTATAACTAAATCAGTGAAAACATTTTGATTAGGTGCAGATGCATGTAGCATTAATCAATCTGATAATCATTCTAGAACAGGGATCAGCAAACTTTTTCTGTAAAGAGTGAAATAGAAATACTTTAGACTTTGTGGATGCTTCCATGGTAGCATGGAAGCAGGTATAAATAATATATAAGCGAATAAGCATAGCTGTGTTCCAATAAAACTTTATTTATAAAAACAGGTGGTGTGCCAGATTTGACCCATACATATCATCTGTCTTGGAATATATTCTGAAATACTAGTTATCTTAACAATCCCTGTAACTTTTTACCTGCTCAAATGATCAACTGTACTTTCCAAACTGAAATACTAACAAAGGAATAAGTGCAAAAATGGAGGGGAATGGATAAACAATTCTGATATATTTATGCAATTGAATACCACTCTCCAATAAAAAGCAGTAACTTAGTGTTATGTGGATCAACATGGATGAATCTCAAACATTTCATGCTGTGTGAGAAAAAATAGAGGAGTATAGTTCCATTCATATGAGGCTGTAAAACAGGCAAAACTAAATCATGATAATTGAAATCAGAAGAGAGGTTGCCTGTGGATGGAGTGATTGACTGGGAAGGGGCATGAAGAAACTTATTTCAGTGGATGCAAAATGTACCTCAGTTTTTAAAAGTAAAGAAGAAAGAAAGAAAGAAAGGAAGAAAGGAAGGAAGGAAGGAAGAAAAGAAAGAAAGAAAGAAAGAAAGAAAAAAAGAAAGAAAGAAAGAAAGAAAGTGAAAGGTAGCTAAGGAAGGCATCCATTTGCCAAAGCCATTTTAATTATATCAGGAATGTCAATAACCTGGGATTGAGGTCAAATTCATAATTTGATTCACAGATACACAGATGGTACTCATTTACATATTCAGAAATTAAGTTTCACATTTACTTACAATTTGATGTATTTTGTTTTTTGTCACTAGAAAAGATACGAGAAAGAGAAGAAAGCTATCTAGAGAATTCATGATATGCCAAACATTGTGTGTGCGTTACATATACCACTTAATTGCATACAAATCTCTGATATAAATATGAGTAAACCGAGACTGCATGGAATTATGTAACTTTTCTAAGGGTGCATACAGTAGGTCAAAAACTAGAATCCATCTTTTTCTAATTTCAAATTCTAGTTCCTCCCAACCTTGACATGACTAGCAGTTCACCCACAGAAGACACAGAGAAGTTACAAGGACGATCACAAAATGTCACTATAAAAGGGATTCTCTTTTAAGTGTGGCTTAAAAGATGTGATGGGAGATCTTGGCAAACCTTAAATACCTGGCTAGGCTAAGCCAGTACTTGAAGCACTTACTTTACACAAAACCCAACCTGCCACACTGATGAGAGTTCTTGGGGCAATTTTCCACAGCAGACAGATCAGTAGGGAAAGTACTGTTTGCATCTGAGGCCAAACATGTTGTTTGCAGCTTCCCCTCATGCCCTTAGGCTCTGACATCACAGATTACTGTCCATGTTTGGGGATCTGTGTCTCAGTAGTATGTGTATGAAAGTCCACAAAGGAATGTGAACTTAGGATAAGAACGTTGTCCCTAAAAAGATGTTGCAGAAAGCCATCAGTTCAACAGCTGGTAACAGTCAACAAACACATTTCTTCTTCCCCCTTTTCCATAACCGCCAAATTTAACTAAACAATGTCTTGTCCTACTGTACAGTGGGCTCTACTCTCAGTTCCCTTAACACATTGAAGTGATATTAATAATAGGGTGTTATGCTGGTATGTGTCTGTGGTCATCAGTCATTGTGATTTAATTTAAAAAATAGAAATCTTTCTTAATGTCACGAGGCTTTGCAAGTATTCACAGAAAATATGCATTTTCTATGTGAAGAGATGAAACAGTTAAAATGACTATTTTACAATTAGCCATTTTAAACAAAAAACCCTCATATATCCTGCTTATTATCCAAATACTTGGGCTTATTTTCCAAATCTTTCCTTGTATTCTTTATAAAAGTTTCTGCTGGTTATACTTGTGGCACCCATTAGATACAAGCTACCAGCTCTTAGTAAACAAATGGAGTCTAGATAAGATGCCCTACAAAATGATTACCCTGAAGGGAACATAACAATTTAAACTGTAGCATAAAAATTACTTCTGAAATCAAGTTTATAGCTACCTACATTTTTTAAAGAAAACCCACAATGGCTATGCCAAAATCTCAAGGTTTACATTTTCACCGTGGATATTGATTTAACATGCTATGGTTTGCTTTGTTTTCCTCACAAGCATTTTTTACACATCTCTTATTTTATTCAGTGTCTCAAGTCACACTGATAATAGAGTGCATGATACGATCTGGAAGTTTCCCATAATGTTGGTCGTCACTGAACTTGAAGTGGATGGTGTCATTGACACTGAAAGGCTCGGCTTCTTTAAGTAATCTATTACTGGCTCTAGGCTGACAAGTCAGAGAAGGTAATATATCAAGAAAAAGTATGTGGCTCATTTTTGCTAATGCAATTTACACTCAACTGTGAAACAAAATTTAAGATGGAAAATCCTATTATGTCTTCTTTTCCTGCTTAATTTAAGCCAGAGCAGCATGGCTTCTATGCTCAAACTTTATACATTTAGTATATGTGTTAAAATATAGCGTCTTCAAAGTAAATACCAAAGAAAGTTGGAGGCAAAAGGAAATAACTAGATATTGATTCTTTAGGAAAATTTTTCTATTGGTTTTCAATGGGCAACCCAATGCATTTTATTTTTTAACATGTGTGGGCTTTTTTCCAGTAAGATTTAAAAGTGTTATCTTATGAAATGCTTTAACTAAGTGGAGATGATTGGGTGACACGTTAATTCCATTTTCTATCTTATTTTCCTGTTTTACTATAACTGTCCTTTATTGTACTTGTAATATCATACGCTACGTGACAACATTTCAGCCTGTCTCACGTGCACATGTACAGTATATTTTAAGTACACTTTGGTTGACTATAAATGCTCCCTGTTATTTTATTTGAAATGCTGACTAGGAACTGGTATTAATTATTTTAACTTTCTTTGCCACATGCTAGAGAAATGGTATTTTGTTTGAATAAGGCAGATTTTTCCCTAATGAGGTTTAATTGTGTCCACTCAACACAGACTGCTAAACTTTAGTGGGTGGAGAAATAAGAGGTTTATGTCCCCAAGTCATATTGAATACTTCCATCATTGGTGCCAGACAAGGTGGGAGATGTATGAATTTGGGAGGGCAGTACCTAATTTATTGATTTTCTTCATTTTACAACTGCCAGAAGAATGGTTTTGGCATGACTTGCCTGTCTGTGCTTTGTGGTATCTCAGGATGGTCTCTATCTACCATAGAAATGAACTTTACAAAGGCACTGGGTAGGTATGAATGCATTCTATGGACTTAGGTCAAAAATAATGAGCAGTGAAATGTCCAATCGCCTGTCAGTATTAAAACTGGAGTTCTCATCTTTGATAGCAAAGGCTCTCAGTTAGCCATTTTGAATATGTTACAGTATCGTCATTAAACCATTTTCTTTCAATTAGCTACAAATATTGCAAATTATTAGTTTTTTTAATCCAAATATATTTACTACCTTCAAAAGAGTTTTTCAGGCTTAGGGAAATATTTTCAACTGGTTTTACCAATAATCATTGTGATCCTCAGAACAAATGTTAGAAACATTTTGCAATATCAATATTAACAAAGAACAGTTGAAACAGGTCACAAGAAATTATATTTTTAAAATTATATCCGATGTTGAAACTATTTGTCACTCTAATTTAAAAAAAATTCAATCACAATAATATCATTTTAGCTTGGATGCTTTTCTCTTCGTGTTTGAGCTAATGCAATTATTCTCTTTCACCTCTAATCCACCTTACAGAGTGTCATAAAACTAATCTCCCTTATAGGTACGTTGTTATAACGTCACTTCCCTTATCAAAATCATTCAAAGTTTCCCTGTCACTTACGCAGAGTAGTGTTCCACTTATAAATGCTGTCTATAGTACCAGGCTACTCAGACTTTCCAGATTTCCTCTCCAATGTTTAAGACAGACCCTCTGCTTCAATTTATGCAAAGGGTCACTATTTCCAGAGACTCTTTCATGCATCACTACCTCTCAGCTGCCTTCATTTCTTTAGGCTCCTAAAATTCCCTTCTTACCTCCTTTCCATCTATTGGTACTTAAATTCTATTTTTCAAGTTTCACACTTCACTTTATAATGCCAATATAGTGTTAACTTGTTTTATGTATGTATGTATGTATGTGTGTAGTTACTTACTGAATAGCTCAGTTATTTACTATTGGTTGCTTTGTTCCGAGTTTCACAAAGGTATATATTCCTGTAACTATCACCAGAATAAGATACAGAAAAATCCCATCACTGCTAAAAACTCCTTCCCGTTGCACATTTGTAAACACTCTTCCTATCCTTAATATCTGGTAGCCACTAATCTGTTCTCAATCCCTATAGTTTTGCTTTGCTTAGAAGGTCATATAAATGAAATTATATAGCATGTAGTCTTTTCAGACTGTCTTCTTTCACTCCTCATAATGCCTTTAAGATTCATCTAAATTGTCACATGTATTAATGGCTTGCTTCTTTTCATTTGTGAGTAGTATTCCAGTACATGGATTTACCATGGTTTATTTATCCATTCACTCTTTAAAGGACTTTTGTATTGTCTCCAGTTTTTGGCAATTATGACTAGAGTTGCTATAAACATTTGTATACAGGTTCATTTTTCTGGGATAATTACCTGGGTGTGAGACTGCTGAGACACACTGGAGCCAGAGGCCTAAGGGATAATCAGTAACACTGATCCTTTCTCTAGTTCAAATTTTGATGTTTTGTTCTTTATGCATTTTGGAATTAATTTTGATATTTTAAAATATTATATTAAAATAATATTTATTGCAATTACTGCGTTTTTTGACATGCCCTTAAATTTTGTTCTTCAGATGAATGCCTCACTTGTTTCACTCTAGTTTTGACCCTATTTCTGGGTAAGTTTACGTTTAATTTTATAAAAAAACTGTTATCCAGAGTGGCTTTATCATTTTGCATTCTCACCATTAAGTGTGGGAATTCCAGTTGCTCCACATCATTCCCAGTACTTGGTATTGTCAGTTATTTAGATGATGATGGTGGTGGTGATTTTAGGCAGTCTAATAGATATGTAGGGGTTATTCCTTGTGGTTTTACTTTGCATCTTCCCTAATTGTTAATGACGGTGAACTTCATTTGATGTGATTATTTGCCATTCACATATTTTCATTGGTAATATATTTTTGATGATTTTTGTGTCAACGTTCATGAATGATATTGGTATTTATTTCACTTTTCTTATACTGTCTTTGGTTTTAGTATCAGGATAATTATGGCCTCATAAAATGAGTTGGAAAGTTTTCCCTCCTTTTCTTTTTTTCTGGAAGAGATTTTGTAGAATCTGTGTTATTTCTTCTTCGAGTCTGGCGAGTTCACTAGTGAAACTATCTAGCCTTAAGTATTCTGGGGGTGGGAAAGGACGTTTTTATTACTAGAAATTAAATGGCTGTAATAGATAAAGGGTCCAACTTCATTCTTTTACCTGTGGGTATCTAGTTTTCTCAGTACCACTTGCTAAAGACACTATTTCTTTCCCAGTTGTGTGTTCTTGGCACCATCGTTGAAGACCAGTTGACTGCAAATGAGTGTATTTATTTCAGGGCTTTCTATTCTGCTCCACTGGATCATCCTTTTTAAAATCAATTCTATCTGCCTTTTAATCGGTGTGTTTAAATCCTTTTAATTTAATTACTGACAAGTTAGAGTTTATATGTGTCATTTTGCTATTTGTTTCTTATATGATTAGTATTTCTTTACCCTCCATTCTTTCATACTGTTCTGTTTTGTGTTAAACAGATATTTTCTAGTGTACTATTTAAATGTTGTTGTTTCTTCTACTATGTATTTTTGAGCTATTTTCTTAGTGGTTGCCCTAGGGATTACTATCAACATCTTAACCTTTATCAATGTAGTTTGGATTAATACCAATTTAATTTCAATACTGTACAAAAAAATTGCTTCTGTGTACCTCCATCTCCCCTCCTTTCTGCTGTTATTGTAATAAAAATTTATAGATTGTGTGCCCATTAGCAAAGATTTATAATTGCTTTATGTGATGTCTTTTAAATGAGATAGGAGAAAAAATTAAAATACAAAATACATTTATACAGCATCTTATATTTGACTGCGTATGTACCTTTACCAGTGTTCTTTATTTCTTCATGTGGATTCAAGGTACTGTTCAATGTCCTTTCATTTCAGCCTGCATGGAACCCCCTCCACCCCCCAGGCCATTAGTATTTCTTATAGGACATGCCTACTAGTGAGGGGTTTCTGTTTTTGTATATCTGGGGATATCTTAAATTCTTCATTTTTGCAGGGTAGATTTTCTGGAAATAGAATTCATGGTTTACAATCTTTTTTTTCTTTTACCACTTTGAATACATCATCCCATTGCATTTTGGCCTCTACTATTTCTGGTGAAACATTAGCTATTCATCTTATGTTAAAACCCTTGTATCTGATGAGTCAGTTCTTTCTTGCTGCTTTCAAGATTCTGTTTTGTCTTCTCACAATTTGATTGTGATATGTCTAGGTGTAGATTTCTTTGTGTTTTTTCTAGTTGGAGTTTGTTGATAACAGGATATGTTTCCATTTTAGGATGTCTTTTTAAATTCTTTCACAGATGCTTTGTAGTTTTCAATGTACAAGTCTTTTACCTCCTTGCTAAATTCGTTGTTAGTATTTTATTATTTTTGATGCTATTGTTAAGGAATTTTTTTTTTATTTCCTTTTAGGATGATTCATTGTTCGTGTTTGATAATCTTTTTTAGTTCAAATATATCCTTGTTGATTTTCTGTTTACTATATTGATTACTGAGAGGGCGTTGATATATTCTCCAAATATAATGTGAATTTGTCCAAGTCTCCTTTCCATTTTATCAATTTTTGTTTCATGTATTTTGAAGCTCTGTTTTTAGATGTATACACATTTTATATTATTATGTCCTTGGTGAATTAACCCTTTTTTGTTATGCAATGCCTTTGGCTACTTTGTCTGGTTTTAATATAGCTATTCCAACCAAGTTTAATTTAATTAGTTTTTAGCTTTTGCATGGTACATTCTCCTATTGTTTTACTCTGATCCTACATATAGCATTATGTTTAAAGTGGATTTCTTATAGATAACATGTTTTAGAATTAATTCCAACAATTTCTGTCTTTTAATCAGTCTGTTTAGACATTTTACACTTATATAATCACAGTATTTGAACTTAGGTCTAGCATTTTAATATTTATTTTGTTTGATCCCTCAGGTGCTACTGGTTGTGGTGGTCATGGAAGCGGTGGTCTTCTTCTCCTTCCCTTCCCCTCCCGCTCCTCCTCCTTCTACTCCTCTTTTCTTCTTTCTGTGTTTCCCATTTCTTGCCTTCTTTTAGATTAGTTGAATATTTTAGTATGTCCTTTTATATTATATATAAAAATATATAATCCTTTTCACTATATATTTTTGAAGAAAACACTACTAGTTTCTCTAGAGATTACTTTATGCATTTTACTTTTAATAATCTCCATAGAATAGTTTACCACTTCAACTGAAATATAGATCCCTTACCACAATATACATCCCTTCACTCTTCCCCTTTATATTGTAGCTGTCATATAAATTACATCTACAGACATTGAACACTACATCAAGCACAGTGGTAACTTCTGCTTTTAACAATAATACATGTTTTAAAGAACTCAGAAGGAGAAGAATTGTCTACTACATTTACCCAGATATATACCACTTCTCTCACTTTTCCTTCATTCATAACGTTCCAGTTTTCTCTCCTGTATCTTTTTCCTTCTCTTTTGAAAAATTTCTTATAGCATTCCCTTAGTTTCCTTCATCTGAGAATGTCTTTAATGGAGCTTAATTCCTGGCATTTATATTTTATGGATACAGAATTATGAGTTAACATTTATTTTCACTCAGTACTTCATAAATATATCTGCACTGCCTTTTGACCTCCATGGTTTCTGATGAAAAGTTTACAGTCCTTCAAATTGTTATTCCCCTACATGCAATGCATCAGTTTTCTATGGCTACATTTAAGATTTTTTATTTTCATTTAGTTTTCAGCCGTTTGATTATAAATTGTCCTGGGCATAGGTTTCTGTGGGTTAATTCTGCTTCAGATTTGTTGAGTTTTTGAGCCTGTAAGTTTTTGTATTCCTCCCAATTTGTAAAATTTTCAGGCATTACTTCTTCAAATATGTTTTATGAAGCAAACTCTTTTTCCTTTCCTCCTAGGACTTCAATGACACAAATGTTAGATGTCTTTGTGTTGCCCTGCATGTTTTGGAGGCTCTGGTTTTTGTTTTTCAATTTATTTCTCCTTGTTATTCAGACTGGACAATTATTATTGATGTATCTTCAAGTTCACTGGTTCTTTACTCTGTCATTTCCATCCTGCTCTTGAGGATTTCGAGTGAATTTCTGTTACTGTTCTCTTGCTTTACACCTACTTGCATGTTGAGATGCCTTGCCTTTAAATTCATTTCAAAAGTATCTTCTCTTATTTATAGTACAGTTATAATGGTTGCTTTAAACTCTTTATTAATTTCAACATTTGTTTCATGTCAGTATTGGTTTCTGTTAATTGTCTTTTCCCTTGAAAGTTTTTGAAATTTTCCTGTTTCTTTTATGTTAAGTCATTTTAGTTTTTATCCTGGACATTTTGAATACTATGTTATCAGTCTATAGGTCTAGTTTAATTTCTATAGAAATTGTTTGTTGTTATTGTTGCCATTTTAGTAGGATGTTTTATTTCAGTACAGACTGCAACTTCCAAACTGTATTCTATGGACTGATAGTCTTAGGTCAGTTCATTTTTCAAAGTGTCTGCAGTGATCTTCAGTTCTGTATACCACCCAGTGGACAGTCTGGACCTGGCTGGTTATCTATCCTATAGTACAGTCTAAAAGCCTTTGATATACTGTTTATAATCATACTGAAATGATAGCATTTCTGTAGTGAGTCCTTGAGTTTATACCAAACTTTGTGTCACTGCTTTGTTGAACTCCTTCCTCACTATCATTTCCCAGCTCGAAGTGGCCATCTTCTGTGGCTGTCTAGTTAGAAACTGGGACTCTTTCATACACTTCTATGGTCTTGTGTCTATCTCTGTTTCCAAGGACTGGGAGGGGAGAGTGAGGGAAAAGCAATGGGGATTTTCCCCATAGTCATCACATTTCCTCTGGTCACAGAAAAAGGTTCCCTTCCTTCTGAGTTGTAAGGCCTGTCTTGTGCCAAGGATTTCACCATTGCCACCTCCTTTGCTGCCTTGGGATTGCATGGGTGATAGAAAAGAGTGGTAAAAAAACTAAAATAAAACTTCACATCTTCTCCACTTTTTCTAACCCTCAGTGCACTCTTGCTCATTTCTTGGACAAGAAAAAGAGAGGATTCCTTGGAGCTATTTCTGTTCAGAAGTGCTGCTTAATTCTGGGTTTTTGGTTGTCTTTGGCTCCAGGGCTAAGCCTAATGGAGTCAAAAAACAAATAGCAAACTCTATTACTTTGAGTTTGGGTTTCCTACCCCAATTTACCTGCTATGATTACTTTTCAGATTATTTCAATAACTTCTTAATGAACTCAGGGTTTTTAGTTGCATTCAGTTGGAGTACAGGTTTGAATCTACTTATTTTATTATAACTGAAATGAAAACTTCTTTCTTTTCTTTTAATGACTATGACTTATATCCTCAGCCAGTTAGAAACATTCCTTAGGCAACAGATACAATTTCTCTTTGTAATTTAATCACTATCTTTTGTAATCTTAGATCATCTAGCATTTGAAATCAATACATGAAAAATAATTTAGAAATAATTCATTCTTTGATTTATTCAACAAAATTCCAAGATAAAAGTTCTACTTAGTCAAATAGAATATAATCTTAATATTAGAAAAATTTGCTATATTTATGTATAAGAAACACAAGATGTCACTCTCCTTTAACATCAGAAAATAAACCAAAATCAAAACTATGATATGGCCATTAATTTAAAGAACTATGCAATTTTTTATGTTTTAAAAAATATCTGTAAGTTATTGACTTATAGTGGGTAATCAATAGATGTTAATTTAGTTGAGGTACTATGCTAGTTACTAAAGACAAATACAAAGAAGACGAAGCTTTGTGAAAATCAGACAAGAAGGAAGAACAATAATAATATGTATTACTCTTTGTGTTATCACTATTGTTGTATAACAGACCGCTAAAACCTTTGTGCCCTAAAAAGAATTGTTCTATTATGTTTATTCTGTCAGGAGTTTGAACAGAGAGTGCAGATGACTCATCTCCCATCCACCATGTCTGGGGTTTCAACTGGGAAGACTGAAAGGCTGGCAGTGACTTGATGATTGGGGCTGAAGTCATCTGGATGTTTGTTTACTCATATCTGGTGGCTGATTCTAGCTGTCAGCTGGGATTTTAGCATCTACCACATCATCACCTGTGGCCTCCCCATGTGACCCAGGCTTCCTCAAAGCATGGAAGCCTTGAGGTAGCCAGACTTCTTACATAGTGTATCAGAGTTCTATGACTATCTCAGGATTGAATTTCCTTTTACTACTCAGCCTCAGAAATCACACAGCATCATTTTACCACACTTTATTTGTCAAAATAGTCACAAGGTTGCCCAGATTCAAGGGATGTAGTCTTAGACTCTTCTTCTCAAAGGATGAGGTACCCAAATCATACTGTTCAAGAGCATGTTGAAAGACTATTACAGCCAGCTTTGGCAAAAATAATCTGCCACAACTCCACAGAATGTGAGCTCCACTGGGTTTATATACTGTTCATATTTGCAAACTCACCACCTACTTTCTCAATATATTCTTTCAGTCAACAGACATTTAAAGTTCAGGTTTGAAGATTAAATAGTTGTTTGCAAGGCATATATAGGAGGCTGATGAAGGAATTTCAGGATGAGAGAACAGTGTGTACATACGACATAAGATACATGAAACAATATGTTCTATTTGAATAACCACAAAGAGTTCTAATTATTGGAATTTATTTACCACAGTGAAACTGGGAGCAGATGAGCCTGGATAAGTTTTAATTGAGAAGTCCTTAACAACATGAGTATATGGGCCCCCAGAGTCTGTGATTAGTTCACTTTTCAGGCCTGGTAAGAAGGCAACTGATTTTGGCAATATTCTTCATTCATTTATTCAATAAAGAACTATTACGCATACTCCTGTTCTAGTCCTCTGTGTCCATAAGGTCTTTGTTACAGCTACAGCAAATATTACCTGTTATCATACTTATTTCTCTCACTGACAAGAATATGAGTTCCTAGAGCACAAGACCTAACACCTAGTAGAATAAATGAGTCATATTAAGATTTGGGAAATATTGATTAGTTCACAAATAAAATTATGAAATTAGAATGAAGAGATCATTCTTGAGGATCAACCTAATCAGGTATTTAAAAATCACAAAAGGAGGAAAACATACATATATCCTATATTTATACACAGTTTATAACTTTTTTCATATATTTCAATTCTTTCTGCTTTATAGATTCAGTATATATCTGGGTACTTGTTGATTTTTTAAAAACTATTTTATAAATTGTAAATTAAAAATGGCTATTTGGAACTGTGAGAAGGCTGTAAGTGGGTAAGATTTCTCTGCACCTTGAAAATTTTCACAGCAAAATGAACATGTGATCAACTTTCTGTGTGTTTTTAGAGAAGAGCAACAAAAATGAGGCAATTTCACTGGTGAGATGTAATTTGCTGCTGGCATTTGACAGCTGTGTGGAACCTTAATATTCCCCCAAAAAGTATAATCAAGTCTGAATCATTGTGGTTACCTGAGAAAACAGAGACCGTGGTGGAAGAATGTCATTTCCTAGGTTAAAAAAATCATTCATCTATTTGAGAAGTATTTAAAGTTATTAGCCTTTGTCATTATTAAAGAACAGGATATAAATATTTAGATTATAGTAGGAATTATGTTAATTTTTTTCAAAAACATACTTTGGATCAATTTATACCACATGCGACAAACAGAACCTCAAACCATAAGATATTTCTCAAAAATAATGGGTAATATTTAGAACAGGCAAATATATATGAATAGATAATAAGGCATAACTTTTTGTGTGTGGTAACAGGTCTCAACTTGTTTGGCTTAAGAAATGAGAAAAGCAATTACATTATAGGTCACTTGGCAGGTCATAAGCCATGGGAGGTAACTTCCTTGTGCTGATAATAAAAAATGGCAGGAAGCAAGACAGAGCAGTAACAACTATTATCCATATTGCTTAAATTAACTGTCTCGCTGATGGGTTTATACTCAGAATGGTTACTACCCTCTGCAGTTAGTTCTATCCCATAAGGAAGAACTTAATTATGTAGAAATCACAAGTATTTGGAAAAAATGGCCGTAACAATAAGGAAGAAAAATCTGGATATTTTGAAGCATGTAGCTTCAACACTGCTGCTCAGAGACATATCAATAATTGATTCATTCTGAATTGTGCACTGTAAGAAGGTCACTTAAAAGTTCTAAGGCATCTAGAAACATGTCAAAAGCAGAATAAGGAGAGTTAAAATCATCTCACCCAGGTTCGGCAGAAGAAAAAATTTTAAAAAATTGTCCTGTGTGAGCCATTAATTATTTTATCATTCATCAATTTAGTCAATCAATGTATTAATTACATATCATACAAAGAATGTGAAAGTTTAACTGTGATAACTAAGACAAGAAGTGAACGGTGCTCTGAATACATATAATAAGGAAATTTGGTTCCTCCGTGTAGGTCAGGTAAACTCCACCAGGAAAAGAGATTTGAGGGTTGTAGAGAGGTAAGAAGGCGAAGGAAGAGAAGACCGCAGGCAGAAAAAGCCACATGGGTAAAGGTCCTTTGGTGGGGAGAGAGCAGGACATGGACATGGGACCACTGAAGGCCAGTGTGACTGAGAGAACGAAGCTAAGGAAATGTCAAAGGCAGCAAGTTGCTGGAGAGGCCAGTCAGAGCCAGATGGTGCAAAGAGTGTTCTCAGGAATCAACACACGTCGGAGAAAGAAAAAAATGCAGGATTTGCCAGATGGAGAAATTGCTCTGTGATGCAAACCCAACAGAGATTCATCCAGGCTCTTAACTCTTCTAATTTATCCCAGTTTGGAGTAAGAAGGCCTCGTTTTTCTCTTTCTCCCTTGGCTAGTCACTAGCAGGTAGTCTCCCAAGGAAGGAGGAGTGTCTTTGGATAAAGTAGCTCTCTTCAGATGAGGGTACTTCCTGGAGAGGCCTGACAGCTTTGTGCTACATTCTCATCAGCTGGGGAAGTAAGTCCTTCATTCATGAAAGGTGACCCGGGCAGAACATCAGTGTCCCCGGCACCTACTGAATTCTACTCATTTCTCAGGTCTCAACCTAAATGTTGTTTCTTTCTGGAAGCATACTGGAGAGCTAGAAGTATGTTCCTATAACACCACCACACCATCATTCTCTTTCGTAATGATCCATGTTGTTGCCCTTACTTGTGCAATGTCTGCTATCATCATGCACCTGGGTTTGATGAGGGTAGGAACCACGGTCACCCTGTTCAACCACTGTATCCCCAACAACCAACACAGTGCGAAGCATGTAAGAGATGCTTAATAAGTATACCTAGAAAGAATGAAAATCCCCAAGCACCTTGGTTTCCACAATAAGTAACAAACAAGTTGGTGATGCTAATTGTTGTTAAATATAAATCTGCCTGGAATATAAATCTGCCTTGAAGTACTCTTGGGAAAAAAGAGAGCCTTGGTATATTTCTTGGGTTTCTGGGCATTTACTGACATATATAATTAATGACTTTTTCTAATCAGAGATTTTGAAAAACTTCAAGTATTTTTTAAAAAGCAGCTGTATGTTTGTTTTGTTTTATGTTGTGGCAACCCCTTATCCTTATTTACTGGATAAAGTCAGTACATCTATATATATGAAGTCTTTTCAAAGTATATTGTTTATCATAAACAACAGGATTTTTTAATGGGTTAATCAGCTCCAAAGAAATACAGCTATGGGCATGAATGAGAGCTCTGCTCCTTCACTAATTGATGAAATGTTCTGCATAACTTTCCCAGTTTGTTCAGGTTGAAAATATTCCCTTTGCAATCAGGAGTGCAAAAATGAATTTCTACTTATTTGGCAGTCAGTAGATTGTACTATACTTGTTTACTCTGAGAAATATGCCTCTTGGGTGGGAAATCGATTTTCCTTCATTCAGTTCTGTATGTTCATCTGGCCTACATAACACTTGGGATTTTGTTCAGAGAGTTTGCTAGCAGGAGTGTATTTTAGATGTTCTATATCACAAGTTTCTAGTGTAGGTGAAAATTAACTAAACATATACCAGCTGTATTCCACCTAAAATATAATAAAATAAACTGATTTCATAACTTTTATGGGTCTTTAACAAGTAAAAATTTCTTTATTCTTTCCTGGTTGTAGAAAATAATCCATAGAGTTCAGAGTAACTGAGCTATTATATTGTGTCCTTGTTAATTAATCATCCTGTAATAGTATACTGCATGTAATTTGATGAAAACAGAGCAACCAAATAATTTCTATTAAAATAACACAAGTTCCATCCTCTATTGCTTCCTTGTGATTGCTTTTGACAGATAAAACTAAGTAACTCAATCATCAGTGATAAGAGACCACAATCAACACAAGTCTCAAAATTCTGGTTGACACAAAGGAAAACTCTCAATAAAGATTTGAAATGAAATGTTTTTTTCTGCAAGAATGCTATCATGATTATTTTTAAGTTGAAAAAAATTCATTAGTCTAATTTGTCTTTAAATGTGACTGGGAACTCTGCCTGGAGTTAGTTAACTGGAGACATAGAACACAGGCCCATATTTAGGTTTAGAAAGAAGATGAGGAAGAACGGGGGCATATCACATCCTATTGAATATATAATTTAATTCAGATTCCAGTAAGACTTGCTTTCAATTTGGGGGGGTATCATCCTAATTTCGATAGACTCTACTGTAGTAGTAATAATACTGATGTTAATATTTTACAGATATGCTGAACATATTATTTTCTATGATAAATGACAATTTTGAATCCATGTCTTGATCAGTTTTTTCAGAGTAATAAATTAGAAGCTCAACTTTTGCTTTCTTTATTCTCCTACATTTATTCATTTCTTCTCAATCCAATTCTAAGTTGACTTTCGGATTACCTTTCTACATTCCCTAAGCTTTCAAGAGAACACTAAGACAATTAAAAATTAATTTCTTCAGATTGGCATTTGGTTTAATTTTATATTTTCACTGAATATCTTCATGTTTTTAATGTCCTTGTGGTACCTTAGTTATGGGTACCACTGGAAAATATATGACACAAGATTCAGTTTCTGATGCAATAACGTCTGCTTTCTTATGCCCTTGGTATCATTTTAAAAGAATAAAAGAAGCAAGTATGACAAAATATTTGTATGGAAGAAACAAAAAGAAAGCAACAATTTTGTTTCATACTTAATGGCTGAGTTCATTTTTAATTAATATCCCTAATATACTGTGAGGTGTTTGTTTCAAATTAGAAGCAACTTTTATCTTTTATTCTGGGGTATTTATGCAAGTGCTAATTTTAAAAACACTCTCAAAAGAAATATGAAATAGACCTACTTCATTAATTTTCAATAAACATTTCCCTAGGGAAAGAATGCATTTATCAGGAATTCTATGATATCAAATCATATATGTCAAAGGAATTCAAAATATGAAAGAAAATTGTTTCTTCTGCCCTGAACTCTGATAATCCTTTTATACTGAGTGAATTATTTAGAATTACCAAGTAATCCAGAGTGCCAGCAGAATATTTTATAAAGACTTTAATTTTGTATAACTTTGGCTCTGAGAATGTAATAATGCAAGCCTTATACATACTGATACTGGTAGACTAAAAAATATTCAGTAGCAAATGGGATTTTCCTCATTAACTACATTCAATGCGTAGGCGTGGGGTGCATTTTCATTAGTGAGGTTCTTTCATAATTAGGGTTGCAATCCCTTGTTGGTCATGTCCACAGTTAGGTTAAGGTTTGACTGGCTAACTCTCATGAATGGCAGTTTATGCTGGTCGTTGGCTGCCAGCTCAGCTGGGACTGTCAACAAAAATGCCTACATATAGTCTAACATGTATTCATCCTTCAGGTAGATGCATTTTCTACATGATGACTGGTTTCCCATAGAGTATATTTCCCAAGAGAACCAGGTAGAAGAGACAGGACATTGTCGGACCTAGACACAGAAGTTAGGCAGCATCACTTAAGCCACATTCTATTAGTTACAATGAAGAGAAGGAACATAGGGCCCACGTTTCAATGAGAAAAGAGTTAAGGATATGCAGGCCTTCTACAATGGAGTATGCTCACTTTAGTGAAGTTTAGCCCAGGGTTGCCAAAGATTCTGTGCGTGAAAAAGTCTTACTGAGAGGTAGGAAAAGGGGAAGGAGTAGAGGGAGGAGCAGAAAATCTTAAATTTAGGGGCAGAAAAATGAAGTTTAAGGTGAGGAAAGGTCATGTTGAAGGTAGAAAGTTATTGTGGGTAGAAACACATCTTGATAAAAGAGTTAGAAAGAGCAGGAGAATCTCTAGGCAAATGACAAGGAAAAAGAAGCAGGGGATACGGAAGGGGAATCCAGGTGAGTCTTGTTCTCTGACCTTGGGCAGAAGCTGACTACCTTATGATATCAGTCTATTTATTCGGAGGTTCCTGGGATGACTGACTGCTTCTGGCTGTTGTCTGCTTCTGGAACTCCTGATATAGCCTCAGTTTCAGGTCTCTGGTTAGAATACTTCTCCAGTCTGAATAGCTCTTGTATTTCTTTAACTGTGAAACATGAATGCAAGGTTGAATAACTGATAATTTGACAGGAGTTTTAGCAGAGTAAACTGGAATGAGATCCCTTCCATCTGGGCTCAAGGTGGGTTTTCCAGTGGTGGCATTTCAAGAATACCAGATCACCTATTTGTAAGTCATGTAAAGGATAATCAGGAAATTCTAAGGGGAAGGCAGCCTTCATTTGCTGATATAGGATTGAGTATATTTTATTAACCCTTGAGAGTATCTAAGGATGACAGACTGTGTCAAGATAGAATCTTCTGGGCTTCCCTGGTGGCACAGTGGTTGAGAGTCTGCCTGCCGATGCGGGGGACGCGGGTTCGTGCCCCGGTCCGGGAGGATCCCACATGTGGAGCGGCTGGGCCGCTGAGCCTGCGCGTCTGGGGCCTGTGCTCCGCGATGGGAGAGGCCACAACAGTGAGAGGCCCGCATAACGCAAAAAAAAAAAAGATAGAATCTTCTGCAGGCCAAAATGAATAAGGCATCCTCATGGGCCTTCCCATGATAATTTCGAAAGGAGATAGCTTAGGCATAGATAGGGGTGAAATTCTGAGAGTCATAAGAGCAAGAGGAAGCTCTCATGGCCATAGTAAGTTCCATTCTTCAGATAATTTAGCTAGTTTGGTCTCGAGGTACTGTTGGCTCTTTCTGTGGTGCCTGATTACCGAGAATGGTAAGAGCAGCGGAGACTTTGACTAATGCGTGTTGCCTTTTCAATTTCCTGTATAATTCTGTCAATGAAATGGGATCTTCTGTCACTAGATATATTAGAGGGGAAGATTCATTCTACAAAAGCTTTGGCAACTGATGTTGCTGAGGTATTGTGGCAGGGGACAGCCTCTATTTAGAAAACATGCAGATTAGAGGAGTATACGTGGGTAGCCTTGTGCTTTTCGTAATTTGATGTAATCTATTTGCAAATGAAGGAAGGTCTGGTGGGGGAAGATCTACTTCCCTTCCTTGCTCCACAAAGGACACACAGTTTTTCCAGGATTATGCTTCTGTCATATGAAGCAAGTGGCAACTATTTGGTTCAAGTAAAAGCTAAATGGCCCAAACTATTGTTTGTCTAATATATCCAGCATTTTGTCCTTTCCGTGGTGAGTCATATCACGTAAACTATACACAACAACTTGCGCAGCAGACTTAAGAGCCATCCAGTGGCCATCTTGGTGTTTCCAAAGCCTATCCAAGTAGACCGAACATCCCACTTTACCCATCCAGTTCTTTTTGAGGCTGAAGCTGTTATATGAGTCATGCAGATATCTGCTATTATTTCCTTGGGAGTCATTCTGAAGAATTTGTTTCCCTCAAGGAAAGGTGAATAATTCCACCAGGCAGGGCCTTGAAACAGACTCCAGGGGCATAGTCCCAAGTCGGAAGCCACTTGAATATCTTAGGTGGTATGGGAAGAGGCTGCTAGTTTAGCATATTTATCAGACAATTTGTTTTCCTGGGCCTTGTCTAAGTTTTTTATACCATGCCCCTCAGTTTTAACCATAGCAATATGCTGGGGTAATAACAAGGCTTCTAAAAGTTCTATTACTTCGGGTCTATTTTTGACTGGGATACCAGCTGTTGTCATGAATCCTTTGTTTCCATAACATACCAAAATCATAAACTACCCTAAAGGCATAGCAGCTGTCAGTATAAATGTGAACCTTCTTTCCCTCTGCTTTTATGCAAGTCTGAGTGATGTCAATTAATTCAGCCATCTGAGCTGATTTAACATTTAGCAGGGCTTTATATTGAAGAGATTTGTGTTGATCATTGAGGGCATACCCAACCTGGAAGGTCCCATATTCCTTCTGGAAGGAAGTACCACGAACATAAATAATGAGATCAACTTGCGGGACATTTTCTGATAAATCTAGCCTACAATAAGATAATTATCTGGTATTAGTGAAGCAATCATGGAGGTTCTGTCAGTGGGTAAAGCAAACAGAGTGGCAAGGTTAAGCTTCTAACAGGAATGTACGGTGATGACAGAGACGAAGAAATAGTAAGTCAAGATGTGGAATAGTACTGTGTATATTCATTAAGAAATTGGGTTTATATACCATGAGGAACACTTACGTCAAGCAGATGACCTAATACTAAATCAGAGGTAGCATGGACAATTTCGGCAGTTGTGGCCACAGCTCACAGGCAACAGGGCTGCCTCAGCTACTGGGTCTAAGGCCAAGCTATAATACCCCATGGGTCTCTGGTATCCATTAGGCCTCTGGGATACTACTACAATGGCATGACCTTCTCATTCATCAACAAACAAGGGAAAAGGCAGAGAGCAATTGGGAAGTCCAAGGGTGGGAGGTGAAAGCAGAGGTCCCATAAGGTTCTCACAAGCATCTTCGGATAGGAGATTCGAGATTATTGGGTCTGGGGATGACTCCCTAGTCACAGCACAAAGAGGTGAAGCAATCATAGGGAAATTAGGTATCTATACCTTATAATATCTCACAAGACCCCCAAAATCTCTCAGATGTCATTTTGTTTCAGGGAGAAAAAAAATGTTGGATGGTAAATTCTTGGTCTGCAGAGATAGTTTTTCCTGTGGCTGAGATGTCATGGCCAAGATATCAGACATACAGAGAGCATAACTGAATTTTGTCTCTAGACATCTTGTGACCCATTCTTGCTAATGTCTTAAGAAGGTATTCAGTGTCCAAAAGGGACCTGTCTTAACTGTCAGAACATATAGGGGAGTCATTTATGTACCGGATTACTGTGGAGTCTCCTGGGATTTTTTCTCAAGTCTTTCAAATTGACATTTAGGGTATGCAAGAGAAGGTAGAGGCCTCAGTAAATTCTTCAGGCATAACAGGCCAGGTATATTGTTGGTTTCCCCAGTGAAGGCAAGCAAGTGTTAGGATTCCTTGTGAAAGGGAATACAAAAAATGCTGAACATAATCAACGGCTGTGAAATATTGGGTGCTGTAAGGGATAGCAGAGAGGATGGAGTTAGCATTAGGCAACAAGGAAAATCTAAATTTGACGATTTTATTGACAGATGTTAGACCTTGAACTAACTGATAACCTTTCCCATTAGTTTTCTTAATAGCCAAAATGGAAGTATTGCATGGACCAGAAGTGAAGACAAAGTTTTTTGTCTAATAAAGTCTGGAATATTGGGCAAAGCCTCTCAAGCCCTTCTGGTTTTAGATGATATTAAGGAATCCTGGGGAAGAGTGTGAAAGAATATATTTCCACTTTGAGGGATTCTGCATCCTGCATGTGTCCAATATTAGTGGAATTTGTTGCCCATAAATAAGAAGGAATTTTATCTAACAGTTGATTTAAATCTTCGCTCAAATAAATTAGGTTGAAGGGGGCAAAGAAACTCAGGCAAGTTGGACAAAGCCCTTAGGGGACATACACATGAAGGGGAGGAATTGAGGACCTGTAGGAAGGAGTCTTTTAGAGGCACAATAAATTTTGATACCATAATTCATGAGATGATCCCTCCCTAACAGATTTACTTGGGTGGTAGAACTGAGAAGGAAGTTGTTTTGAGCTTTAAAAGGTCCTGTAGAAATATTAAGAGGTTGCAACACAAGAAATCATGAGGTAAATTATCAAACCCATGACTGTTAAAGTTTTGGACTCTGAGGAAGGGGGGCAGGAAATGAAGTGATGTTAAAAGTGGAAGATGCTGCTCCTATATCAATGAGAAACTTGGCAGGGTGCCCTTCAACTTGCAGGGTTATTTTTCTCTTGCAAGTTTAGTGATAGTTGAGGGCAGTGGGCACTTACTTCCTCTGAGGACAGTCAATCATGCTCTGATGAGAAAAAGACTCCAGTTTCCCCCTCCTCTTGAGGTCTAGACAATCCCAGACTCAGTGTCTTTTTTCCTTAAAATTTTGGGAAGTGTCTTGATCAGCGAGAAACTGTGATTTTGCAGCTTGCCATAGATTAAATTTTTCAGGTTTTTCTGACTGTTTTAATTGCAAGGCCAAAAGGTTGCATTGTGTTTATTCTCTGTTTTCAGAAACACTGTTTTCGTAATGCCGGGCTAATGTCTAATGGACCTCAGATGTGCTTGCATTTTGCCAGTTAATATTTTCCTATAATGTGCCATGGAGCTCTGGTCTGACACCATTTATGAAGTTTGTGGTCAGAGGCTGTTTGGGAAGTCATTTCTAGCTCTGAATGCCTTTCCATGTTCTCTTCAATCAACGGTGATAGCCATAGTTTTATCTCTTTGTTGTGGAATGTCCCCTAGTAATTTTTCTTTTACCTCCCTCAGTTTCCAATGGGAATCGAGTAGTCTGAGACCTCTGAAGGTCTTTAAAGGTGGGCCTTTTGGCTTTTTAAACCAAAGGGAGGTATCTCCAGGTCCAACCAATAGGTGTATAAGTTGATATAAACTGGGGAATCCAGGAGAACATGTTCCTAGAACAATTCTAAATTGTTCAGTAAATCTTTCCCTTTCCTTTCGGAAGTCAGAGAAGCCCTTGGTGAGGGCATGTAATTCAAAGCAAAACCAAGGTCCCTAGGCTTCATGTGCAAAAGATGGGGGCCTTGTGAACTTCATGGTTACAGGGAGTTGAAGGGCTGGAGTGTGAATGATGGAGGATATTCTGGGGAAAAGAAGGATTCAGAGGAGAAGTAGGAGGGAAATATTTGGGTGCCAAGGGGAAGGGAGTCTAGACAGCTTACTGGGTCAGAAAAACTTTTTCTGTAGAAATTTCAATAGTTTGAGGGAGGCTTGAATTATTTAGCCATTTTTCAGCTTCTTCATACCAAGAGAAATAAGCAGACCATTTTGTGTCCAAGATTTTTGTACCTTTTACTCTAGGGCTCCTTTCAGGTGGATTAATTTGGAGATATCCCAGAAACCCCAGAGGGGCCACTGCAGCTCAAATGAGTGTCTAGTAAACTTTGCCAGGGAGAAAGAAAGTGGATAGTATTAGAGTGTAGTGGTTAAGCATATAGTCAGCAAGAGTTTGAGAAGGGGGGGTGGTTTTTAATAATTTAAGAATATTCCATGTTCTTGACTAATGATATCTTTATGCTTATGGACAGAGAGGCCTAGGACTAGCTTTTATGTGCCTGAGACTCTAATGCAACTTCTAGAGTATATTTGATTCTTAAAATCCATCTGTTCTCACCATGCTTGGATGGATATTTATCTGGAACACTGGGATTTGGAATCAGATTCACCACCGGACACCAAAATAAGCAAGCAGACTGGAGACAAAAGGCCTTGGTGCATGCTGAGAGGTCTGGTTGTCATGTCTGAGGATCCAATGGTGGTTCCAATCCAGATCCGAGTCACAACACCAAGAAATTGTTAAAGAGAACCAGAGCTAGATACTAGTTAAAGTGGTAAAGACCAATTTTATTCAGAAACTATTGCAATAGGGAAAAAGATAATTCGGTATAGAACTGAGCTCAATTACAAATAGAAGTGGGAATTTATAGACAAAGAGCAAGGTGACAGGGTCAGTGGATGAAGAATTACTAAGAGGAGACATCAAGGGTATGGGGATTTTTGCTAAATTGACTTAACAGGACTCTTGCTGAAGGCAGGCCAAGGTGATGAGATAGCAAGGGTGGAAGATTCTCTCTAAACCAACTTAGCAGGATTCTTTCTAGGATTGGACTCAGCAAGTATAGATGTGGAAGCCCAAGGTAAAGTCCTAGCTGAGAAGAGGGCACAGAGGAACCTGTCTAAAGTTTGGTCAAGGACTGTCTTTGTCACCTCCCTCCAGCTCCATTTCAATAGAAACACCCCTATTCACATCCCTACTCTAGCTTAGTGTTCTGTGAATTTCAGATTCAGACCATTCTTATCTGTAGTAGACTAAAGAACACAGGAGATCTGCCAGCTATCTTTTCAATACCAAAATCACCGAGAAAGCTATTAAGCATCCCTGTTCCATTAGAGGTATCTCCAGCATTAGCTTTGGCAGATGTTGGCAGAACAGGTGTCCTGCTGAGCAGTATAATTTAAGGAATATCACACAGAGGAAGGGATAATTTCTGTAAGTATTTGTCATCACATACTGTGTCTGCAATTCTTCTTTCGGAGTGTAATCTTTTGTATTAAGGTTGCTATTTTAAAAAACTGCTACCCTATTCTCTCCCCCAACCAACCCCCCACACCACCAAAACACAAACAAACCATTAGTATTTAAAAATAAAAGCTCTATTTCATTTGTTTTATTCATGTCTTGTATATAACTTGTTTGAACAAAGGAGTCCATGGCTAAAAATGTAAATCAATAAAACAGAAGTCTTGCAAAACACCAGGTGAAAAAAGGAGAATCTCCCGGAAACCATGCCAACCCCAATTAAAACAGACTGTTGCTGCTATGTAAAAATAATCTTGGTGTAGATGTGCACAGAACTGTACAAGTTTGAAAAGGTCACAGAGCTGAGGCAGTGCCAACAAAAAGCGAGCAAATGAACTTTGGAACTAGGTCCCGTGGTTTTCAACCAGGGGTCATCATACCCCTCTTAGAGGGTACTTAAAAATTCTTGGGAGAGTGTTTGGTTGGGTATTACAGACATTTAAAGCCTTGGAGGAGGAGTATTAAACCTCCCATCCCCATGACTCCAAGATCACTGGGCCTGGTGTTGGGCAGGTAACTTCACTCTACATTGTCTCCCACCTCTACTCTTTCTTGATACTGTCATTTTAAAGACACTGTAATAACTCCCTCTTAGCACCTAGTTCAATGTCACTCCCCTGAACCATCCCTGGCATGGTTCTCCATGACTTCAACATCCCCTGAGATGAGGCATCCAAGTACCACTGCATCTTGGGCTGTTGTACTCTCTCCACGCTTTCAATAAAAGATCAATTCTTACTCCTCATCTCACTTAACTTGTGTCCATCATCTGGTACCGTTCACCACTCCTTCTTTCTTGAACCACTGTGCTCATATCACCCTCAAAGCATCACACTTTCTTGGATTTCCTCCTCTGTTACTGCCACTCTTGCTCAGATTCCATCAGTTATCCTTTCCTGTTTCCCTAATTTTGTAACATTGTAATGCCCCATGGCTTAATTTCAGACTTTTGTTTTATCCACATTCCCTCTCTAGGTGATTTCACCAGTCTAGTGACCTTACCATCTGTACTCTGGAGAAACAAAAAATCCTACTTGCAGTCTAGGCCTCTTCGCTGAACTTCAGGCTCATATAACCAATTACCTATTCAACATCACTATTTGTATGCTAATATTCATCTTTATCAATAACATGCCCCAAAACAGATTCTTGAATTTTTCCCCAAAGTGATTTTTTTAAAAAGTCCTCCCATCTCAGTAAATGGCAATTTTATTATTGCATTCTAAGAAACTTTGAGCAAACTTTGATACTCCCCATCTGATCCATTAGCAAATTTGTTGACGTAAGCTACAAAATAGAAACGAAACCCAAGTACTTTTCACCACTACTACTACTGCCATCTTGATCTAACAACCAACATCTTCAGCCTGTATTACTGCAAAGTTTCTTCACTGTTCTTTTTCTACCTAGTCTATTCTTGGAATAGCCAGAGTGATTCTTTTAAAGTATAATTTTCTACTATTTCTTTGACCAGTCTACCTCATAGATTCCTTTCTCCTGTGAGTTCCTAAAATCCTTATTTTCTATAGCATTTATTTAGTTGTTGATATATGGTATCTTTTCAAATTTTAATTGGTTCTTTTTTTATAGGTATTTGTCTACATGGCTCGTTTTCCCAAGTAGAGTCCAAGCTACTTGAATACAGGAACTATTTGTTACACTTCTATTTGTTACTATCCCCCATTAGGGATATGTAACAAATGTAGGGACTCAGTATATTTGGCAATAAATGAAATAACTAGAGGTAATACATGCCCTTAATATTCTAGATGCGGATGTCTTAAGTTCTTGCATTTCCAATATTGTGACCATAACTCCAGCTTATCATTTCCCCCATAAATTATGGTAACATGTAAGCAAAACAAACAAAAATAAATCAATCTCTGAAAACTCTCAGTGATTCTATAAATATAGAATACATTTTCTATAAATCGATTGAAACGAATTTTGCCACTTTCATACCCAATCTTATAGCATATTATAACTCTAGTGAGGTTAAAGATGAACTTAGCTGATTGTAATGAAGTGGAAGTAATGATGATAGAGGAATACCTGCTGAGTGTCTCTGGAATTGTACTTCTCTTGAAAAGTTATACATTTCCCAAACTTCAATTAAAATGACTCTCCAATTTTCTTTAATGCTTTGTTTTTTTTAATTGGATGAGCATATTTTGCATAGACCAGAGCATCCACCAAAGTCATTTCAGAAAACCCCCTATTTTTTTGTTTCCTCACTATAACTGCAGGAGGCCCATTCACATCATACATAACAAGTTGAAGCTACTGCTTCAACACTGCATTATCTAATGCAACCAGCATTTCTGTATTTCTTCTAAAAGTCAAATTTGACTAATTGCTTCGATTTTTACCCTCTCCCATCATCGGCAATAGCTGACATCTTTAATTTTTGACGTACTTTCAAAATAAAACCCTGATTTATTATTGCATATGGGACGACTAAGACAGAACATTATTTTGCTAGGGTTGCTCTAGGATAGGACAGGCTCAGTGACTTGTTACTTTTCCCTCAGTCTGTATAATTCAAATGTTTGTCTCTATTCAAATCACTCTGCTAGTACAATGTCAACGCTGCTCATGAATCCCTGAGACTACACAAACCATATCTGTCAGTACTAGGGAACAAATGTGTGTAAATTGGGAAGTCAGTTTAAAAGCAGGTATTTAAAAAGATTTGTCTCACAAAGGAAATCTAGATAATTCTATCATTAAGCAATTAGGTCTGAACATCATAATGGAAAAACTATAATAATAACTAATATGCTGGTAGCTGTCTGTGTGACAGGGATCTGTGTAAAACCTGAATTTAAGATTATAGGCTGGATATATATTTATAACACATCTATTTTCGTGAGTCTGGGCTCCTTCTGTTTCTTCTCTCTAGCTCTAAAAGGGAGGGGATTTTTGAGGTGTCTCATATTTGCCATCCTCTTCCCCTTCCCACGCTGCCTTTGGGGGATGGACATGGCTCTGAGGCCCTGTGAGCTTCCTGAAGAGTCCTTTGTCTGTTCATATTTCTGCCTTCCTCAGGGCCAATGCCACCCCTGCTCAGGCTTTCTCCTCATTTGACAGGAGCCAAGGATTCCAGTGGAGCCTGGAGAAGCTTGCATACATGCATAACCACAGAGGAGATGAAACCAAGCATGACCCTGTGGGGCCCTCCCACATACAAATCCTTTCCATGTCCCCTGTTTCTTGTTTGTAGGAAATAGGCTTCATTCAGCTTCCTTGACCTTCCCTGAGTTCCAAAGGGCAGATTCAAACAGTTGCTAATCAAGGAAGAGAGGGAAAGCAGAAACAAGGGAAGAGCAGTCAAGAAACAATAGTGCAGTAATTAAAGCAGGATCCTGGTTCCTCCTCAAGGAATATACATAACAATATCTTTGAGCTCTTCTTCAGCAACTAAGGCCCCTACCCAGGTGGAGGAAGGTAACTTCAGGCTGAGCACAAGATCCCTAGAGCACTGCCCTGTTACCTCACCACTAACCAATCAGAAGAAAGTCTGCACACACTGTAAGATAACAAAGATTCTGACGCCCTCCCCAAATGATTAACTGCAATTAACTTCCCCTTTCTCCCTTTTAAAAACTTCCACAGTCAAGCAGAATCTTCAGAGTTGGGTTTTGGACACGAGTCCACCTTCTCCCTGGTTGCCGACCTCCTAAACAAAGCAAACATTCTTTTCCAAGCAACATTTGTCTCTTGAGTATTGGCTTTCCAGCAGTAAGCAGCCGAACCTCAGTTCAATAATGGAGAGAGTAATGGAACACTGTGCTACCACTGTTAGGTAATGACTTCTCCCCAAGTGGTGATGACTGCTTTCACAACCAGCAGGTGCTATTGTGTGTCAAGGGCGGACAACCGCATCTAGCCTGGGACTAAATCTCCCAATCCATCAGCCCATCTCACTCATTATCAAGAGAGTATACTTGTAGTTTCTTCTATTCCCCTAGGAAATATAGTTCTAGACCCCAGGCTTCTGTCTGCCCTTCTCCCTCCTGAAAACTAGTCTAAATTGTCCCCATTTCAGGTTAAAGCTTTCTTCCAAGTTCATTTAAGAGATGTGATTAAAATTTGATGTGACAGAAGTTTAATAAATGATGGCTATTACTTTTATTATCCATGCATAGAGCCATTCATCAATGATGTTTTTTCTCAGTTCCAGGCATAGCCTTAATGTTCTGCTTGGATTTTGTTTAAAAAACAAAATAGCAGAATGTATTAAAGAAGAACAAACTGCATAGCTCACTGATGTCCATTGTTTGAAAAAAGAAACCACAGGGCCCAAATGGAGTCACTTGTACTAAGCCCCATGTCAGCAAACCACAACTTAATACCTAACATAATTGCAGTTTTAGTCTTTACACAAGTGAAATTTTAAACCAATCAGTCTGGAATTTCCTAATCAACCCTAGTGAGGTAATCTGCATGACAGACTCCCACCCTTCCCCCAAAGGAAGGTGACCTTGCCTGAAATAGTCCTTTCTTTTGTTTTTACTTTCTTGCTCCATTCCCTTTCTGCCTTTAAAAATCTTCATTTTGTACAGCTCCTTGGAGCACCTATCTACTTGCTAGATGTAATGCTTCCTGATTCACATATTGTTGAATAAAGCAAATTAGATCCTCAGATTTACTCAGTTGAATTTTGTTTTTAACATCATAAACATTTTTTTCCTGAAGATCCCGGACTTGGTTTCTGTGCCTCAACTTTAAGAAATACAGAAGAATGGGTCATAGTTTTCTAAAAACAGTTGCTTTTTAGAATTATACCGAATTTTAAGTTTCTGCTAAAATAACACAAAGCTTCCTTATTAATGAAGGGGAAGAAAATATATCACTCCAAAATATGCCTTTTTGGCATAAGGATTACTTTAAAAAAAAATTAGCAGATACAGGATAAGATCTGAAAACTGAGTACAAGTTCCCATTTTGTAAGAGACATTTACATTTATAAGGGAAATGTCCATTTGTAAGGGCGTCTCCCTCTCTGTACCAGAAAGAAAAGGGTGACTCTTACCCTTGTTTACTGTGCTTTTCCTGGTTACCTCCCCAAACTGGCTTCCCCCCAACTCCCCCCCCCCCCCACCATCTTCTTTGTCTTTAGCTAAAGATGGTATTTAAGGTGGTGGCCTGGGCCATTTCAGAGTTACCCAGTTTTCCTAGGGCTCTCCCATGTATACAGGAGGTATACATGTTATTAAACTTCTGTTTTTCTCTTTTTAATCTTTTATTACAGGGTGTCTCAGCCAATAACCGAGAAGGGTAGAGGGAAAATTACTTTTCCTCCTGCACGTTAACATGTTAATTTTTAAAACTGTTAATAAAGAAGCCTTATTATTCATGAACCTATTATAGAGATGTGCTATAGAATCCATGGGTATCTGAATATAGTTCTGATATCAGTAATTCTTATGTCACTAATACTTATGTACTAGATCTATGGGACTTTTCAGTTCCTAATTTTTTGTAGTTAAGATTTTATTTGTTTAAGTTTCTTGGATATTTTGCATATTTTTCTGTTGGACTGTAAAAGATTGGAAATCACACATAGTGAAATTAGTCAGAGACAGGAAACTTCTTACACCCGGATTATGAAAACATCTCAGCAAAATACTAGGAAGCACTAGGTTACCCCAAGCCACAAACTCTATTCTTAATGACTAGATAACTAGAAAACAAATAAACATTACAACATCTCCTGATTGGATCCCTGTTACAACTTTAATGGCAACAATTCACTTATACTTTACATACCTTACATTTATCTTTTACATTTTAGATATGTATGTAAGAAATTTTTTGGTCATTTGCTTTTAAATCAATGATTTAAAATACTGCACTAGATTGAGCTTCTTGAGAAGGGACACTCTGTCTTATTCATCTCTCATTTATTAGATCATGCATCATTGCCTAGCACTGGTAATGAAATGTTAAAACAATAACAATAATGACCATAGTAATATTGGTTAATCCCCGATACTTTTCACAACAAGCACTAATGTGATGGCTTTACATGGGTTGTTAAGTTCATTTAACAGGTGAGAAAACTGAGGTACACGTTAAGTAAATGACCTGAAGTCATGCCTCTTGATAGAACTAGGGTTCCAATCCAGGCCATCCGTATCCACAGTCCACTATCAAAACCTCGGCCATAATACTCAACACACATTTGCTCAATGGATCAGAGAGTCCCAACATAAATGTCCTCTGTCTCTTTTTCTATGTTTCACTATTGTACCCATTCTTGAAGGCTGCACTTTACCTTCTACCTACATCTCCCATTAGTTTGAATTTTAAGTTCCTTTGTGTACAACCTCCCACACAGTATGCTCCTCCCCTGCTTTATTTGACAAAGAAGTTTCTCAACTTCTTTCACAGTCTTCATCCCAAATGTAATTAACCTTGGCATGAAGATGGTCACGTGAGCCTTAAATGTCACTCACTTCACTTCAGATCATTTTAACCTATCTTCAGGCCCAAGAATTCTCAAGTAGCCTGTAAAGTGCTTCCATCTCAGTTAGCAAATGGAAAGCTAAAGGGAAGTGAGTAAATATCACAATGGAATAGTAGTAAAAACAAAAACCTTACTGAAACTGAGCAGGACCCTGCGGGGCCTTCCTGGGTACCAATCCTTTCCATGGTCCCATTTCTTATTTGTAGGAAACAGGCTTCATGCAGTCTCCTTGACCTTCCCTGAATTCCAAAGGGCAGATTCAAACAGTTGCTAATCAGGGAAGGGAGGGACTGCAGAAACCAAGGAGGAGCAGTCAAGAAACAATAGTGCAGCCATTAAAGCAGGATCCTGGTTCCTCCTCAAGGAATACACATGACAGATATATCTTTGAGTTCTTCTACAGGAACTAAGGCCCCCCACACAGGTGGAAGATGGTAACTTCAGGCTGAGCACAAGAGTCCTAGAGCACTGCCCTGTTACCTCACCACCCACAAATCAGAAGAAAGTCACACACCCTGCAGTCCTCTCCCCAGATTTTGACTATAAAAACTTCTCCCTCAAAACCATCCTGGAGATCAGGATTTTGGAGCATGAGCCACCTATTCTCCTTGCTCAGCCCTGCCATAAATCTTTCTCTGCTCCAAACTTGAATGCTTCCATTTGTTTGGCCTCACCATGCGTCGGGCACAGGAACTTGTGTTTGGCAACACTACAATAGCTGTTGTGGTCAGTCATTTTATATATGAATTCACAAATGACTGAATTTTCATATAGGACATTGAGTTCTTCCCACTTTTACAGGGACATTTTTTCTCTGTACACTGTAAGTATGTGAAAAAATCTTTAGGATTCCATTTTGTTACTCTGGCAAGAATAACACCTTTCAGTAATTTAAAAAACGCCTCTTGACTGTTATTCTGTAAGTATCCCATAAAGTAATGAAACCAAGCAGGACCCTCTGGGGCTCCTGGGCATGGAAGCCTTTCTTTGTCCCCTATTTCTTGTGTGTAGGGAATAGACTCCAGCCTCCATGACCTTCCCTGAGTTCCAAAGGGCATGTTTGAACAGTTGCTAATCAGGGAAAGGAGGGGATGCAGAGACAAGGGAGGAACAGTCAAGAAACTATAGTGCAGCCTTGGGACACGATCCTGGTTCCACCTCAAGGGATACACATAACAGTAACTTTGAGCTCTTCTGCAGAACTATAACCCCCAACAAATGGAAGATGTTAACTACTTGATGAAGCATTGTTCATTCCAGAGAGAAGGTCACAGTTGGATAACCTCGAGAACCACAGAAGCTCATCAGGAGACCACCTGAGGCCAGATTAAAGGAATGCAGGCCCTGCACACATCCTGATCTTTATCAGTAACCCCACCCTTGAACCACTGCTATAAAACTCCTCACCAAATCACCCTGGGTTGAGACACACAATTTGAGGGCACAAGCCTGCTGAGGTCCCCTTTGCCTGGCAAAGCAATACAGCTATTCTTTTCTACTTCACCCAAAACTCTGTATCTGATATTCAACTTGGCACTGATGCACAGAGGCTGAATTTTCGGCATCAGTAACAAGTATCAGGCTCACAGCTGCTGCAGCAGGATACAGTCTCCAGTCATCAAGGTCTCACAAAGAGAATGGGATAATGATCAAATCTAACAGGTCAATATTTACACTTTTTTTTATAGACTTGCTGAGCAATTCACCACAAACTTCCTACCTGGTAGCGATCTGGAGTTTTGGTAAAGCCTCAGGTTGGAGAACTTCTTCCATTTGACACTGAAGGAACTCTCATCAATGTGGGTTTTAAACCTTGAATGTACAATAGAAAATACAAAGCAACATTAGTAATACAGGGGACTTCTATAAAGGCAATAGTCAAGTATGTTTGATGTCACTAAAAGCATTAAACAAACTAGGGGGGAAAGGTTTAATATTAAAATATGATCTTTCTATAACATATGTTTTCAAGGACTTTATTAAGTATAGGTGATTTGAGATATAGATTTTGGAATCTTTTTTTAAGGCATAAGGTATTGTAAGCAAAAAATTGAGTTTTTTGGAGCCTTGTTGCAAGGCTCTGGAGCCTTGTTGCAAATAGCCCTTTGCCTGCACTGATACTTGATTTAAAGTGGTCATGTTGTACTTGGTGGTTAAGAAAAGAGGATATACTTTCCTTCTAAGGAGCTTAAATAATCTCTTAAAGATAGATTTGCAAACTAAAGTGATGTTTATTTTATCTAACACACATTGCTCTGAAATGTTGAGGAAAATTAAATACAAGATTACATTTTTTGAATTGAAATAAGTATAAAATGAGCCATTAATATAAAAGTCTACTAAACTATCATTTCATTAATAGCAAAGGAAAATACAGGGTTTTTTTTTGTTTTTTTTGGTACACGGGCCTCTCTCACTGTTGTGGCTGCTCCCGTTGCGGAGCACAGGCTCTGGACGCACAGGCTCAGGGGCCATGGCGCACGGGCCCAGCCGCTCTGCAGCATGTGGGATCTTCCCGGACCGGGGCACGAACCCGTGACCCCTGCATCGGCAGGCAGACCCTCAACCACTGCGCCACCAGGGAAGCCCGGAAAATACAGTTTTGCAGATTCCACAAGTGGGCAAAATTTCTGTATAAAATTTCCCACATATGTTCTACTAAGAACTTTTAAGTTAAAGATAACTTTCAAATTAATTCTGAAAAGATGCCTATTGCCTGTGTCTAGTTTCAGTAGCATAGGCACAAAAGACATGTTTCAGGATATAACTCTTGGTGCCAAAGTGATTACCAAACTGTTAGACACTAATTAGACAGTGCCATGGGCAGAAAAATATGTTGTTACTGTTTTCATGAACAGAGAAAAGAAAAATGTTGAATATAGCTTGAGAAAATTATTGCTGTTTTTCATGTTTCTAAGAGTTCTTACAAACCAGGTAATAAAAATATAAAACCTCTGGAGCCTTGTTGCAAATAGCCCTTTGCCTGCACTGATACTTGATTTAAAGTGATCATGTTGTACTTGGTGGTTAAGAAAAGAGGATATACTTTCCTTCTAAGGAGCTTAAATAATCTCTTAAAGATAGATTTGCAAACTAAAGTGAAGTTTATTTTATCTAACACACAATGGACATTTCTAAAATTAACTACTTATGAGGATTTATTAATATGTTCCTGGCTTCCCTGTATTGATATGACAATTAAATCACCGGCAGCAGAAATGAAGGTTTCCTGTGAGACAATAAGTTGGTATATGGTATTGACTGAGAACATGACGTTTGCAGTTAGTGTGAAGTTGAACAATTTGAAAAAAGCTTACGTGGGGAAACTTGAGACTGAAACATGCTTAAGGAATTACTATTTTGTTGATTCTATTTTTTTATGGAAAACCAAATATGTACAGAAATAATTAATCTCCAAACACCAATCATCCAGTATGAATACTTATGAACTCATGGCCAATCCTGCTTCAGATACCCACTCCCTTCCCTACCTTCCATATTATTTTGAAGAACATTCCAGACATCCTATCACTTGCAAAAATTTCCTAATTTCTAAAAGTTAAAAATCACAACCATAACCAATATCACATCTAAATATTAACAATACTTACTTAATATTAACACATAAAATACACACTTAGTGTTCAAATTTTCAATTGTTTTATAATTCTCACATTTTTTAAGCTTCAGTTTAGAATAAGTATAGACTCATAGGAAGTTGCAAAAATAGTAGAGTCCTGTGAACTCTTACCCTAATGTTGTCCCCAATGGTGACATGTATAACTGTAGTACAATACCAAAACAAGGAAATTTACATTGGTAAAATACCATTAACTGGACTACAGACTTCATACCATTTTCATCATTTTTTACATGCATTTGTTTGTGAGTGTATACGTGTGTTTCTAGTCAATTTGAACTCACATATGGATCTGTTTAATGACAACCACAACAGAGATACAGAACTGTAACAGAGTAGGACCCTATGGGACCTTCCTGCCCCTCCATGTCCTCTGCTTTAGTTCCTCTCTGAAGTACCTAGATAATAGTATCTGATGCACATTTCCTGAGTTGTTTTACAGATGCTAAAACCCCCACAAAATTGAAGAAGTTAACTATTTGATGACCATGAGGACCTAGCCCCCAAACCCCTGTGACACCACCCTGTTACCTTACCGTCAACCAATCAGAGAATTGTGTATGAGGTGATTGCGTACTAGTGACTTCCCTCCGTCACCTCACCTTTAAAAAGGCCTCCCTAAAACTCATTGGGAAGTTTGGGCTTTTTGAGCGTTAGCTGTCCTGGACTCCTTGTATGATGCCTTACAATAAACACTGCACTCTCCTTCACCACAACCCGGTGTCAGCAGACTAGTTTTACTGCACGAGGGCAAGCAGACCCAAGTTTTTTGTTCAGTAACTGAACTATTTTATTACCACAGAGGAGTTATCTCGTGCTAACTCTTTACAGTCCAATCCAACCCAGTAACTGCCTACCTATCCCTAGAAACCATTAATCTATTCTCTATACTCTTGTCTTTTTGAGAAGTTCACATAAATGGAATCATATACTATGTAACCTTTTAAGATTAGCTTTTTAAAACTAAACATACCACCCTTGAAATTCATTCAAGTTATTATGTATATCAAAACCAAGAATCATAAAAATCAGGGTTCAAAGTTTGTCTGACCCTAAAGCCTGCTCTTAACAATACCATGCTGTCTCAGAAGACAAATAAGAACACACATTTAAAAACTAAATCACTATCTAATGAATATTACTGTATATATTATAATCCTTATTTTTCTTCTAATTTTATTGAGATATAATTGACATACAGCACTGTGTAAGTTTAAGGTGTACAGCATAATGATGTGTTGTAGATACATCATGAAATGATTATCACAATAAGTTTAGTGAGGAGAGATTTGAGAAGATGGCAGAAGAGTAAGACGCAGAGATAACCTTCCTCCCCACAAGTATAGTGAACATCCATGATCTCATATAGATACATAATAAAGGAAAAAAAATTTCATTGTGATAAAAACTTTTAGTATTTATCCTTAACTATTTCCATACAGCAGTGTTAATTATATGTATCATGTTGTACATGACATCCCTGGCATTATTTATAACTGGAAGTTTGTACCTTTTGATCACCTTCTTCCAATTCCCCCTCCTCCACCCTGCCTCTGGTAACCACAAACCTTATCTCTTTTTCTATGAGTTTGTTTGTTTCTGAAGTATAATTGACCTATAACACTATGTTAGTTCCTGGTGCACAACATAGTGATTCAATATTTCAATATATTACAAAATGGTCACCACAATCTTTCATTTTAATCTGTCTTGTGCAGTTTTGAAACTAAGCAAGACCCTGTGGGGCCCTCCTAGGTATAAAAGCCTTTCTGTGTCCCCAATTTTTTGGTTTGCAGGAAAAAGGCTTCAGCCTCCTAGACCTTCCCTATGCAGATTCATACAGTTGCTAATTAGGGAAGGGAGGGGACACAGAAACAAAGGAGAAGCAGAGAAGAAACAATAGTGCAGAGATGGGGCAGGGTCCTAGTTCCTCCTCAAAGGATACACAAAACAATATCTTTGAGTTCTGCAGGAACTAAGGACCCCACCCAGGTGGAGGATGGTAACTTCAGGCTGAGCATGAGATTCCTGGAGCACCGCCCTGTTACCTCACCACCAACCAATCGGAAGAAAGTCACACACTCTGCAGCCCTCACCCCAAATTTTGCCTCTAAAAACTTCTCCCTGAAAACCAACTGGTAGCTCAGGTCTTTTGAGCACAAACCATCCGTTCTCCTTGCTTGGGCTGCAATACACCTTTCTCTGCCCCAAATTCCGACATTTGTTTGTTTGTCCTCACTGTGCATAGAACCCATAAACTTGCATTCAGCAACATTTTGTCAGTAATTAATTGATTGTAATTTTTCCTCCCACTCTCCTGACTTGGTGTCACTAAAAACTGAAACCTAACTTCCCAGATCCTTACTGAGTCATTTGAAGTTTATATCAAGTCATGTAGCTTCAGTTTGTAGGCCTTCAGGCAAAGGGCAGCTACAAGGCAATCTAGACTTCAAATGACTTACCAACACAACAGTTCGGGCCACTTAAGAAGTTCACCAGATCATCCACATCTTCCATGCTCTGCTCTGGGAAATAATCATGACTGTGACACTGATGCCTCACACCACCATTTAAAGATGTTTCAAGCCCAACATCTAGATATCTTCTCAACTGGCTTCCCTACGCGAGACAGGAAGGAGGCAGGGCACAATCTTTAAAAGAATGACATAGTTTTTGAGGACACAACATAAACTGGTCAGAAATAACCAGGTCTAAGATGGAGGAATATTCAACTTCCAGTAGAGCTTGAGCCTCAATATATGCTCATTGGAATACATTAGCATATGCGAAATGACACACCCACAGGTGCCATGACAGTTCTGAGGCTAACCATAAAAGGTCAAAAAGTGGGTGCTGACCCAGTTGCTGGAAATCTCCTCCCACTCCCCCAAATAGTTGGAATAATCCCCCCACTCATTAGCTGATGAAATCACCCAGCCCATAAAAACTAACCACCCCATATTTTGGGGCCTCTTGCCTTTTGAGTTGGCCCATACTCTGTCTGTGGAGTGTGTTTATCCCAGGGTTGTTCTCACTTTCTGAGATGGACCCTCACTTTCTGAGATGGACCACATTCTGTCTATGGAATGTGCATCTCTCTAAATAAACCTGCTTTCACTTTACTATGGCTAGCTCTTGAATTCTTTCCTGCATGAAGCCAAGAACCCACACCTGTTGGCCTGTCCCAGGGACTTACCTGAGACCTGGGATGTGACCATCCTCTCATGCCCCACTCTTTCCTGCAATATATGGACTCAGAAACTTGTTTTACAGTCGATTCCAATCATTAATCTTTGTTTTTCTTCCTATTTCCTTGTTCTAATTTCTATTCATCTTGCCCTTCACAGATCTCTTACCCCCTAACTTCCAACCCAAGTCTTCTCTCCACAGCAATCCATCCAGCAACTTGTTTTGAGACTTTCAGAGAAATTTCAGATGGGGGAAATATTGGGATTCATAGTCCACCAAAGTGGTACGAAAATTACTTTAAACTGAAAATATCTAAATCATCATCAGCCACTAAAGAAGCATCATCTAAACTTAAGGAGAGTCTCCCCAAAATGCAGCTGCTATTGCCATATCCCTCCCCACCGACCCCAAGGCAGTTTCCTGATTGGGCAAAGACTGACTTTTAGCACGGGGGAAGTGCGATTTAAGCTGTGCATTAGCATCACGGGGGAAGTGCGAATTAAGCTGTGCATTAGCATCAAAAAGCCCAACAGAAGCTTTTACATTTCCCACTGAAGCCCTACCTCAGAGTTTTGTTAAACTGGCAGATGGAACTTTAGCTCTCCTTGTTCATCGAAATTGCTCATTACTGAGCAACCCCCATGTGCACATGTAAATGAACCTTATGAATCTTGTCTTTTCTCCTGTTAATCTCTCTATGGTCAGTTTATTCTCAGGCTCCCAACTATTTGAGCCAAACATGGTAGAGGAAAATATTTCCTTCCCCAAAATGCATGCATGGGAGTGATGTTCTTTTATTTATAATTTAAGAATGTTAAATATCAGTATAAGAACTATGACTTGGAGGGGTTAATAAAAGTAGGGAGTGGTTGGCATCATCCCCGTGTGTGTGTGTGTGTGTGTGTGTGTGTGTGTCTGTGTGTGTGTGTGTGTGTGTCTGTGTCTGTGTCTCTGTGTGTGTGCATGTGTGAGATTCACAGTGACTGGCTAGGCCCCAGAGCATTGGATGGGCCAGAGGACCTGAAGTTCTGCTGGAAGCCCTGCCTGCTGCCATGGACATATCTGAAAATCCCAAGTGATATGTCTTTATATTCTGTCCCCTACCCCCTTCCAAAAGCACAGACTAAAAAGGGGCATAATAGAGGTCAAGTAAGTATACATATTTATTTACCACATTTCTATATCACACAAGTTATTTATATATTCCCTATCTCTTTTCCTCTCCCATAGTCATTTTGCTCCAGGACCAGGGCTAACACAAAAGGGAAATTACACAGTGATATTGCTCCAAGGGCACCACACCAGGAACCCCTAGAGCAGGAGTATCATTATTCTTCTCTGGCAACAGGCTGCCTGGTTATCACTGCCCACAGATGTCTGTCCAACTGACATCTCAAAGGGCTTGGAGAAGTGTTTATGAGTAATAGGATTACATTTGAAACCCTATAGGTGAACTGGTGGGAAAGGTGAATCTCTCTGATAACTAGCTGAAAGGTATATAAGACGTTTTATTTCATTTTTTTAACTTTAGTTTTATAAAGTAAACCTTATATTGCTTATTAGCACATAGTGTATTGGATTAATGACATGGTCGATTTTCTATTAACTCATTTTGTGACTACACCACTGCAAGTCATTCCTTCTAATAATATGAGAAAATGAAATACCCTGGTCTATTTTGAACTCCATTTTATGCTTAGCGTCATCTGCTACCATATCTAGCACATCATATCATATAAACAGAAAGATAAATATATATAGATAGATGTAAAATATAGCTCTCTTAATGTAAAATCAGTTGAAACTTAACTGAAATGCACACAATTCAGGCTTTAAAATTAGAATATTTATAGGTTATTATTTCCAATGGGCCCATGCAGATAGTTTCATATATTAATCCCCAAAAGTATATTATTCAAATTGATCAGGAAATATTCTATGCAGCAACATACTTTATGTTAAGATACTAATGTATTAAAAATTTTGGCATCTGCAACTCCATATAATGTTCTCACTTTTATTTTTTATTTTTTTTAATTTTATTTATTTTTTTTATACAGAAGGTTCTTACTAGAAATCTATTTTATAAATATTAGTGTGTATATGTCAATCCCACTCTCCCAATTCATCCCACCACCACTACACCCCCGCCAGTTTCACCCCTTGGTGTCCATACTTTTGTTCTCTACATCTGTGGCTCTATTTCTGCCCTGCAAACTGGTTCATCTGTATCATGTTTCTAGGTTCCACATATATGCGTTAATATACAATATTTGTTTTTCTCTTTCTGACTTACTTCACTGTGTATAACAGTCTCTAGATCCATCCACGTCTCAACAAATGACCCAATTTCATTCCTTTTTACGGGTGAGTAATATTCCATCGTATATATTTACCACAGCTTTTTTTTTTATATCTTTATTGAAGTATAACTGCTTTACAATGGTGTGATAGTTTCTGCTTTATAACAAAGTGAATCAGTTATACACATACATATGTTCCCATATCTCTTCCCTCTTGCATCTCCCTCCCTGTCCCACCCCTCTAGGTGGTCACAAAGCACCGAGCTGATCTCCCTGTGCTATGTGGCTGCTTCCCACTAGCTATCTATTTTACGTTTGGGAGTGTATATATGTCCATGCCACTCTCTCAGTTTGTCACAGCTTCCCCTTCCCCCTCCCCATATCCTCAAGTCCATTCTCTAGAAGGTCTGTGTCTTTATTCCTGTCTTACCCCTAGGTTCTTCACAACATGTTTTTTTCTTAGATTCCATATATATGTGTTAGCATATGGTATTTGTCTTTCTCTTTCTGACTTACTTCACTCTGTATGACAGACTCTAGGTCCATCCACCTCCCTACAAATAACTCAATTTCATTTCTTTTTATGGCTGAGCAATATTCCATTGTATATATGTGTCACATCTTCTTTATCCATTCATCTGTTGATGGACACTTAGGTTGTTTCCATCTCCGGGCTATTGTAAATACAGCTGCAATGAACATTTTGGTACATGACTCTTTTTTTTTTTAACATCTTTATTGGGGTATGATTGCTTTACAATGGTCTGTTAGTTTCTGCTTTATAACAAAGTGAATCAGTTATACATATACATATGTTCCCATATCTCTTCCCACTTGCATCTCCCTCCCTCCCACCCTCCCTATCCCACCCCTCCAGGTGGTCACAAAGCACCGAGCTGATATCCCTGTGCCATGCGGCTGCTTCCCACTAGCTATCTACCTTACGTTTGTTAGTGTACATATGTCCATGCCTCTCTGTCGCCCTGTCACAGCTCACCCTTCCCCCTCCCCATATCCTCAAGTCCGTTCTCCAGTAGGTCTGTGTCTTCATTCCTGTCTTACCCCTAGGTTCTTCATGACATTTTTTTTTCTTAAATTCCATATATATGTGTTAGCATACGGTATTTGTCTTTCTCTTTCTGACTTACTTCACTCTGTATGACAGACCCTAGGTCTATCCACCTCATTACAAATATCTCAATTTTGTTTCTTTTTATGGCTGAGTAATATTCCACTGTATATATTGCCACATCTTCTTTATCCATTCATCCGATGATGGGCACTTAGGTTATTTTCATCTCCGGGCTATTGTAAATAGAGCTGCCATGAACATTTTGATAAATGACTCTTTTTAAATTATGGTTTTCTCAGGGTATATGCCCAGTAGTGGGATTGCTGGGTCATATGGTAGTTCTATTTGTAGTTTTTTAAGGAACCTCCATACTGTTCTCCAAAGTGGCTGTACCAATACACATTCCCACCAGCAGTACAAGAGTGTTCCCTTTTATCCACACCCTCTCCAGCATTTATTGTTTCTAGATTTTATGATAATGGCATTCTGACTGGTGTGAGATGATATCTCATTGTAGTTTTGATTTGCATTTGTCTAATGATTAATGATGTTGAGCATTCTTTCATGCACCTCTTGGCCATCTGTAGTCTTCTACAGAGAAATGTGTATTTAGACCTTCTGCCCATTTTTTGATTGGGTTATTTTTCTTTAATATTGAGCTGCATGAGCTGTTTATATATTTTGGAGATTAACGCTTTGTCTGTTGATTCATTTGCAAATATTTTCTCCCATTCTGTGGGTTGTCTTCTCATCTTGTTTGTATTTTCCTTTGCTTTGCCAAAGCTATTAAATTTCATTAGGTCCAAGTTATTTATTTTTGTTTTTATTCCCATTACTCTAGGAGGTGGATCAAAAAAGATCTTGCTGTGATTTATGTCAAAGAGCATTCTTCCTATGTTTTCCTCTAAGAGTTCTACAGTGTCTGGTCTTACATTTAAGTCTCTAGTCCTTTTTGAGTTTATTTTTGTGTATGGTGTTAGGGAGTGTTGTAATTTCATTCTTTTACATGTAGCTGTGCAGTTTTCCCAGCACCACTTACTGAAGAGACTGTCTTTTCTCCACTGTATATCCTTGCCTCCTATGTCATAGGTTAGTTGACCACAGGTGTGTGGGTTTATCTCTGGGCTTTCTATCCTGTTCCATTGATCTATATTTCTGTTTTTGTGCCATTACCACATTGTCTTGATTACTGTATCTTTGTAGTACAGTTTGAAGTCAGGAAGCCTGATTCCTCCTGCTCCATTTTTTTCCTTCAAGACTGCTTTGGCTATTTGGGGTCATTTGTGTCTCCATACAAATTTTAAGATCTTCTGTTCCAGTTCTGTAAAAAATGCCACCGTTAATTTGACAGGCATTGCACTGAATCTGTAGATTGCTTTGGGTAGGATAGTCATTTTCACAATAGTGATTCTTCCAATCCAAGAACATGGTACATCTCTCCATCTGTTTGTGTCACCTTTGATTTCTTTCATCAGTGTCTTACAGTTTTCTGGATACAGGTCTTTTGTCTCCCTAGGTAGGTTTATTCCTAGGTATTTTATTGTTTTTGTTGCAGTGGTAAATGGGGAGTGTTTCCTTAGTTTCTCTTTCAGATTTTTCATCATTAGTGTATAGGAATGCAAGAGATTTCTGTGCATTAATTTTGTACCCTGCAACTTTACCAAATTCATTTATTACCTCTAGTAGTTTTAGGATTCTCATCTGTAGGATTCTCTATGCATGGTATCACGTCATCTGCAAACACTGACAGCTTTACTTCTTCTTTTCCGATTTGGATTCCTTTTAGTTCTTTTTCAACTCTGACTGCCGTGGCTAGGACTTCCAAAACTATGTTGAATAAGAGTGGTGAGAGTGGACATCCTTGTCTTGTCCCTGATCTTAGAAGAAATGCTTTCAGTTTTTCACCATTGAGAATGATGTATGCTGTGAGTCTGTCATATATAGCCTTTATTATGTTGAGGTAGGTTCCCTCTATACCCACTTTCTGGAGAGTTTTTATCATAAATGGGTGCTGAATTTTGTCAAAAGCTTTTTCTGCATCTATTGAGATGATCATATGGTTTTTATTCTTCAATTTGTTAATATGGTGTATCACACCGATTGATTTGCATATATTGAAAAATCATCACATCCCTGGGATAAATCCCACTTGGTCATGGTGTATGATTCTTTTAATGTGTTGTTGGATTCTGTTTGCTAATATTTTGTTGAGGATTTGTGCATCTATATTCATCAATGATATTGGTCTGTAACTTGCTTTTTCTGTAGTATCTTTGTCTGGTTTTGGTATCAGGGTGACAGTGGCCTCATAGAATGAGTTCGGGAGAGTTCCTTCCTCTATAATTATTTGGATGAGCTTGAGAAGGATGGGTGTTAGCTCTTCTCTAAATGTTTGATGGAATTAACCTGTGAAGCCATCTGGCCCTGGACTTTTGTTTCTTGGAAGATTTTAAATCACAGCTTTTATTTCATTACTTGTGACTGGTCTGTTCATATTTTCTATTTCTTCCTGGTTCAGTCTCGGAAGATTATACCTTCCTAAGAATTTTCCCATTTCTTCCAGGCTGTCCATTTTATTGGCAAAGAGTTGCTTGTAGTAGTCTCTGATGATGCTTTGTATTTCTGTGGTGTCCTTTTAAACTTTTCATTTCTAATTTTATTGATTCAAGTCCTCTTCCTCTTTTTCTAGATGAGTCTGGCTAATGATTTACCAATTTTGTTTATCTTCTCAAAGAACCAGCTTTTAGTTTTATTGATCTTTTTTATTGTTCTCTGTTTCTATTTCATTTATTTCTTCTCTGATCTTTATGATTTCTTTCTTTCTATTAACTTTTGGTTTTGCTTGTTCTTCTTTCTCTAGTTCCTTTAGGTATAAAGTTAGATTGTTTATATGAGATTTTTCTTGTTTCTTGAGGTAGGCTTGTATTGCTATAAACTTCCCTCTTAGAACTGCTTTTGCTGTACACCACAGGTTTTGAATCATTGTGTTTTTGTTGTAATTTGTCTCTAGGTATTTTTTGATCTCCTCTTTTATTTCTTCAGTGATCTCTTGGTTATTTAGTTATGTATTGTTTAGCCTCCATGTGTTTGTGTTTCTTACGTTTTTTTCCCTGTAATTCATTTCTAATCTCATATTGTTGTGGCCAGAAAAGATGCTGGATGTGATATCAGTTTTCTTAACTTTACCGAGGCTTGGTTTGTGACCCGAGATGAGATCTATCCTGGAGAATGTTCTGGGGGCACTTGAGAAAAAAGTGTAATCTGCTGTTTTTGGATGGAATGTCTTATAAATATCAATTATATTTATCTGGTCTATTGTGTCATTTAAAGCTTATGTTTCGTTATTAATGTTCTGTCTGGATGATCTGTCCATTGCTGTGAGGTGTTACAGTTCCCCATTATTATTGTGTTAGGTCAATTTCCTCTTTTTTAGCTGTTAGCCGATGCCTTATATACTGAGGTGCTCCTATGTTGGGTGCATATATATTTAAAATACTTACATCTTCTTCTTGGATTGATTCCTTGATCATTTTGTCCTTCCTTGTCTCTTGTACCATTCTTTATTTTAAAGTCTATTTAATCTGATATGAGTATCGGTACTGCAGCTTTCTTTTGATTTCCATTTGCATGGAATACCTTTTTCCATCCCCTCACTTCCAGTCTGTATGTGTCCCTAGATCTGAAGTGGGTCTCTTGTAGACAGCATATATATGGATCTTGTTTTTGTATCCATTCACTGAGCCTGTGTCTTTTGGTTGGAGCATTTAATCCATTCACATTTAAGGTAATTATTGATATGTATGTTCCTATTACCATTGTCTTAATTGTTATGGGTTTGTTTTTGTAGGTCGTTTTCTTCTCTTGAGTTTCCCATTTAGAGAAGTTCCTTTAGCATTTATTGTAGAGCTGGTTTGGTGGTGCTGAATTCTCTTAGCTTTTGCTTGTCTGCAAAGCTTTTGATTTCTTCGTTGAATCTGAATGAGATCCTTGCCAGGTAGAGTAATCTTGGTTGTAGGATCTTCCCTTTCATCACTTTCAATATGTCCTTCCACTCCCTTCTGGCTTGTAGTTTCTGCTGAGAAATCAGCTGTTAACCTTATGGGAGTTCCCTCATATGTTATTTGTCATTTTCCCCCTGTTGCTTTCAATAATTTTTCTTTGTCTTTAATTTTTTTCAATTTGATTACTATGTGTCTTGGAATGTTTCTCCTTGGGTTTAGCCTGCCTGAGACTCTCTGCACTTCCTAGACTTGGGTGGCTATTTCCTTTCCCATGTTAGGGAAGTTTTCGACTATAATCTCTTCAAATATTTTCTCGGGTCCTTTCTCTCTCTCTTCTCCTTCTGGGACCCCTATAATGCGAATGTTGTTGCATTTAATTTGTCCCAGAGGTCTCTTAGGCTGTCTTCATTTCTCTTCATTCTTTTTTCTTTATTCTGTTCTGCAGCAGTGAATTCCTCCATTCTGTCTTCCAGGTCACTTATCCATTCTTCTGCCGCAGTTATTCTGCTACTGATTCCTTCTAGTGTATTTTTCATTTCAGTTACTGTATTGTTCATCTCTGTTTGCTCGTTCTTTAATTCTTCTAGTTCTTTGTTAAACATTTCTTGCATCTTCTCGATCTTTGCCTCCATTCTTTTTCTGAGGTCCTGGATCATCTTCACTATCATTTTTCTGAATTCTTTTGCTGGAAGGTTGCCTATCTCCACTTCATTTAGTTGTTTTTTCTGGGGTTTTATCTTGTTCCTTCATCTGATACAAAGTCCTCTGCCTTTTCATTTTTTCTATCTTTCTGTGAATGTGGTTTTCCTTCCACAGGGTACAGAATTATAGTTCTTGCTTCTGCTCTCACTTTTAACTTACATACAATTAATTTAATAGAAATTTGCATTTGAGCATTTGTTCTGTACATATTAGTACCACCACATGTAATCATTTAACAAAAATTGACCCTTTTTAGTAACTGCTAATTATGAAGCAGTTCCTAAGGATATGAGCTATTTGGAATGCTTAGAATTACTAAAAATAAAGGAATATATAAAACACTTCAATGGTTAAACATTCAGCTGGGCAATAGTTTGTAATGTAGTTATCTTCATCCTCAAATTTTGTGTGGTACAGCCATTGCTGTTAACTAAAAATGACATGACTTGAGCAATAATATTATTCACATCAAAGACATTAGTCACTCGGCACCATAACATAGCTATTAAACCAGAGGAATACTGCTTGTCTTGCACTACTTCCAGAAATCCTGTGTGCGGTCAGATGTAACAGGTCACTCATTTGTACTAACTTTGTGGTGTGGACGCAGGTCTTTCTCTGTATCTCATTCATTTGTACCCACTAAATGCCAGGTGTGGGTGCTGATCCCTTTACTTAGCTCCTGCATTAAAGCCTCATAACAACTCTAGGAGGGAGCTAGTATTAGTGTTCGCTTTTAGATAAAGAAAGTTTAAAGGAAAAATTACTTTTCATTTTCATGTAGTAAGTGACTGTGTGGGAATCTGAAACTGGTTCTTAACTATGTTATCAAGAGCAGATGTTAAAAAAACAAACAACCCAATCCAAAAATGAGGAGAAGACCTAAATAGACATTTCTCCAAAGAAGATATACAGCCTGCCAACAAACATATGAAAGAATGCTCAACATCATTAATCATTAGAGAAATGCAAATCAGAACTACAATGAGATATCATCTCACACCGGTCAGAATGGCCATCATCAAAAAATCTAGAAACAATAAATGCTGGAGAGGGTGTGGAGAAAAGGGAACCCTCTTGCACTGTTGGTGGGAATGTAAATTGATACAGCCACTGTGGAGAACAGTATGGAGGTTTCTTTAAAAACTACAAATAGAACTGCCATATGACCCAGCAATCCCACTACTGGGCATATACCCTGAGAAAACCATAATTCAAAAAGAGTCATTTACCAAATGTTCACTGCAGCTCCATTTACAATAGCCCGGAGATGGAAACAACCTAAGTGTCCATCATCAGATGAATGGATAAAGAAGATGTGGCATATATACACAATGGAATATTACTCAGCCATAAAAAGAAACGAAATTGAGCTATTTGTAATGAGGTGGATAGACCTAGAGTCTGTCATACAGAGTGAAGTAAGTCAGAAAGAGAGAGACAAATACTGTATGCTAACACATATATATGGAATTTAAGAAAAAAAATGTCATGAAAAACCTAGGGGTAAAACAGGAATAAAGACACAGACCTAATAGAGAATATGGGGAGGGGGAAGGGTAAGCTGTGACAAAGTGAGAGAGAGGCATGGACGTATATACACCACCAAACGTAAGGTAGCTAGCTAGTGGGAAGCAGCTGCATAGCACAGGGAGATCAGGTCGGTGCTTTGTGACCGCCTGGAGGGGTGGGATAGGGAGGGTGGGAGGGAGGGAGACTCGAGAGGGAAGAGATATGGGAACATATGTATATGTATAACTGATTCACTTTGTTATAAAGCAGAAACTAACACACCATTGTAAAGCAATCATACTCCAATAAAAACGCTAAAAAAAAGCAGATGTTATTTTAGTTACAGTATACAAGTACAAATGAATATTATTTTTTGCTGCTTTTAATGAACCCAGAAGCATCAAGAGCACTGTAGTAAATGTCTAAATTTAGTCACTTACTTTATTTGAAAATAGTTCACTATTATTAATCTAAAGTCAAAATGTATTGATATCATTGTCTTTTCTTGCAAATTATTTTAGTTCATAAATGATTTCAAATGTAATCACTGTACTTTAGATAATTTACCTTAATTCTTTAAATTAATGCTTTCTTTTTAAATAAATTACTACTCTTCACTAAAATGCAAGTGGCAATATGCACTATACTAAAAGACACGAAAACAATAATACCAAACATTTACATAATACATATTAAGTCAAAATTCTTTACTTTCATAAATATCAGGGTTACTGAATAATTTTTATTTTCACTCAGTGATGGATCACTTTCTGTTAAATTCCTACAATTTGTACTGGACTTTTTAGTTAATGTTTTCCTCACAGTGTAACAGGCAAGAGCTAAATCAGACTCCACACTGGATCTGTTTCTTTGAGTTTAACCTTTGATTTTCATTGCTTTTGTTATTCTAATCATACATCTTGTCCTGCCTCAGGGAACCCTGCCCCTCTACTGCCCAGCTCACAGGGAGGTAATCTGACCCTCTCCACCTGTGGATGGCCTCAAGAAAGAAGAAACACATCCCCTCATGGAGGCTGGCCATTCCAGGGGATATTTGCAAAACGTATGGCCTTTTTACTTTACTTCCTCATCTCCTCTCCCTCTCTGTGCTATAAAAGAAACTGGCATCCAAACCCCGATAAGATGGTTTTTCAGAGACACTAGTCTGCCATCTCCTAGGTCTGCCGGCTTTCCGAATAAAGTCACGTTCCTTGCCTCAACACCTCATCTCCGATTCACTGGCCTGTCGTGCTGCAAGCAGAGTGAGCTTGGACTTGGTAACAACAGTTCATATTTTCTCAGTTATGAAGAAATATCAGCACAAAAGGAAATTTTCTTCTCCACTTCCTCAAAACATATTCCTCCTTCCTCCTATTCCCACCTCAAGTTAATAATGCCACACGCACCCTCCACTGTACAAGAAACTTCTTTATTCTAAAGTCCACCTATGACTGCATTTAATTGGCTCTATCTGCTACATATCTCTTATATTCCCATCCCTCAACTTTCTCTCATCTGATTCTACCATAATATATATATATTTTTTTTCTACCATAATATTTAAATTTGGGTTCATACAATGTTTACCTTTTTTTTTCTTTTTTGGCCACACCACAGGGCATGCAGGATCCTAGCTCCCCATCCAGGGATCGAACCCATGCCTCCTGCAGTGGAAGTATGGCATCTTAACCACTGGACCGTCAAGGAAGTCCTCACACCATGTTTGCTGACTTAATGCAAAAGCCTCCAAACCAATATACCAGATTGTGGTTTCTCCCCATCACCCGTCCCCATCCAACCTCTACACCACCACCAGATTTAACTTACTGAAACATAGTCATGATTACGTTATTCCTCTGGTTAAAAATGTTACAGAATCCAAGCTCGCTCTGCTTGCTGCCATGCCAGATGTGGAACCTCAGTTTGCTCCAGCAATCCCACTTTTGCATATATCTAAAGGAATTGAAATCACTATCTTGGACAGATACCTGTACTCCCATTTTCATTGCAGCATTATTCACAATAGCCAAGACATGGAAACAACTTAACTGTTCATCAATATATGAATGAATAAAGAAAATATAGTAGATATATAATAATAATAATAAAATGAAATTTTATTCAGCCATAAAAAAGATTTTGCCATTTGTGACATGAATGGACCTTGAGTATATTAATGCTAAGTAAAATACATTAGACAAAGAAAGACAAATAGGGTATGATCTCACCTATAATGAGGAATCTATAAAGCCAACTCATTGAAATAGAGAGCAGTATGGTGGCTGTCAGAGGCCAGGGGGTAGGGTTAATGGGGACATGTTGATCAAAGGGTACAAACTTCCACTTATAAGATGAATACATTCTAGGGATCTAATGTACAGCATGGATGACTATAGTTAACAATACTGTATTATATACTTGAAATTTGCCAAGAGAATAGATCTTAAATGTTCTCACTCCCTCAAATAACAACAAAAAATATAATTATGTAAGTTTATAGAGGTGTTTACTAATCTTACTGTGGTAATCATTTCACTAATTATATATATATATATATATACATATATATATATACATATATAGGTATCAAATCATCACGTTGTACATTTTTTTTTTTTTTTTTTTTTGCGGTACGTGGGCCTCTCACTGTTGTGGCCTCTCCTGTTGCGGAGCACAGGCTCAGGACACGCAGGCACAGCGGGCATGGCTCACGGGCCCAGCCACTCCGCGGCATGTGGGATCTTCCCGGACCGGGACACGAACCTGCGTCCCCTGCATCAGCAGGCGGACTCTCAACCACTGCGCCACCAGGGAAGCCCCATGTTGTACATTTTAAACTTATACATGTTATATTTCTATTATATCTCAATAAAGCCAGGGAAAAATAAAGCAACAATGAGGTATTAGTATATACCAATTAGAACGGCCAAAATTCAGAACACTGACAACACCAAAGGCTGGCCAGGGATGTGGGGCAAAGAGAACTCTCCTTCATTGCTGGTGGGAATGCAAAATGGTACAGCCACATTGGAATACAGTTGGCAGTTTCTCACAAAACTAAACATACTCTTACCATATGATCCACAAATTGTGCTCCTTGGTATTTACCCAAAGGGGGTGAAAACTTACATCCACACACAAAATCTGCACATGGATGTTTAAAGTAGCTTTATTCATAATTGCCAAAGCTTAGAAGCAACGAAGCTGTCTTTCAGTAGGTGAATGGATAAATAAACTGTGGTACATCAAGAGGATGGAAAATTTTTAAAAAAATAATTGTGTATACTCTTTTTTAAAAAATTAATTAATTTATTTTTGGCTGCTTTGGGTATTTGTTGCTGCGCACGGGCTTATTCTAGTTCCACTGAGCTGGGGCTATTCTTCGTTGTGGTACGCGGGCTTCTCGTTGTGGTGGCTTTTCTTGTTGCAGAGCACAGGCTCTAGGTACACGGGCTTCAGTAGTTGTGGCACATGGGCTCAGTAGTTGTGGCTTGCGGGCTCTAGAGCACTGGCCCAGTAGTTGTGACACATGGGTTTAGCTGCTCTGCAGCATGTGGCATCTTCTCAGACCAGGGATTGAGCCCGTGTCCCCCTGCATTGGCAGGCGGATTCTTAACCACTGCGCCACCAGGGAAGTCCAAGAATGGATTATTAAGCACTAAAAAGAAATGAGCTATCAAGCCAAGAAAAAACATGCAGGGAACTTTAATGCCTAATACTAAGTAAAAGAAGCCAATCTGAAATAATTGGTTCCATCTGTATGGCATTCAGAAAATAAGCAAAAATAAAGAGACAATAAAAAGGTCAGCATTTTCCAGGGGTTAGGAAGGGAGGGAGGAATGACTAGGTAAAGCACAGAGATTTTTTAGGGCAGTGAAACTATCCTGTATGATACTATAATGGTGGACACATGTCATTATATTTTCTCCCATGCCCACAGAATGTATAAGACCAAGAGTGAATGCTAATGTATAAACTATGGACTGTGGGTGACAAGGATGTGTCAATATTGATTCACTGATTGTAACAAAGGTACCACCTTGATACAGAATGTTGATGGTGGGGAGGCCATGCATGTGTAGTGGGCAGGGGATATGTGAGAAGTTTCTATATCTTCCATTCAACTTTGCTCTGAACTCTAAAAACTAAAGTCTATATGAAAAATAAGAGAGATTTTAGTTCAATATGGCAGAGTAGAAGGAGATGCTCTCACTCCCTCTTGCGAGAGCACTGGAATCACAACTGACTGCTGAACAATCATCAACAGGAAGACACTGGAACTCACCAAAAAAAGATACTCCACATGGAAAGACAAAGGAGAAGCCACAATGAGACGGTAGGAGGGGCGCAATCACAATAAAATCAAATCCCGTAACTGCTGGGTGGGCGACTCACAAACTGGAGAACAATTATATCACAGAAGTCCACCCACTGGAGTGAAGGTTCTGAGCCTCACGTCAGGCTTCCCAACCTGGGTATCCAGCAACGGGAGGAGGAATACCTAGAGAATCAGAATTTGAAGGCAAGTGGGATTTGATTGCAAGACTTTGACAGGACTGGGGGAAACAGAGACTCCACTCTTAGAGGACACACGCAAAGTAGTGCGTGGATCATGACCCAAAGAAAGGAGCAGTGACCCCATAGGAGACTGAACCACACCTACCTGTTAGTGTTGGAGGGTCTCCTGCAGAGGCATGGGGTGGCTGTGTATCACCGTGAGGACACAGACACTGGCAGCAGAAGTTCTAGGAAGTATTTGTTGGCATGAGCATTCCCAGAGTATGCCATTAGCCCCATAGAGAGCCCAGCAGGCTCCAGAGTTGGACTGCCTCAAGCCAAACAGCCAACTGGGAGGGAACCCAGCCCCACCCACCAGCAGACAAGTGGATTAAAGTTTTACTGAGCTCTGCCCACAAGAGCAACAACAAGCTCTACCCACCACCAGTCCGTCCCATCAGGAAACTTACACAAGCCTCAAAGATAGCCTCATCCACCAGAAGGCAGGCAGCAGAAGCAAGAAGAACTACAATCCTGCAGCTTGCGGAACAAAACCCACATTCACAGAAAGATAGACAAGATGAAAAGGCACAGGGCTATGTACCAGATGAAGGAACAAGATAAAACCTAAGAAAAACAACTAAATGAAGTGGAGATAGGCAACCTTCCAGAAAAGGAATTCAGAATAATGATAGGGAAGATGATCCAGGACCTCGGAAAAAGAATGGAGGCAAAGATCGAGAAGATGCAAGAAATGTTTAACAAAGACCTAAAGAATTAAAGAACAAACAAATGGAGATGAACAATACAATAACTGAAATGAAAAACACAGTAGGAGGAATCAATAGCAGAATAGCTGAGGCAGAAGAACGGATAAGTGACCAGGAAGACAGGATGGTGGAATTCACTGCTGCATAACAGAATAAAGAAAAAAGAATGAAAAGAAATGAAGACAGCCTAAGAGACCTCTGGGACAACATTAAACACAAAAACATTTGCATTATAGGGATCCCAGAATGAGAAGAGAGAGAGAAAGGACCCAAGAAAATATTTGAAGAGATTACAGTCAAAAACTTCCCTAACATGGGAAAGGAAATAGCCACCCAAGTCCAGGAAGTGCAGAGAGACCCAAACAGGACAAACCCAAGGAGAAACACGCTGAGACACAAAGTAATCAAATTGGCAAAACTTAAAGACAAAGAAAAATTATTGAAAGCCGCAAGGGAAAAATGACAAATAACATACAAGACAACTCCCATAAGGTTAACAGCTGATTTCTCAGCAGAAACTCTACAAGACAGAAGGAAGTGGAAAGTATATTTAAAGTGATAAAAGGGAAGAACCTATAACAAAGATTACTCTACCCGGCAAGGATCTCATTCAGATTCGATGGAGAAATTAAAAGCTTTACAGACAAGCAAAAGCTAAGAGAATTCAGCACCAACAAAGCAGCTCTACAACAAATGCTAAAGGAACTTCTCTAAGTGGGAGACAAAAGAGAAAAAAAGGACCTACAAAAACAAACCCGAAATAATTAAGAAAATGGTAATAGGAACATACATATAGATAATTACCTTAAACGTGAATGGCTGAAATGCTCCAACCAAAAGACACAGGCTTGCTGAATGGATACAAAATCAAGACCCATATATATGCTATCTACAAGAGACCCACTTCAGACGTAGGGACACATACAGACTGAAAGTGAGGGGATGGAAAAAGATATTCCATGCTAATGGAAATCAAAAGAAAGCTGGAGTACCAATATTCATATCAGATTAAATAGACTTTAAAATAAACAATGTTACAAGAGACAAGGAAGGACACTGCATAATGATCAAGGGATCAATCCAAGAAGAAGATATAAAAATTATAAATATATATGCACCCAACATAGGAGCATCTCAGTACATAAGGCAACTGCTAACAGCTATAAAAGAGGAAATCGATTGTAACAAAATAATAGTGGGGAACTTTAAAACCTCACTTACAGCAATGGACAGATCATGCAGACAAAAAATTAATAAGGAAACACAAGCTTTAAATGACACAATAGACCAGAAAATTTTTATTGATATTTATAAGACATTGCATCCAAAAACAGCAGATTATACTTTCTTCTCAAGTCTGCACGGAACATTCTCCAGGATAGATCACATCTTGGGGCACAATTCAAGCCTCAGTAAATTTAGGAAAACTGAAATCATATCAAGCATCTTTCTTGACCACAAGGTTATCAGATTAGAAATCAATTACAAGGAAAAAAACGTAAAAGACACAAACACATGGAGCCTAAACAATACGTTACTAAATAACCAAGAGATCACTGAAGGAATCAAAAAGGAAATTTTAAAAAACCTAGAGACAAATGACAATGAAAACACAATGGTCCAAAACCTATGGGATGCAGCAGAAACAGTTCTAAGAAGGAAGTTTACAGCACAAGTCTACCTCAAGAAACAAGAAAAATCTCAAATAGACAATCTAACCTTACATCTAAAGGAACTAGAGAAAAAAGAACAAACAAAACCCAAAGTTAGCAGAAGGAAAGAAATCATAAGATGGGAGCAGAAATAAATGAAATAGAAACAAAGAAAACAGTAGCAAAAATCAGTAAAACTAAAAGTTGGTTCTTTGAGAAGATAAACAAAATTGATAAACCATTAGCCAGACTCATCAAGAAAAAGAGGGAGAAGACTCAAATCAATAGAATTAGAAACGAGAAATGAAAGGTTACAAAGGACACCGCAGAAATACAAAGCATCATAAGAGACTACTACAAGCAACTCTTTGCCAATAAAATGGACAGCCTGGAAGAAATGGGAAAATTCTTAGGAAGGTATAATCTTCCAAGACTGAACCAGGAAGAAATAGAAAATATGAACAGACCAATCACAAGGAATGAAATTAAAACTGTGATTAAACATCTTCCAACAAACAAAAGTCCAGGACAAGATGACTTCACAGGTGAATTCTATCAATCATTTAGAGAAGAGGTAATACCCATCCTTCTCAAACTCTTCCACAAAACTGGAGAGGAAGGAACACTCCCAAACTCATTCTATGAGGCCACCATCACCTGGATACCAAATTCATACAAAGATGTCACAAAGAAAGGAAACTACAGGCCAATATCACTGATGAACATAGATGCAAAAATCCTCAACAAAATACTAGCAAACAGAATCCAACAGCACATTAAAGGGGTTATACACCGTGATCAAGTGGGGTTTATCATAGGAATGCAAGGATTCTTCAATATACACAAATCAATCAATGTGATACACCATATTAACCAACTGAAGAATAAAAACCATATGATCACCTCAATAGATGCAGAAAAAACTTCTGACAAAATTCAACACCCATTTATGATAAAAAACCCTTCAGAAAGTAGGCATAGAGGGAACTTACCTCAACATAATAAAGACCATATATGACAAACCCACAGCAAACATCATTCTCAATGGTGAAAAACATGGTGAAAGCATTTCCTCTAAGATCAGGAAAAAGACAAGGATGTCCACTTTCACCACTATTATTCAACATAGTTTAGGAAGTCCTAGCCATGGCAATCAGAGAAGAAAAAGAAATAAAAGGAATACAAATTGGAAAAGAAGAAGTAAAACCGTCACTGTTTGCAGATGACATGATACTATACATAGACAATCCTAAAGATGCCACCAGAAAACTACTAGAGCTAATCAATGAATTTGGTAAAGTTGCAGGAGACAAAATTAATGCACAGAAATCTCTTTTATTCCTATACACTAATGATGAAAAATCTGAAACAGAAATTCGGAAACACTCCCATTTACCAGCGCAACAAAAATAATAAAATATCTAGGAATAAACCTACCTAGAGAGACAAAAGACCTGAATGCAGAAAACTATAAGACACTGATGAAAGCAATTAAAGATAATACAAACAGATGGAGAGATACACCATGTTCTTGGACAGGAAGAATCAATACTGTGAAAATGACTATACTACCCAAAGCAATCTACAGATTCAATGCAAACCCTATCAAATTACCCATGGCATTTTTTACAGAACTAGAACAAAAAATCTTAAAATTTGTATGGAGACACAAAATACCCCGAATAGCCAAAGCAGTCTTGAGGGAAAAAAATGGAGCTGGAGGAATCAGAGTCCCTGACTTCAGACTATACTACAAAGCTACAGTAATCAAGACAATATGGTACTGGCACAAAAACAGAAATATAGATCAATGGAACACAATAGGAAGTCCAGAGATAAACCAACACACCTGTGGTCAACTAATCTATGACAAAGGAGGCAAGAATATAGAATGGAGAAAGGACAGTCTCTTCAATAAGTGGTGCTGGGAAAACTGGACAGCTACGTGTAAAAGAATGAAATTAGGACACTTGCTAACACCATACACAAAAATAAACTCAAAATGGATTAGAGACCTAAATGTAAGATTGGACACTATAAAACTCTTAGAGGAAAGCCTAGGAAGAACACTCTCTGACATAAATCACAGCAAGATCTTTTTTGATCCACCTCCTAGAGTAATGGAAATCAAAACAAAAATAAACAAATGGGTCCTAATTAATCTTAAAAGCTTCTTCAAAGCAAAGGAAACTACAAACAAGATGAAAAGACCACCCTCAGAATGGGAGAAAATATTTGCAAACAAATCAACAGACAAAGGATTAATCTTCAAAATATATAAACAGCTCATGCAGCTCAATATTAAGGAAACAAACAACCCAATCCAAAAATTGGCAGAAGACCTAAATAGACATTTCTCCAAAGAAGACATACAGATAGCCAAGAAGCACATGAAAAGCTGCTCAACATCACTAATTATTAGAGAAATGCAAATCGAAACTACAATGAGGTATCCTCTCACACCAGTTAGAATAGACGTCATCAGAAAATCTACAAACAACAAATGCTGAAGAGGGTGTGGAGAAAAGGGAACCTTTTTGCACTGTTGGTGGGAATGTAAATTGATACAGCTACTATGGAGAACAGTATGGAGGTTCCTTAAAAAACTAGAAATAGAATTACCATATGACCCAGCAATCACACTACTGGGCATACACACAGAGAAAACCATAATTCAAAAAGGCACATGCACCCCAATGCTCACTGCAGCACTATTTACAATAGCTAGGTCATGGAAGCAACCTAAATGCCCATCGACAGACAAATGGATAAAGAAGATGTGGTACATATATACAATGGAATATTACTCAGCCATAAAAAGGAACGAAATTGGGTCATTTGTAGAGACTGTCATGCAGAGCGAAGTAAGTCAGAAAGAGAAAAACAAGTATTGTACATTAACGCACATATGTGGAACCTAGAAAAATGGTATCGATGAACCGGTTTGCAGGGCAGAAATTGAAACCCAGATGTAGAGAACAAACGTATGGACACCAATGGGAGAAAGCGGCAGGAGTGGTGGTGGTGGTGTGATGAATTGGGAGATTGGGATTGACATATATATACTAATATGTATAAAATGGATAACTAATAAGAACCTGCTGTATAAAAAATTAATAAAATAAAACTCAAAAATCCAAAAAAAAAGAAAAAGAATGTAAAAATTGAATTAAAATCCCCTAATGCTTAATATTGGTTCTAGTCTCCTAAGATTCACATACAAAGACATATCAACCTAGTTTTAGTCTATTTTCTTTCTTTTCTTCCATATTCCCTTTAATATACTAAACTTGACCCACAAGGCACTACTTGCCATTTTTGGAGTACAATCTTGTATGTCCCCCCTATTTTTTTTTTTTTTTTTTTACTTTGCTCACAGTGTTGTCTCCATTCCTTTCCCTTTCTGTCAAGAAATTCTTATTAACCATTTTTTTAAAATTGAAGTATAGCTGATCTACAATGTTGTGTTAATTTCTGCTGTACAGCAAAGTGATTCAGTTATACATATATATATATATACATATATATATATATATATATATATGCTTTTTTATATTCTTTTCCATTATGGTTTTTCACAGGGTATTGAATATAGCTCCCTGTGCTATACAGTAGGACCTTGTTGTTTATTTATTCTATATGTAATAGTCTGCATCTTATTTACCATTTTTGATTCAGCTTATTTCCTTCCATGTGAAGCTGACTATATCATGACAAAGTCTTTTCTTTTCACTCTTCCATATTTTAGTTTCAATTTATATGCATCTATAATAATGCAACAAAAATCATTGCATTGTAACTGCTAGTTTATATGTCTATTTTTCCCACCTGACCATTTTTTTCTTAACCAGCTTTGTTCACCAATGCTTAACACTTTATCACATAGTAAAATGTTTTGAATGCACACTTGAATAATATGAATACATTGAAATATCCCTGTTGAATATCTACTGATATGTACTGAACAACTAATTGTGTGCTTTCATAATCTCTTTCTTCATAAAAACACTAATCTCAGATATTCTATTATCCTCATTTTACAAGTGAGGAAACAATGACACAGATAGTAAAAGTAGCTTTCCCAAGGCCATAGAGTCAGTGTTTGACACAGCCAGGATTTCACTGAGTCCCAATACTTACTATCTTATAGAACACTATCACGGTGATATCAATAATGATAACTGACACACATTATACCTTTTATTTTCAGCAAAACTGAACATCCTGTTTATCTTCTCTGAGCTTTGCTCATGCCTTGTTTATAATAAAAATAAACATAATTCCACATCACCAGCTTTCAACTGGGTGACTTCTATGCCATATCTTAAAATCTAGCTACATTCAACTAATTGTAGTTCTTGAAATTTTGTTTAAAATTTTTCTAACTTTTGCACTTATGGCTTATTTTTTCATTTGTTTATTTTTGTTTGTGATCTGGTGTTTAGCGGTACTCTGTGGGAATACTGCATGACCTTGGTTGAAGATGTGTCCCATTAAAAAGAATTTGCTTTTAACATTGTTAACCTGAGTCAAATCTATGGTACTATCTTAGTTTGGGCACTTCTCAAATCCTAGTGATATTGTACGTTCAAGCAACAGTACAACATGAGGATTTGCATGTGGTTATAAATTCTCAATTTTCCTAATCATACTTTTCTGGCATATAGACTGTATCTAGTCTATGCTTTCACTGAGGGTATAGCCCTCCAAGGCCCTTGGCTTTAAATTAGAGGCTCATCTTTGACTCCCTGCCGTGTGCAGACTTGCTTCTCTATTGACACAGCTGTTAAAATCTGGTTACTAAGATCAGCAAAAAGCTCCCAACATAGACTTAGCATCTGTCCTACGTTATCTCTCTGTTTTTTCTAATCTTCATTTTTATGTTTATTTCTGACATTTCCTATGAGATTCTTTTATCTCTTTATTTAACGTGCTTATCTCTGCATTTGTTATATTTTTTAACCAAGTATTGATAGATGCTTAGCTAATAATTTTTACTTTCTTTCTTTTTCCAGGGCATCTACTCTGCCATATTAATGGAAAAAATTAAATGTGTTTTAAACCTAATTCTGATGAAGCAGGCATAAGGAAAAGAACTACCATTTAATAAGTACTTGAATTGTTCTATGACAGACATATTTTCTTATTTATTCACTGTGAAAAATAGATGTGATTTACCCTGAGGGAAAGAGCCAATTCAAAGACATAAAGTAGTTTTTCTATGATCACATAGCTTGTGAGCGGCAGAGCATGAATCTTAACTGAGGCTTATGTGAATGTTAAGTCAGAGTTTATTACAATATACAGGGTATTCATCAATCTAAGATCAAGTGTTAGAACATCTGGTAGACCCAACTAGTGTTATTGCTTCACAAACACCATGCAAGTAACATGGATGTGTATTTTCAAAGGTTGTTTCAGAGCTCTCCTTGCCTTCTTATTCTAACATCTATTTATTCTGGTGAATTACTAAATCAGAGAATTGGCCTTAACAGGAAATATTATAGCTCTATTTAAATAGAAGAAATCATAACATTTTTAAAGTAACTAAAAAAACAGAAACTTTATCATCTGTAACATACTCAGCGTGTTTAAGAGCCCAGTTAATTAGGGGGCTATTTAAAATAAATCATACAAATTCTATTGTGGTTGTACCAACATCCAAGTGTCTCATGTTATCACTTCTAATTTCTCTCAATCAGGTGACAAAATTCAGGAAGGCAGAGTCTTTTCCTTAAAGATTTTTTGCATGCCTTACAACTACATAGTTCTGGGCCTATAGTAGGATCTGTACAATCTCTTTTAGATTTTTTGCTTATTGGTTATTTATAGGCTTTGGTCTGACAATGTTATTAAGCATACTTTTCCAAGTGTACTTGAACTACTTTTGCCTTCATATTTATTATTCATAGTAAAGTGGCTAAGTAACGATTCAGAGAGGAATAACTAATTTTTTTTTAACATGCATTACTGAGCTACACTAAGTTTTGATCAAATGCAACTCTGGTCCCCATTAACTCAATGGTTAAAAAGTGGCCTAATTCCAACCTTAGTTTGCTAATTTTTATTTCCTTGAACTGTTGTGGCTGAACATTACCTCAGCTGATTTGCGCTGTTCTTCCTCTTTTATTTGCTATCTTGCCATTCAAAAAAAAATAAAGGCTGAAAATCGTGAGCTATTAATTCAAATATGAGGTGTTGACTACCTAAGCATCTAATGCAAAATGAAGATGCTTTTGGCTTGATATCAGTAGTGCTAAGATATACAGAAATTTTGAGAATCATAGCTATTCTTATTTTTTAAAAAATAAATTTATTTTTATTCTTAGCTGCATTGGGTCTTCGTTGCTGCACACGGGCTTTGTCTAGTTGCGGAGAGCAGGGGCTACTTTTCGTTGCAGTGCGTGGGCTTCTCATTGCAGTGGCTTCTCTTGCTGCAGAGCAGGGGCTCTAGGTGCATGGGCTTCAGTAGTTGTGACACGCGAGCTCTAGAGCGCAGGCTCATAGTTGTGGCACACGGGATTTGTTGCTCTGAGGCATGTGGGATCATCCCAGACCAGGGCTCGAACCCGTGACCCCTGCATTGGCAGGCGGATTCTTAACCACTGAGCCACCAGGGAAGCCTGAAAATATTGCTTTTTACACTGCACATTTCTGATGTGTCATAAGACTATTCCACTCAAGTAATTTTAGTAAGGAATAGGTGTTATTTTTGTAGAAAAACTTACATATTATAAGAAATTTGAATTTGGGTTCGTATTAAAATTTTTTCTGCATTATATTTTCAAGGAAGTAGAAAAATTGAAATAATTATACATGGAATATACATATACCTATCACTTAATCTATAACTAACATTTACCATTGCTTATCACACTCATCAATCCATCAATCCATCTTATTTTGAAATCATCCCTCATTCTAGGAAGGACTTTCTGTCAACTTAAAATTAAAAGGAAGCATGGGGAAATAGATCCCCATTACTGATGTTGTTCAAACTCAGGGTGACTTTGGGAGTGAGAGTGTAAAAAATATCCAAGTCTCAGGTGAATAGCTGGATTATATAAATAGTTCTTGTAATTGTGATAACCTTCATGTAAATACATGAGGTCAAACCTTTATTTAAGTAGTTTATGAATGAGGGGACCAATACAATTTTGAGACTCATTTAAAAGAGAGATTGAGCAACTATATAGAAATAATTTAATAAAGGAATATAAAAAATTGCTAGATTACATACACAATTGGTTATTGACTCAAATGCTTATCAACTATAACTTCTGAGTTATCTTTTCTACCAATTAATTGAACCTATACTAAAAGAAAATCTATAATTTAACATCATCATGTCTGGGAACCTTAATCAATGGTAAACAGTGAGTCAAAGTTCATTCTTCTAAATAATCTTTAGGTGGACCTGTGATCCCTATAATATGCAAAGGACATTAAACACCTGCCAAGACACACACACACACACACATTTTTCCTTTTTTCTTCTAATTTTGGATAATTCATACAAACACACACACACACACACACACACACACACACATATACACACCAGATAAAATGTATGTCAAGTACCCTGCAAAGCTCTAAAGCCTGGGTTGAGACAAGTAGATATGTGTAGTTATTTAATTTATGTGAAAATGTGGCATTTCCAAACACAAAACCAATCTGTGGTAGGCAGAATTCTAATATGGACTCTGAAATTCCTCTTCTTGCACTATGTACACAGACCCTCTATAATCCCTTCCACTTGACTGTGTGTGTAGGACTTAGAAATATAATGAGATGTCTCTCCTTGATTAGGTTACCCGGTATCACAAAGGTGAAGCGATTTTGCAGGTGTAATTAAGGCTCCTAATAACTTGTCTTTCATAAGTGAGGTTTTCCTGGCTGAGCTTGACTTAATCCTGGAGCCCTTTTTGTTCGTTTGCTTTTTTTTTTAACACCTTTATTGGAGTATAATTGCTTTACAGTGGTGTGTTAGTTTCTGCTTTATAACAAAGTGAATCAGCTATACATATGCATATATCCCCATATCTCCTCCCTCTAGCATCTCCCTCCCACCCTCCGTATCCCACCCTTCTAGGTGGTCACAAAGCACCGAGCTGCTCTCCCTGTGCTACGCAGCTGGTCTATTTTACATTTGGTAGTGTATATACGTCCATGCCACTCTCTCACTTCGTCCCACCTTACCCTTCCCCCTCCCTGTGGCCGCAAGTCCATTCTCTACGTCTGCATCTTTATTCCTGTCCTGCCCCTAGGTTCGTCAGAACCATTTTTTTTTTTTAGATTCCATATATATGTGTTAGCATACGGTATTTGTTTTCCTCTTTCTGACTTACTTCACTCTGTTTGAGAGACTCTAGGTCGATCCACCTCACTACAAATAACTCAATTTCGTTTCTTTTTATGGCTGAGTAATATTCCATTGTATATATGTGCCACATCATCTTTATCCATTCATCTGTCGATGGACACTTAAGTTGCTTCCATGTCCTGGCTATTGTAAATAGAGCTGCAATGAACATTGTGGTACATGACTCTCTTTGAATTGTGGTTTTCTTAGGGTATATGCCCAGTAGTGGGATTGCTGGCTCATATGGTAGTTCTATTTTTATTTTTTTAAGGAACCTCCATACTGTTCAATCCTGGAGCCCTTTAAAAGAGAATCCAGGTCTTCTTTCAAGAGAAGAATTCAGAGCAAGAAAGATTCAAAATAAGAGAGATTCTTCTGCTGGTTTTAAATAAGCAAATACCATATTGTGAGCAGACTGTGGAGATGCCAGACTGCAAAGACCTGAAGGCAATCTATAGCAGCTGAGAGTGGTACCCAGCCAACAATCAGCAATAAAATGAGGACTCTGTTCTCCAACCACATGGCAGTGATTTTGCCAACAGCCAGAGTAAGTTTGGAAATGGATTCCTCACTAGTCACATTTCCAGATAATACTGCATTCCAGACAACAGCTTAATTTCAGTCTTGTGAAACCCTGAGCAGAGGACCCAATTAAAATATGCTTGGACATCTAACCTACATAAGCTATGAGACAATATACGTATTTGGTTTTAAGCTGGTAAAATTGTGGTAATTTATTACACAGCAATAGAAAACTAATACCCGAGAGATTTTAAGGGCCATGATTCCTCGATAAAGCCAATTACTTTCGTAACTCTAACAGGGTAGTATTTCTCAATACATAACAAAATAAATACACGCCAGCAAGTGTTTGCTCAGCATTTCCAAATAAATGCTAAAATTATGAATCAACCAGAGGGCCAGATTATTCTTTCATCTTGATGCTTTCAATGAATCATACTGTCAAATTAACCCTGGGTTTAGACTTTTTTTTTTTAACATCTTTACTGGAGTATAATTGTTTACAATGTTGTGTCAGTTTCTGCTATATAACAAAGTGAATCAGCTATACATATACATATATCCCAATATCCCCTCCCTCTTGCGCCTCCCTCCCTCACTCTCTATCCCACCCCTCTAGGTGGTCACAAAGAACCAAGGTGAACTCCCTGTGCTATGCGGGTTCCCACGAGCTATCTATTTCACATTTGGTAGTGTATATATGTTAATGCCACTCTCTCACTTCTTCCCAGCTTATCTTTCCCTCTCCCTGTGTTAAGCCCATTTTCTAACTCTGCATCTTTACTCTTGTCCTGTCCCTAGGTTCTTCAGAACCATTTCTTTTTTAGATTCCATATATACATGTTAGCATATGGTATTTGTTTTTCTCTTTCTGACTTACTTCACTCTGTATGACAGAGTCTAGGTCCATCCACCTCACTACAAATGACCCAATTTCTTTCCTTTTTATGGCTGAATAATATTCCACTGTATATATGTTCCACATCTTCTTTATCCATTCATCTGTTGATAGACACTTAGGTTGCTTCCATGTCCTGGCTACTGTAAATAGTGCTGCAATGAACATTGCGGTACATGACGCTATTTGAATTATGGTTTTCTCACGGTATATGCCCAGTAGTGGGACTGCTGGATTATATGAACACTCAATTTTTAACTTTTTAAGGAACCTCCATACTGTTCTCCATAGTGGCTGTAACAATTTACATTCCCACCAACAGTGCAAGAGTGTTCCCTTTTCTCCACGCCCTCTCCAGCATTTATTGTTTCTAGATTTTTTGATGATGGCCATTCTAACTGGTGTGAGGTGATACCTCATTGTAGTTTTGATTTGTTTTACTCTAATGATTAGTGATGTTGAGCATCTTTTCATGTGTTTCTTGGCAATGTGTATAACTTCTTTGGAGAAATGTCTATTTAGGTCTTCTGCCCATTTTTGGATTGGGTTGTTTGTTTTTTTGATATTAAGCTGCAGGAGCTGCTTGCAAATTTTAGAGACTAATCCTTTGTCAGTTGCTTCATTTGCAAATATTTTCTTCAATTCTGAGGGCTGTCTTTTCATCTCGTTTATGATTTCTTTTGCTGTGCAAAAGCTTTTAATTTTCATTAGATCCCATTTGTTTATTTTTGTTTTTATTTCCATTACTCTAGGAGGTGGATCACAAAGGATCTTGCTGTGATTTATGTAATAGAGTGTTCTGCCTACGTTTTCCTCTAAGAGTTTTAGAGTGCCTGGCCTTACATTTAGGTCTTTATTCCATTTTGAGTTTGTTTTTGTGTATGGTGTTAGGGAGTGTTCTAATTTCATTCTTTTACATGCAGTTGCCCAGTTTTCCCAGCAACACTTACTGAAGAGGCTGTCTTTTCTCCATTGTATACTCTTGCCTCGCTATCAAAAACAAGGTGACCATCTGTGCATGGGTTTATCTCTGGGCCTTCTATCCTGTTCCATTGATCTATATTTCTGTTTTTGTGCCAGTACCATACTGTCTTGATTACTGTAGATTTGTAGTGTAGTCTGAAGTCAGGGAGCCTGATTTTTCTTTCTCCAGCTCCGTTTTCCTTTCTCAAGACTGCTTTGGCTATTCAGGGTCTTTTGTGTTTCCATACAAATTGTGAAATTTTTTATTCTAATTCTGTGAAAAATGTCATTGGTAGTTTGATAGGGATTGCACTGAATCTGTAGATTGCTTTGGGTAGTAGAGTCATTTTCACAATGTTGATTCTTCCAATCCAAGAACATAGAATATTTCTCTATCTGTTTGTATCATCTTTAATTTCTTTCATCAGTGTCTTATAGTTTTCTGCATACAGGTCTTTTGTCTCCTTAGGTAGGTTTATTCCTAGGTATTTTATTCTTTTTTCTAGCAACGGTAAATGGGAGTGTTTTGTTAATTTCTCTTTCAGATTATTCATTGTTAGTGTATAGGAATGTAAGAGATTTCTGTGCATTAATTTTGTATCCTGCTACTTTCGCAAATTCATTGTTTAGCTCTAGTAGTTTTCTGATAGCATCTTTAGGATTCTCTCTGTATGGTATCATGTCATCGGCAAAAAGTAACAATTTTACTTCTTTTCCAATTTGAATTCCTTTTATTTCTTTTTCTTCTCTGATTGCTATGGCTAAAACTTCCAAAACTATAATGAATAACAGTGGTGAGGGGGCAACCTTGTCTTATTCCTGATCTTAGTGGAAATGGTTTCAGTTTTTCACCATTGAGAACGATGTTGACTGTGGATTTGTTATATATGGCCTTTATTACGTTGAGGCATGTCCCCTTTATGCCTATGTTCTGTATAGTTTTTATCATAAATGGATGTTGAATTTTGTCAAAAGCTCTCTCTGCATCTATTGAGATGACCATATGGTTTTTATTCTTCAAGTTATTAATATGGTGTATCACATTGATTGATTTGCATATATTGAAGAATCCTTGCATTCCTAGGATAAACCACACTTGACCACGGTGTATAATCCTTTTAATGTGCTGTTGGATTCTGTTTGCTAGTATTTTGTTGAGGATTTTTGCATCTATGTTCATCAGTGATATTGGCCTGTAGTTTTCTTTCTTTGTGACATCCTTGTCTGGTTTTGGTATCAGGGTGATGGTGGCCTCGTAGAATGAGTTTGGGAGTGTTCCTCCCTCTGTTATATTTTGGAAGAGTTTGAGAAGGAGAGGTGTTAGCTCTTCTCTAAATATTTGATACAATTAACCTGTGAAGCCATCTTGTCCTGGGCTTTTGTTTGTTGGAAGATTTTTAATTATAGGTTCAATTTCAGTGCTTGTGATTGGTCTGTTCATATTTTCCACTTCTTCCTGGTTCAGTCTTCGAAGCTTGTGCTTTTCTAAGAATTTGTCCATTTCTTCCAGGTTGTCCATTTTATTGGTATATAGTTGCTTGTAGTAATCTGTCATGATCCTTTGTATTTCTGCAGTGTCAGTTGTTACTTCTTTTTCATTTCAAATTCTGTTGATTTGAGTCTTTTCTCGTTTTTTCTTGATGAGTCTCGCTAATGGTTTATCAATTTTGTTTATCTTCTCAAGAAGCAGCTTTTAGTTTTATTGATCTTTGCTATCATTTCCTTCATTTCTTTTTCATTTATTTCTGATGTGATTTTTATGATTTCTTTCCTTCTGCTAACTCAGGGTAATTTTTGTTCTTCTTTCTCTAATTGCTTTAGGTGTAAGGTTAGGTTGTTTATTTCCAATCTTTGTTTCTTGAGGTAGGATTGTATTGCTATAAACTTCCCTCTTAGAACTGCTTTTGCTGCATCCCATAGGTTTTAGGTTGTCGTGTTTTCATTGTCATTTGTTTCTAGGTATTTTTTGTTTCCTCTGATTTTTTTTTTTATTTTTGCGGTACGTGGGCCTCTCACTGTTGTGGCCTCTCCCGTTGCAGAGCACAGGCTCTGGACGTGCACACTCAGCAGCCATGGCTCACAGGCCTAGACGCTCTGCGACATGTGGCATCTTCCCGGACCGGGGCACGAACCTGTGCCCCCTGCATTGGCAGGTGGACTCTCAACCACTGTGCCACCAGGGAAACCCTCCTCTTTGATTTCTTCAGTGATCTCTTGGTTATTTAGTACTGTATTGTTTAGTCTCCATGTGTTTGCATTTTTTACAGTTTTTTTCCTGTAATTGATATCCAGTCTCATAGTGTTGTGTTTGGAAAAGACACTTGATACGATTTCAATTTTCTTAAATGTATCAAGGCATGATTTGTGACCTAAGATAAGATCCTAGAGAATGTTGCATGAGCACTTGAAAGTGTATTCTGTTGTTTTTGGATGGAAGGTCCTATAAATATCAATTAAGTCCATCTTATTTTATGTGCCACTTAAAGCTTGTGTTTCCTTATTTATTTTCATTTTGGATGATCTGTCCATTGGTGAAAGTGGGGTGTTAACGTCCCCAATTATTATTGTGTTACAGTAAATTTCTCCCTTTACGGCTGTTAGCATTTGCATTATGTACTGAGGAGCTCCTATGTCAGTTGCATAAATACTTACAATTGTTATATCTTCTTCTTGGATTGATCCCTTGATCACTGTGTAATGTCTTTCCTTGTCTCCTGTAACAGTCTTTTTTAAAAGTCTATGTTGTCTGATATGAGTATTGCTACTCCAGCTTTCTTTTGATTTCCATTTGCATGGAACACCTTTTTCCATTCCCTCATTTTCAGTCTGTATGTGTCCACAGGTCTGAATTGGGTCTCTTGTAGACAGCATATATACAGGTCTTGCTTTTGTATCCATACAGCGAGCCTGTGTCTTTCGCTTGGTGCATTTAATCCATTCACATTTAAGGTAATTATCTACATGTATGTTTCTATTACCATTGTCTTAATTGTTTTGGGTTTGTTTTTTTAGGTCCTTTTCTTTTCTTGTGTTTCCCACTTAAAGAAGTTCCTTTAACATTTGTTATAGAGCTGGTGGTGTTGAATCCTCTTAGCTTTTGCTTGCCTATAAAGGTTTTAATTTCTCTGTCAAATCTGAATGAGATCCTTGCTGGGTAATCTTGGTTGTAGGTTTTTCCCTTTCATCACTTTAAATATGTCCTGTCACTCCCTTCTGGCTTGCAGAGTTTCTGCTGAAAGATCAGCTGTTAACCTTATGGGGATTCCCTTGTGTGTTATTTGTTGTTTTTCCCTTGCTGCTTTTAATATGTTTTCTTTGTATTTAATTTTTGACAGTTTGATTAATATGTGTCTTGGCATATTTCTCCTTGGATTTATCCTGTATGGGAGTCTCTGTGCTTCCTGGACTTGATTAACTATTTCCTTCCCCATATTAGGGAAGTTTTCACTATAATCTCTTCAAATATTTTCTCAGTTCCTTTCTTTTTCTCTTCTTCTTCTGGGACCCCTATAATTCGAATGTTGTGCATTTAATATTGCCCCAGAGGTCTCTGAGACTGTCCTCAGTTCTTTTCATTCTTTTTTCTTTATTCTGCTCTGTGGCAGTTATTTCCACCATTTTATCTTCCAGGTCACTTATCCATTTTTTTTTTTTTTTTTTTTGGCGGTACGTGGGGCTCTCACTGTTGTGGCCTCTCCCGTTGCAGAGCACAGGCTCCGGACGTGCAGGCTCAGCGGCCATGGCTCGTGGGCCCAGCTGCTCCACAGCATATGGGATCTTCCCAGACCGGGGCACGAACCCACGTCCCCTGCATCGGCAGGCGGACTCCCAACTGCTGCGCCACCAGGGAAGCCCCACTTATCCGTTTTCTGCCTCAGATATTCTGCTATTAATTCCTCCTAGAGAAGTTTTGATTTCATTTATTGTGTCGTTCATCATTGTTTGTTTGCTCTTTAATTCTTCTAGGTCCTTGTTAAATGTTAAACGTGGGTTTTTACTTTGCTCCTTCATCTGCTGCGTATTTCTCTGTCTTCTCATTTTGCTTAACCTACTGTGTTTGGGGTCTTCTTTTCGCAGGCTGTAGGTTCACAGTTACCATTGTTTTTGGTGTCTGCCCCCAGTGGGTAAGGTTGGTTCAGTGGGTTGTGTAGGCTCCCTGGTGGAGGGGACTGGTGCCTGTGTTGTGGTGGATGAGGCTGGATCTTGTCTTTCTGGTGGGCAGGTCCGCCTCCCGTGGTGTGTTTTGGGGTGTCTGTCACCTTATTATGATTTTAGGCAGCCTCTCTGCTAATGGATGGGGTTGTGTGCCTGTCTTGCTAGTTGTTTGGCACGGGGTGTCCAGCACTGGAGCTTGCTGGTCGTTGAGTGGAGCTGGGTTTTAGCATTGAGATGGAGATCTCTGGGAGAGCTCCCACCAATTGATATTACGTGGGGCCAGGAGGTCTCTGGTGGTCCAACGTCCTGAACTTGGCTCTGCCACCTCAGAGGCTTAGGCGTGACAGCCAGCCAGAGCACCAAGACCCTGTCAGCCACATGTCTCAGAAAAAAAGGGAGAAAAAAGAATGAAAAATATAAAAAATACAATAAAATTATTAAAATAAAAAAATTATTAAAAATTAAAGTCATAAAAAAGAGAGAGCAACCAAACCAATAAAAATCCACCAATGATAACAAGCACTAAAAACTATACTGAAAAAAACCCCAAAAAACCGAACAGACAGGACCCTAGGAGAAATGGTGGTAAAAGCAAAGCTATACAGACAAAATCACAGAAAGAAGCACACACATACACACTCACAAAAAGAAAAAAAGGGAAAAAAAATGTATCTTTTGGGAAGTCTGAGGTCTTCTGCCAGCATTCAGTAGGTGTTTTGTAGGAGTTGTTTCACATGTAGATGTATTTTTGATGTATTTGTGGGTAGGAAGGTGATCTCCATGTCTTACTCCTCCGCCATCTTGAATGTCCTCTCGGGTTTAAACTTTTAATCCCATAAATTTGTTCTCACATATAGAAGAAAGAAAAATGTATTTCAATTTCTGCTTCAGTTATTAAGGTAATTAGCCAATTCTTGAGGAAGATAAAGTTTATTTTTTAATGACAATTGCTGTGAGTTGAGTCCTGTGGAAAGCAGATACTGAGATGGGGTTTACCATGCAGGAGATAGTAAGGAGTACCTTTAGACTCAAGACATGTGTAAGTAAAGGGAAGGAAGCAGGACCAGATAAAGGAAGAAGTTAGGATGCAACGCAGTCCCAAAGACAACGTTGACCAACCTCGTGAGGATCTCTGCTGCTAGAATACACCTTTAGAGTTGTCTGAAGTAGGGATGATATGGCCAGGAATTTACACCATTATAATGACCTGATATTTGATGTAGATCAATCTGGAAAGGGATGCAACCTTAGAGGAGGTTGTTCTCTGCAGTTGAGGCAATTCCTTAAGGGACTGACAGCCAAAGACATTCTTTCTACAGCACTTTTACCAGTTGCGGAATTAAGTCCTTCACTGAGGTGTCATCTGCATGCACACAGCAATGTTCCCCACATCTATACTACTGAGATGTAAGCTATTAGTAGTTTTATGTCAGTAACTCTGAATGTATTCATTTTCCCCCAAAATGTAGTTCATCAAAAAAACTTTATATTAGGTTAGAAACTGTAGCCTACCATTTTTCCTTACATGCTGATAGTGATTTCTGAAAGATGGATCAGAGATTATTCCTCTAAATAACAAAGTTTTAGTGTCCCTATTAGATACTGTTTATCTTGAGACAATGAAAATGCCATGTCAGAGGTCAGTTAATTCATCTTATTTTAGGATCTGCCTTTTAAATTGCCAATGTCTGGCATCTAGGATACAAAAGACGTAATCAAGGAACTGATTATCTTAGCACACACTTCAGAATCCAGAGAGAGGGAAAAAGTACATGAACTCACTCAGAGATTATAGTTATTGATGCTTTTTGACATGTTTGTATCAAATAATGAAAATTATCTTTCTTTATGATATCACATATTAACACTGTTTCTACTCATTATCAATCAAAATAATCAATGAAGAAAGGCAACTGATAAACTGGATTGATTTTCAGTGAAATTATGCAGTATGCTTTAAATGCTTAGTAACTTGGTGCACAGCTGCTGAAAAGTAGTTAATTCATAGAATTTCAGATCAAGGATTATGCTTTAAAAATCAGGATCTCAAAACTGCCTGACAGTTTTTCCAACTGTGACTCTTCTTCTATTAAAACGTATCAGAAGTGACTTTATTATTGCTGTCACTTTTCATAATAGCCTCAGAAAGTTTCAGCTACTGGTATTTTATGCGAGTCCCATCTTTTAAATAAGAAATTAGAAAATAAAATTATTGATCTGAAAACAACACACAGTGCACCCCTACTGTTATGTTCTTTCTTCCTTAAAAATTGGCTTGTAAATGCGATAACCATATTCACAAATTGAAGGAGAAAAACCACATAATCATCTCAATAGATGCAGAGAAAGCTTTTGACAAAATTCAACACCCATTTATGATAAAAAAAAACCCTGCAGAAAGTAGGCATAGAGGGAACTTTCCTCAACATAATAAAGGCCATATATGACAAACCCACAGCCAACATCGTTCTCAATGGTGAAAAACTGAAAGCATTTCCACTAAGATGAGGAACAAAACAAGGTTGCCCACTCTCACCATTCTTATTCAACATAGTTTTGGAAGTTTTAGCCACAGCAATCAGAGAAGAAAAGGAAATAAAAGGAATCCAAATTGGAAAAGAAGAAGTAAAGCTGTCACTGTTTGCAGATGACATGATACTATACATAGAGAATCCTAAAGATGCTACCAGAAAACTACTAGAGCTAATCAATGAATTTGGTAAAGCAGCAGGATACAAAATTAATGCACAGAAATCTCCTACATTCCTATACACTAATGATGAAAACCTGAAAGTGAAATCAAGAAAACACTCCCATTTACCATTGCAATAAAAAGAATAAATTATCTAGGAATAAACCTACCTAAGGAGACAAAAGACCTGTATGCAGAAAATTATAAGACACTGATGAAAGAAATTAAAGATGACACAAATAGATGGAGAGACATACCATGTTCTTGGATTGGAAGAATCAACATTGTGAAAATGACTCTACTACCCAAAGCAATCTACATATTCAATGCAATCCCTATCAAACTACCACTGGCATTTTTCACAGAACTAGAACAAAAAATTTCACAATTTGTATGGAAACACAAAAGACTCTGAATAGCCAAAGCAATCTTGAGAAAGAAAAACGGAGCTGGAGGAATCAGGCTCCCGGATTTCAGACTATACTACAAAGCTACAATAATCAAGACAGTATGGTACTGGCACAAAAACAGAAAGATAGATCACTGGAACAGGATAGAAAGCCGAGAGATAAACCCACGCACGTATGGTCACCCGATCTTTGATAAAGGAGGCAGGAATGTACAGTGGAGAAAGGACAGCCTCTTCAGTAAGTGGTGCTGGGAAAACTGGACAGGTACATGTAAAAGTATGAGATTAGATCACTCCCTAACACCATACACAAAAATAAGCTCAAAATGGATTAAAGACCTAAATGTAAGGCCAGAAACTATCAAACTCTTCGAGGTAAACATAGGTAGAACACTCTATGACATAAATCACAGCAAGATCCTTTTTGACCCACCTCCTAGAGAAATGGAAATAAAATAAACAAATGGGACCTAATGAAACTTCAAAGCTTTTGCACAGCAAAGGAAACCATAAACAAGACCAAAAGACAACCCTCAGAATGGGAGAAAATATTTGCAAATGAAGCAACTGACAAAGGATTAATCTCTAAAATTTATAAGCAGCTCATGCAGCTCAATAACAAAAAAAAACAACCCAATCCAAAAATGGGCAGAAGACCTAAATAGACATTTCTCCAAAGAAGATATACAGACTGCCAACAAACACATGAAAGAATGCTCAACATCATTAATCATTAGAGAAATGCAAATCAAAACTACAATGAGATATCATCTCACACCAGTCAGAATGGCCATCATCAAAAAATCTAGAAACAGTAAATGCTGGAGAGGATGTGGAGAAAAGGGAACCCTCTTGCACTGCTGGTGGGAATATGAATTGGTACAGCCACTATGGAGAACAGTATGGAGGTTCCTTAGAAAACTACAAATAGAACTACCATATGACCCAGCAATTCCACTACTGGGCATATACCCTGAGAAAACCATAATTCAAAGAGTCATGTACCAATATGTTCATGGCAGCTCTATTTACAATAGCCCGGAGATGGAAACAACCTAAGTGTCCATCATCGGATGAATGGATAAAGAAGATGTGGCACATATATACAATGGAATATTACTCAGCCATAAAAAGAAATGAAATTGAGCTATTTGGAATGAGGTGGATAGACCTAGAATCTGTCATACAGAGTGAAGTAATTCAGAAAGAGAAAGACAAATATCATATGCTAACACATATATATGGAATTTAAGGGAAAAAAATGTCATGAAGAACCTAGGGGTAAGACAGGAATAAAGACAGAGACCTACTAGAGAATGGACTTGAGGATATGGGGAGGGGAAGGGAAAGCTGTGACAAAGTGAGAGAGGCATGGACATGTATACACTACCAAACGTAAGGCAGACAGCTAGCGGGAAGCAGCCGCATAGCACAGCGAGATCAGCTCAGTGCTTTGTGACCACCTAGAGGGGTGGGATAGGGAGGGTGGGAGGGAGGGAGATGAGGGAAGAGATATGGGAACTTATGTATAACTGATTCACTTTGTTATAAAGCAGAAACTAACACACCATTGTAAAGCAATTATACTCCAATAAAGATGTAAAAAAAAATTGGCTTGTAATAGTAACTGAATTCTGTATTCCCTATAATCATTTTAATACTCATTTATTTTATTCTCTAGACATGTATTTTCATTTTTAAAATTTTTTCAAAACTAACAAGTAAAAAACCAAAAAAACAAAGTTAACAAGCCCACTCATTGATTCTAGAGGCACTAAAATATCTTCTTATCTTATTTACTTTTATTCATTTAATCCATTTTATTGCTATAACTCTCTGATAGGGACTGTCAATATCAGGCTGCCATTTGAGTCCTCTGACACATTCTGCTTATTGTCACTGGTAGCAATGCTATTGCTGTGGAAAAGTTGACCCATCTATGCTCCCCAGAGCACCCTGTCTCCCCTTTGCCCTCTCTTCATATTTCAACTGCTCATTACCTGCATTTGATTCAGTGTCTGACGGAAGAGTTCATTTGTCTTTTCCAATATAGAGGAACATATTTTACCCCAGCAAAAGTCTCATAAACTTTCAGGAATATTTTATTTTTTCTATCAATGCTACACCAAAGCCACACTGATATCTGACTTACAGATTTTATGGAATGCCTTCTTCCTCTCCTAAGTGCTGATATCTGCTTTCTTAACAGGATAGGGTTTATCTTTTTGATATTAATCACTATTCTAGAAAGAAAACGTAGTTACACATTCTGACTGTGATATGCAGAGGAATGTTGCTTTGCTATCACCACTGAAGTAGCCACCACAAGAAACTGCTTCTTGTTTCCAAATGATACCTCCCACGAAAATCTCATTCATCAACTTCTACCATCTTTGTGGTCACTCTCCTGCCCCATTAACCTCTATTTTGTTATAGACATAGAAAATATCTTTAGCCTCTATACTGTAAACTGGATATTTCCAATAGTTACCTCCAATATAGAGAGAACACACTTCCTAAAATACCAGTTATTTCTATCTGTTGCCTAAAAATGCAGAAGATAACATGGTGCAAACACAAAAATAACACTGAGTAGTACGTCAGGTGTCCTGCATTTTATGAGCTGTGTGATTTTCAGCAGATTCTTAACTGCTCTGGTTATAGTTCCTCACCTATAATACAGCATGTCTGTCACAAATTAAAGTTTAAATGAAAAAAAATCTATTGTGCATTGTAAACTATAAGTCATTTTACAAGCATAACCAATTATTATCACATCAAGTCCAAATCTCTCTACCATTTTTCAAAGCCCTCTGAAAGGTGACCTCGTGCTATTCATCCAGCATTATTTACCACGCCTCCTCCTTTACATTTAGTCTTTGTTGTCAGCAGACACGGCTCCTCCTATTCCTTTTCAAAATCACCATCGTCATTTATTTTCATTTCTGTACTTTTGCTCATGCCTTTCCTATTTCCCCTGACATTTTTTTTCTCCAGTTTCCACTCTACCTATCCAAAGCCTACTGATTTTTCAAGGCTCAAGCCTACTGATTTTTCAAGGCTCACCTCAGCAATGAAGCCTTGTTTGAGTACTCTAATTTTGAAGCTTTGCTGCAAATCATTTTATCTTCTTTGACACTGCATTTGCTATACACTCAGAAATAATACATACAGTAATATTTCAGTTGTTCAAAACACTATATGTAGCTTCACTTTTTGAACTGACATTCAGAATCAGTTTATGACACACATATGCATATAAACACACACACACTCACACATTAAACTGAGTACGCTATAGTACTAACTTAGTTTTGAAATTGTCAAGAGCCTACATTATTTAAATATGCCTATAAAATATTATGGAAACAACTCGTTAAAATTCTAAAGCATTAACTTGGAGTTGGGAAGCATATTTAAAGACATAGCTCCTATAGTTCTTATCCTATAGTTATTTATAGTTTGTGGGAGTAAAATAAAAAATAACATTAATTACAAATCAGAATGTGACAACCAACATTGGCAGAGGTACAAATTGCCATTAATAGTTGAGACAGAGGGACTTCCCCGGCGCAGTGGTTAAGAATCTGCCTGCCAATGCAGCGGACATGGGTTCGAGCCCTGGTCCTGGAAGATCCCACATGCCGCGGAGCAACTAAGCCCGCAAGCCACAACTACTGAGCCTGTGTGCCTAGAGCCTGTGCTCCACAACATAGAGAAGCCACTGCAATGAGAAGCACCACAAGGAAGAGTAGCCCCTGCTCGCCGCAACTAGAGAAAGCCCGTGCACAGCAATGAAGACCCAATGCAGCCAAAAAATAAATAAATTAATTAATTAATTAAAAAGAAAAATAAATCAATGCTGTTCCCTTCTCAGATTCTTTAAGAAAAAAAAAAGTTGAGACAGAAATCGAACAGGGTTCCTAGCGGAGATAAAACATGAATTAGACATTGAAGGATAAAAGACTGATGAAAGGGGACACATTTGAGACAGAAGGAATAGTGTACACAGAAGCAGGAAATGTCTGGGGTGATTCTGTCAAACCGTGAATAGTTCTCTTCGGGTGTATGCATGGAAGAGTAGTAGGAGACAATTCAGTTCAAATACGGTCATATTATGCAAAAGCTCAACTGGCAGACTACAATGTACATATTTGATTTTTTGGTGTTATTGGCTGTGGGGAGATATTAAAAGATGTTTGAACAGGAGAGCAAATAAAGCAATTGTGCATTAGGGAATTTTAATATGGCTACAACATGAGGATATTATCAATGTAAGAAAAAGACACCAAATCAAGATAGAGATTTCATCTTATAGGTCCTTAGAGGCAACATAATGAGGCATCAGTCAAACCTGTCTCTGCATTTCTGAGCCAGGCTAGTTGTAAAGTGCTGGTACCATTAATAAAGACTGGAAACAGAGAAGCAGATTAATGATTTTGTTTCTGTTCATCTAGAGTTTGTTCACATCATTTTTGGAGAGATATATCCAGGAGAATATATCTGGCAGGCTTGGGCTCAAACAACAAGTGAGAACTAAAGTTTTACATTAAGATATATATGTATGTATATATTTATAGCTTGAATGTTCACCGTACATTCCACGTGAAACTGATTTAAAAAAAAAAAAAACCTACGCAACAATTTCCAAGGTGTATCCTGAATTTTTACTTCCAAACCCCTGATGCTGCAGCCTCACTGGTATGGTTTTAGTGCCAAATAAAACAGGTAACATGTTAACCTACTGTCTTAGTATTATTTTAAAAAAGTACCAAATACCAAAGCAAAATATCAGTTCCTAATGGCTTCCACCTAACTTCTGCTTAGCTAATTGAATAATGTAGGATCCATCACATTCAGCACTCCCTCAGGTGGGTTTGTTTGTGGTGCAATTGGCAACAGACCCAACTCAGACTGGATTAAATAACAAAGTGAATTTTCAGCTCACATTACTGAAAACTCAAGAAGCAGCTTCAACCATGGTTAGATTTAGAATAAAAACAAAGTCATTAAGACTGAATCTCTTTTCATCTCTTGCTCCGTGTAAGCTCCATTTCAAGATTACACTCGATTGCCTAGCAGTTCCAGTTTCTTCCTTCATGGGGCATTTTAGTACACCTGTTCCATCCTTTCAGCTTCAAGTAGATGGGTAAAGCATTCTAAGAATGTGAATGTTGGATATGGTACAGAAAAGTGAGTGTGGCCACAGGAGGAAATGAGAACCAGGCTTGAAAGGAAAAAGTTTATAATACTCACAGATTCCGGAGGGGAGTCACTGCATGCCGTGCAGGGCCAAAGAGAAAGCTCCAGGTTTTGGTCAGGTGGCAAAGACAGAAGCAAGAGGAAACTCTAGGCAAGAGCCTTTAATGGGGTTTCTGAAGGAAAAGTGAGAGAAAGCAGAGAAAGTTGTTTAGAATTGATTAGTCTGAATAATTATGGCAGCATCTGGGCTATAGGGTGGTCTCTAGCTATCTGTACCTGGCCCTAGGATGAGGCAGAGGAAATACCGGCTTGTCAGTGGGAGTCAGATAAAGGAGGTGTTTGGGGCTACAGACTCAGGGCTGGTTGGTTTGTATATAAAAGCTATTCTCCTGGCTAGAGCGCTTTGCTATCTCCCCTGGGAGGGGGAGTCACTCTCCAGCCAGCGAGATTTTTAAGATATCAAAACATCATAAAATACAGAAAATAAAATCATGATTAATGCCTAAAAGGAACATTGCTTTTTTCCAAGCCTTTCCTACAAAAATCCGGAGATCGGCCTTTACTTTTGTCACATGACCATTACTTAAAAATTAACTCGTTGGGCTTCCCTGGTGGCGCAGTGGTTGAGAACCCGCCTGCCGATGCAGGGGACATGGGTTTGTGCCCCGGTCCGGGAGGATCCCACATGCCGTGGAGCAGCTGGGCCCGTGAGCCACGGCCGCTGGGCCTGCGTGTCTGGAGCCTGTGCTCCGCAGCGGGAGAGGCCACAGCAGTGAGAGGCCCGTGTACCGCAAGAAAAAAAAACAAATCAACTTGTTTAAGGGAATATAAGGTACTGTCAACCTAAATAAAGAGGTAAACTGAAGCAAGCTCCAATTACCTGAACTTGAGTTTACTCGGGAGTGGCAGAGGAACTGGAATTCCAAAAGGCACAATGTTGCAAGTTACTGGCCAGTCTTTGAAGAGTTCAGGATGAGCTGTATTTATCGCGGAGGAGCTCAAAGTGCAGGACGTCCAGCCAGTAAGCTGTAAGTTCATTGGCTTGAGGATGGGGAGAGATTCACGGCGGATGCTCATTGGTCAGGAGGTAAGTCTCGGTCTTGGGTAAATCAGTCATTTGCAGGAAGCCAGTCTCATTTAAGTTCCATTCTTCTGAGGGCGCGTGCGTGAGGTTCTCCGGTTCCATCTATTTGAGATCGAAATCTTTTCACAATACTTATTTGAGTTCAAAGAAAGGCCAAGCCCCAATAAAAAATTTAAAACAGGAACTGTGGAGTGACGTCAGCAGCGATGGTGGTGTAAAACGTCCAGCTTTTTGCCCCCCTCCCCCCTTTTAGCAACTAAAACGACATCCATCTATGAACAAAAGTACCTCTGTGGGAGCTGTGAGATGCAGACCATACGTCCATAGACTAGGCGGGGGCGGTGGAGGTGGGGGAATCGGGTAACAGGCAGGCAGACCTTGACAGAGGCCGTGGAACCAGCAGGAGTCTGTGAACCCGCTTCAGCCCCTCTTGGCTGTGGTCCCGGAATACCTGGAGGGCACTGACTTATGGACGACGAGAGAGCCTTGTAGAAGTCCTGGTTTCCTAAAGAGAGATTCCAGCACTTCGCTGCAGCAAAAAAAAAAAAAAAAAAAGTAACGAGTTTGAACGCATTAGACAAGGTAAGTGGAATTTTGACAGCGCCGCCCCTCCCCCAAGGGGGCACAGCGTGATTGAACTTGCCCACCCTGACTTCTCCTGTGGGGGAGGAAAGGGAAGTTGGTGAGAGGGTGCCCTGCTTCCCCAGCTGTGTGCCATGCTGCTGGAGAAACCCATTTCACTCCTGCAGCACCCAGGGTATTGAGGCGGGACCTCCATGGCTCAGGGGAGGGTGAGATCTGGAAAGAGGCAGATAACAATATCTGAGAGCATTAAAGGGACCCACTACCTGCTGACTGCATTCTGCACTCGAGCAGGAAGCCCGCCCCTCAGCCTCTTCTTCAAGCCAACCTGATTCATGAGACTAGAGATGGAACCTAGCCCTCCACAGGTGATTTAAAAGCCACAGACTTAATAACTGGTCCAAAAAGTTCCTTTTTCTCTTTTCTGATTTTTTTTTTCTTTTCCAGATCCTGTTGATTCATCCTTTTTAGCATCATGAGTAACGATCCCTTTCTTCCTAGGCTCATTGCACCTGCCTTGGTCAGACACCATGGCGTTTCTGAATTGCTATAGCTTGTCACTTTCCAATGCATTCACAGTTTTTGTTTTTAATATCCGTCATATTCACAAACTTGTGAAGGTTTTCTCATCACTTACAGTGTAGATCATCTTCCTCAGCTTGAAATCCAAATCATTCAACAGTCTTCCCCCATTCCGTGCACTGTCTTATCTCCACAATGTTGTGCCCTCTTCTGCCTTAAAGCCAGTGAATCTCTTGCCCAGTAACTTAGCTTGTGCAGTTTCTTTTGCTTAAAGTACACTTCTGTCTCATACCTGCCCAGCAAAATACGTTCCGTCTTTCAAAACTCTGCTCAAATTCTTCTTCCAGCAGAAAGTGTTTTAGATGTCAGATGTTTTCCATCTGAATTAACTTTTCTATCCGAGTTCTTTCTCTCTGTGCTTTATACCATTGCAGTTCTTGTCACACTGTGCCTCATTATCACTTGGGGGTAAATGTTTCCCTCACTTTATTTCTGAGCCCTTAGAAGACAGGAACTTAATCATCTTTGTATCCGCCACATTACCTACTGCTATTCCTTATGCATAGCGATCATTAATTGTTTTGTTATCTGAAGTGAATTTAACATTTGCATCAAAAGCCCTAAGTGAGTAGGAGAAGCAGTCCTGGAAGCTGTCTCCCTATTAGTAGTTCAGGGCTTTTTCTACCTACCATACATTTGGGACCAGTAAAAGCAGTTTCCAAGACATTACCATGGATTTAAAAATGTTTATCAAAAGCACCACTCTGTAATACAGCTCGGGACAATGCCCTCCATAGTTTGTTTCTTTGTCCACCCTCACTTTTCCTTGGTTGGGCTACAATCACAATATGACATGAGTCCACAGCTCTGCCTCAGGGGTTCAGGCAGTTCTCTGAGAATGACCGCCTTTATCGAACTCCCAGCAGCTCCCATGCTCACCCTTGCAAGGAATTCAAGTAGCCGCTCTTGTCTGGATTCTCTGATGCTTTTGTTGCTGTCAGGCCTCACCTGTTCTGCCCTCTGAATAGCCTCTTCCAACTGACACCTTGATATTCCACCTGGCTCTTGATTTTATTTCTCCTTCTGACATCATCCCCCAGTTTTCACTGTTCCTTTATGCCACACTGTGGTTTACTCCCCACACACCCATGCTTCTTTAGGAGGAGAGATGACACATTAAAAAGAGGGAGGAATCTTCTTATCATATGCAGGGATGATATTATTATTAGAGACCTAGATAAGAATTATTATCAGAAGTTCTTATTAAGCCAAAGAGCATCAGTCAGACCTGTACTTAGCCCTGCACCCTTAAAGTATTTATTGGATTGCTTAAGCAGCTCTTCGACAAACTGCTGAGACAAAAGGATTAATAGTGGGTATTTAATTTAGTTTGCTACATGAACACATGAGAGAAAGATGAAGAAGCCTTAACATCCTTGACTAAAAACAGAAACAAGATGGGAATTCAGACAAAGAGATAAAAACAGAGTGAAATTCTAGCCTTAATCCAGTGGACTAGAAGGTACGTCCTCGGGGGAACACTCTCTCAGTGTTTGACATCATTTTCATTTAAAAGGCCTTTTTGTACTGTATTTATATATGGGTCCAGAGAGAACACAGTGTGAAAATAAAGTGAAGACAAAGAATCAGTTATAAACCATGCAAATACCCATAACAAAGTAGAAAATCTCCTGGAGATAAAGCGTTGACATGGAAAAGCGTAGCACTGTGCTCAACTTGGAAATAATCATTCATGGAGGCAAATATTTCTGAGGATGATACAAAGTTGTGGCATCTGCATAACCTATGTGCTTGCATTCATTTACTCAAAAATTATTTTTTACAGTCATTACGCACCCAGCATGACACAAGGGGTATGGTGTTGGTGTGCAGAACCAATTGAAACAAAGTCCTGGCCCATGAACTTGTAGTCTGACATGCAAGTGGAAAAGATTATCTCTGCTAATGTAAATGTATGATCTCTGGGCCCACACTTTTGTGATGTAAACCAGTGCCATGACCAAACCCAAAGAGACTTTACCATCCTCTCCTTATTCATTCAAATCATGACCTTCAGAACCTTAGTTTGTGAAAATCTTTCTCTTTTTACGCTGTATCCAGCCTTGCTTTTAACTTGGTGAGACCCTGTGAACCTGTCCCTTTTTTTTTTTTTTGTGGTACGCGGGCCCCTCACTGTTGTGGCCTCTCCCGTTGCGGAGCACAGGCTCCGGACCCGCAGGCTCAGCGGCCATGGCTCACGGGCCCAGCCACTCTGCGGCATGTGGGATCTTCCCGGACCAGGGCACGAACCCGTGTCCCCTGCATCGGCAGGCGGACTCTCAACCACTGCGCCACCAGGGAAGCCTGAACCCGTCTCTTGAATGATATTCCTGGCTCTCAAGGCACTGGCCTGGAGGGCAGTTAATTCTTGTTTTTATCAGCACTGGTGGTCTTTGAATTTTAATGACACTAATGAACCCTTCTATGTATACACTAGGGAGTGATTATTATATAGACACGAGATGATCAATCAAGTTTTAGTCACTTTGCATTGAGAAGAACATAGGATGTTAGGGTAGTTTAATTGGTTGTGATGTATATCTTGTAAAAGTGATTTTGGTACATGTGTACATGGGATTTTCAAGGTATTGGTCAAGAAGATGAATAAACAGTCACACACTGTTGTTACATATTCAATATACTATATATATGTGTGTGTGTATATATAAATATACATATATATATATATTTTTTTACTTCTTTGCTGTTTTCTGAAAGGTAACATGCAAGAGTTGCTCTTGAATCCCAAAACAGTCCATTGAGATGACTGGGGTGGGGAGATTTGTCCTATGTCAATGTAAATAGCATCTAGCAGTAAGGGAGAGAAGTAAATCAATACCATAATTTTTATTTATTTATTTTATTTTTTATTTTATTTTTTTGTTTTTATTTTATTTTTATTGTTTTTTTAAAACATCTTTATTGGAGTATAATTGCTTTATGATGGTGTGTTAGTTTCTGCTTTATAACAAAGTGAGTCAGTTATACATATACATATGTTCCCATATCTCTTCCCTCTTGCGTCTCCCTCCCTCCCATCCTCCCTATCCCACCCCTCTAGGTGGTCACAAACCACTGAGCTGATCTCCCTGTGCTATGCGGCTGCTTCCCACTAGCTATCTATTTTACGTTTGGGAGTGTATATATGTCCATGCCACTCTCTCACTTTGTCACAGCTTACCCTTCCCCCACCCTATATCCTCAAGCCCATTCTCTAGTAGGTCTGTGTCTTTATTCCCGTCTTACCCCTAGGTTCTTCATGACCATTTTTTTTTCTTAGATTCCATATATATGTGTTAGCATACAGTATTTGTTTTTCTCTTTCTGACTTACTTCACTCTGTATGACAGAGTCTAGGTCCATCCACCTCACTACAAATATCTCAATTTCATTTCTTTTTATGGCTGAGTAATATTCCATTGTATATATGTGCCACACCTTCTTTATCCATTCATCTGATGATGGGCACTTAGGTTGCTTCCATCTCCTGGCTATTGTAAATAGAGCTGCAATGAACATTTTGGTACATGACTCTTTTTGAATTATGGTTTTCTCAGGGTATATGCCCAGTAGTGGGATTGCTGGGTCGTATGGTAGTTCTATTTTTAGTTTTTTAAGGAACCTCCATATTGTTCTCCATAGTGGCTGTATCAATTTACATTCCCACCAACAGTGCCACATAATTTTTTAAATGTGGAAACTTCTCTTGGACTTGGAGGATGATTCTGGATTCCTCTCTCCACTGGCAGGCACCTGAAGTACAAGCTATTCTAGTTAATATTTATTGTCAAGTGATCTCCCGAAGTCCTATTCACTGTCAGAACCATATAGCAAATAACTCTCAATCTTTATTTGTTTTATGATATTTGGGCTTCATATTTTGCCTAGTTTATAAATTTGATATTTATCTGAATATCTGAAATGGTCCCCAGTGTAGCCAGACAGCAAGAAATATCTGAATCCTCAAGACTTATGGATCTATGTCACAAGGCACCAAAAATGTCACGAAGACATAAGAGGCAAGGTCATAGTGTCAAATGCTCTCTGCTCACCCATCATTTGTGGATTATTTTAATATTGTAAGGGATTTGAAATTAGATCAGGAGTTTAAAATGTTCCTTTGGCAGTTTTACTTTTTTCAATTTCCTATAGAAATGTTGTTCAGAATGTCTGTCTTTACATAGCTATGGTCCTAGTTCTTATGATAACCTATGGAGCAACATGAGATCAGTAAAACTTTAAAAAGTCTTCAAGCACGACCAGTCCTCGTTTTATTTTATTTTACTTTAAGAATCCAGCAGTGTTGGGAAATGATTCAGGGAGAGGAAAGCTTTGCATTGTATATTGTCACTATTTCTTTGTCCAACACTTGTGAATATCAATGGCTCTTAAAATCAAAGGGCATCAAATCAATTCAGAGACTAGAGCAGTTACACGGGGAGTAGGGGGAGTAACCAGGAAGAGGTCTACCCATGTCCACAAACAACTTCTTATCTCAAGAGGACAAGAAGAACACTATATTTTTGTTGATGTTGGTTGCTTCATATTGAAAAAGGAATCTGAAAAAGCAATAAAAGGTTTTACTTGGAGTTTCTTATTTGAGGGTCACTAATTTGTTCATTACTATGTGAATTTCCTGCAGAATGAAAGATACCAGTTTTCTGGGAATCTTATCCACATGAAACGTACACTATCCTTTAAGAAAACACATAGGCTGATTTGGAATTTGTAGATTCAATGAACCTTGGTCAGGTATCTATCAATTTGCTCATGTGTTTATACCCTTACTTAAAAAACAGGTGTTAAGTACTACTCCAAGCTAGTTTCTGTACTCAACCTTGAGATATAAAAACAAGTGAGCCCTGATCAAACCTTTCCTGCAAGTGCTCCCTGACTGGTGGGGAAAACAGGTGTAAGCAGGTAGTTTCCAGATCATATGGAAAGTGCTGTGGTTGAGACCTTGGTGTGGAAACACGGAGGTGGGGGCTTGACTGGGGAATGAGAAAAGACTTCAAGGTACAGATTACTTTTGAAAAGAATATTCCTGGATGTGAAGTCTTCCATATGTAGAAGGGATTGTGAACTCTCAGACTGGCATGTCCAGGAACCAGTACAGCAATGGTTGGAGCTCAGGATAAATGCGTTGGAGATTGACAGAAAACATGGGAAAAAATGTAGGTGGGAACAGAGGAGCTTAAGGTAATTCACATTCTTAGCTCAGGAAATAAAGGGGTTAGAAGATGGGTAAATATAGGACATTTATATTGAAATGGCCAGTTAGCAGGTGGAACTTAGAACATGGCTTTGAATCTGACATAAATTTTGTGACTTACTGGTGAATTGTTATGAGTCAAAAGCAAAGCTATACATGATAATGCTTACAGAAAGTTTATAAAAGTGGTGGTTCTTAAACTCTAGTATGCATTAGAATTATCTGAGTTGATTGCTAAAAATGCAGGTATAAGGTTCACCCTCTTTCATTGCAATTCAGTGTATGTGGGGCTAGATTAAAGAATCTATATTTTAACAAGTTCTCCAGGTGATTCGAAAGTTCACATGTTGGGACAAAATATTCAAGAGAAATAGGGCACGAATACAACCCTGAAAAACAGACATTTAAAGAGCAGTGAACAGACAGAAAAAGAGGCAGTGGTGTAAACTGAGAAGAAACTGGTTAGAATGAGAAATATCTAGATTCTGCTTCTGAGGTGAGGGTACATCAGTCAGGGGTCCTGTCCCCATTAAGCCAACCACAGCAAGGCATAAATGCTGAACAGACTGGACAACATGGAGTATTCCCTGCCCCCCCCAACCCTCCCCCCACCCCGGGAAGGAAAAGGTTAAGAGGGGATTATAGAGAGTCTGGGGAAAGTTTTGAGATTTATCTAATCTCCCTGTAAATATCTTACTGAAATTTACTTGCAGTAAGAAAAAAATGGCATTTATTTAGGGTCTTCCTTCTAACCAAAGTCAATATTATAAGGTTTGTTTGTGGCAACATCATTTAGTCTTTTTATTTCTAAAAAGGTCTTTTTGCCCCTACTTTTGAATTACAATTTGCTGGGTATAGAACTCTGGGTTCTTATAGTAATTGTTTTTCCTCTCAGAACTTTGAGGCTATTATTCCATTTTCTCTGTCCTTTCTTGTTGATAATGACAAATACACTTCAAATTGCCATTACCATTTAGATAAACTGATTTTTCTTCTAGCTTTTAAATTTTTTTCTTTTATCCTTGATTTCTTGAAATTTCTCTATTATGTATCTACCTGTGGATCTATTTTTTTTTAAACATTTATTTATTTATTTATTTATAATTATTTTTGGCTGCGTTGGGTCTTCGTTGCTGCACGTGGGCTTTCTCTAGTTGCGGAGAGCGGGGGCTACTCTTCGTTGCAGTGCCTGGGCTTCTCATTGTGGTGGCTTCTCTTCTTGCAGAGCACAGGCTCTAGGCGCACAGAGGCTCAGTAGTTGTGGCACACGGCCTTAGTTGCTCTGTGGCATGTGGGATCTTCCTGGACCAGGGCTCAAACCTGTGTCCCCTGCGTTGGCAGGTGGATTCTTAACCACTGTGCCACCAAGGAAGTCCCTGTTATTATTATTTTATTTTTACTCTTCTACTTGGTACTCAAAGTGCATTATTGATTTCAACACTTTTGTCTCTCTTCAATGTCAGAAAATTCTCAGCTAATATCACATATTCTTTTCATGCCATTGTCTGTATTGTCTGTATGCTAGGACATGTTTTCAAAGAGATTAGTGAAGTTTAAGTTTAAAAGAACTCAATAGATCTTGTGGGAATATTAAACTGCTCTTGCATGTATCTCTTTTATCTTTTTACTATGTGGTAGGTGAAGTGTTCAGTGCTATCAGTCAGGATTAATCTTTTCAGTGGTGTTCTGTTTAGAGTTTATCCTGTCTATTAATTTTATTATATTTTTGTTTCCCATATTTCAATTTAATTCTTTTTTACACCCACCCTCTTTTATGTATGTAACTTTTTGTGTAATATTTTCTTGTTCTTTTTATGGATGTTAGGTCCTCACACCTTTGAGTATCCCAACCATGCTTATTTTAAAACATTTGTCTATTTCATAACATTTACATCATTAGAAAATAACTCCTGTTCTAAGGTTTATTTTTTTTGGCTCTTCCTTAACATTAGATTTCTTCATGCATTTTAGAGTTCCAGATCGCAGGCTTATCTAAGGGAAACTTTCTCTTTTTTTTTTTTTGCTTTGCATTGTTTTCTCTTTCTCTCTCTAGGTTCCTTCCTCTCTGACAACAAGTTGTGAGGCTACTTCCATGAATGTCCTGGGGCCATTAGTTGAGAAACAGCTCTCATAATGAAGGCTTGGGCCTCCTCCCTGGTAGGGGTATGAAGTATATACAGAAATGGTTAGTGAGCCACAGGCAGCTCTGTCCTGAGGCTATGTCCATATCCTCAAGGTTACATTACCTGGCAGCTCCATGTAAGTTGTAGCCCCAGGCAGCAGTTGTCAGTATTTTTTTCACCTTACTTTTATGACTTATAGCCCCTGGATTTATGCAGTGAAGCTGACTCTGTTTTTCCATTTCACATGGAAGACCTCTAGTCCTTCTTTTCCCAAAGGAGGTGAATTTATACCTCCCGCTGCCTGCTTTGGAATATGGATCTTCAGCCTCACTTTATAATTCCAGCTTTCTGTTTTGTCTCTGGTCTATGAGGATGTTTATCTTATCTGAGGTTCTCTGATTCTTTTTTTATTATTATTATTATTTTTGCAGTACACGGGCCTCTCACTGCTGTGGCCTCTTCCGTTGCGGAGCACAGGCTCCGGACGAGCAGGCTCAGCGGCCATGGCTCACGGGCCCAGCCGCTCCACGGCACGTGGGATCTTCCCGGACCGGGGCACGAACCCGCGTCCCCTGCATCGGCAGGCGGACTCCCAACCACTGCACCACCAGGGAAGCCCTTTTTATTTTTATAATTTATCTTTCATTGATAAGTTTGTAGAGTAAAAGGGGATACATCAATGACAGAATGTGTGCCATTTTTCCTGGTGTTTCTGGGATAATTTTAAACCACACATTCTATTCAAGTTTTGCCAAATTAATTGATGACGGAAACCCAACCACTTTCAAGTGAAAATGGCTATGGAGTTTCCAGAATTTTACACATATAGATGATAATCAGTTACCAAAATTATTTTTGCTCTGTTTTAGGAGATGCTTAACATTTAATGAGCTATGTAAAAATTTCCAATTCAATCAACTAGTTAAGGATATTGGAACTGGTTCCTCCTCATCAGCTATCACTGAGAAGAGACTTGGTCTCCACATTTTAGGATTAGCTAAGTAATTTGCTATGCCCTTTTCTGCCAGGGTTAGCATATCCTCACTGAGTATCAAATTGTTGGATCTTTATATCTTTGCTTATAAATTAACATGTTCCTGAGTAAAACTCTGTTGTGAAGACTTAAAATATTGTGTTTTATAGAGCTTTTAAACTGAGGGCCTTATTTAAAATTATATCTACAGGGAGACAGTTCTTCTCTATTATAAAAAGCTCTTCATTAATCGAAAGCAAAACATTAGCCAGTAATCTAATGCGGCTGTGGGTAAGGCTGCATTTTAATGCTTAGAGAGGTTAGCAATTAGTCAAATGAACTAAGACTACAGTCGGCCCTCTGGGCATTCTGCACACACGGGTTCTACTATGTTTATGACTCATGGCGGGTTGAATCTGTGGATGCAGAACCTGCAGATATGGAGGGCTGGCCAGAGGGCCATCTCTGGGACTTGAGCATCCCTGGATTTTCGTGTCTGGAATAGGTCCTAGAACCAACCCCCTATGGATACTGAGGGGAGGGATGACTGTATGATTAATGGATTAATTCACACCCCTGGACCTCAAAGGTTCCCCTGACCTCAGGTCACTGACCACATGAATCCAATGTCTCCAGGCAGCCAGCAGGGTCCTGCTCCCTTTGTGTTCCCATCTGCTAAGATTTCAAGGGGATGAGTCTTACTTAGCTTGTCTGTTACTGATCTTGCGCCATGATCTGGCTGAGGACGTTACCCCCTCTTCTCCAATGCTTCTTTTTCCCTTCTCTGCATAGATTGGATCTTCCTCCAGTGTTCAAGCTGTATTCACACTCTGCACCCTGACTCAGCCAGGTACACGTTAGACCTGAAGCTTTCTCACGGCTCCTGCCTCTCTCTCTTACCTTTGCCAACGACTGGCCTCTCCTGTTTCCCTCCATCATGCCAGCCCTGAAGATAGGCATTTGGCAATTTATGTCCTATGCCCCTGTCTTACATTGCATACCAAAGAAGAAAACCCTTAGGCAGGAATTTGAGGGCAGGTAGTTTATTTGGTAATTGATGACAGGAAGTGCCATTGGGGAAATGAGACAGGACACAGGAAGGGAGAAAGCCAAAGGAAATATATGCTATTAGACGTTAGTAATATGTACAACTGTGGCTCACTTTTGCTGGGGGTAGGGGGTGTGTCTGGAAGCCAGAATAGAACACATCTCAGAGTTACCCCCCTCCCTTGAGTTAGGTCTAGTATTTATCCTCCGCTTCTCATTTGTCATGGCTTAGGGCTGTTCCCTAGTAGCATTATCTTTCTAGGGGCATTAACTTACACTTGTGTGAAAGAAAGTCTTTAGGCAGAAGTTTGCAGTGAGGCATGGTTGTCACGTGCTTGACACTGACTGTTGAGGGAGTACAGGGGAGATACTAACAGAGGCTGATGAATGACTTTCATCCCCTACTACTGATAAAGAAACTTTTGCCATCTATACAACACATAGATGAGGGCATCCCCACTCCATGTATAAGCTATCCAGGAAGTGGTATTTTTCAGACTCCAAGAAAGGGTTCATCTATAGTTATGTGCCTCATTCATGCCTGTGATTCTCTTCTTACCAATTTGTTTGTGTAGTGCATCATAGCTTTCAAAAGCTAAATGTCACTGGACTCTAGATCTAAGTCCTCAATATCCATGTTCATCCTCCTGCATGACCCCATAGTTAACTGGATAAAGGGCAGGGAACTGACCTTGGAAAAAACGATCAGATTCTTTCGTAGGAATTTGGCATTGTGATGGGAGAATCTATTTTGGTACCAAATATTCAGTTGGGTAAATTTGGGAGTTGTGAGATGGCAATGTATGCATCAATAAATGATGAAAACCGTCAATAAGGCCCGACTTCAGACAGAGAAATAAGGTAACTGTACAGAGAGAGACAAATTGCAGCTGCTATGATGTGTGTTGCTTACTAATACCATTCTAGTGGCTTGTTCGTATCACTGGGGATGTCTGTCTGTATTGCATATCTTTGGGTTTAATGTATTATACCTGGATCCTTCTGACAGATTTCTTCTTTACATTTAAAATTCAGGCACTAATTCTTTACTCTGAATGAGCTTACCAGATGGATTTCCTTCTGAATCTGTTTAAAGAAGAAGCACAAGAGTACTAGGATATGGATAAGGGATACAGAAGGTTCATGGCCTCCACTTTTACCACACCAGGGTCAGACAATCTGGGGTGAGGTGGTCAAGTATATAGCCAGACATAGAGAGAACAAATACCTATGTAATGTCCTTTTTCTATATCTGAGAGAAATGCTTTTTAGTGGAGATTTATGGTATCTTCGTCCAAGAGAATCTCAGTATTACTCATTCATAATATTTCTGAATGCAATTTCTGACACAATTTACAAACACATTGTGAATATGATTTTTTAAAATAAACTTTAAAAAAGGAAATGGTAGATTTGCATGCAGTGGTAAAAATGAAAGATTACATATACATTTTGCTTAGTTTCCCCAACAGTAACATCTTACAAAATTATAGTATGATATCGTAACCAGAATATTGACATGGACACACACTAATCCCATCACTACAAAGATGTCTCATGCTGCTCTTCAATGGCCAAGCTTACCTCATTCTCATTCTTACCATCTCTTTCAAACTCGACAACCACTATTCTATTCTCCATTTATTTCTACAATTACATCTTTTCAAGAATATTATATAAATGGAATCATACAGTACGTGACCTTTGGGTATTGGCTTTTTTCACTCAGAACAATTCTCTGGAGATTCATCCAGGCTACTGTATCAACAGTTTGTTCCTTTTTATTGTTGAGTAGCAGTCCATAGTAGGGATGTGCCATAGTTTGTGTAACCATTCTCCTGTTGAAGAACATCTGAGTTGTTTCCAGTTTTGACTTACAAATAAAGCTACTATGAACTTTCATGTATAGGTTTCTGTGTGCACAAAAATTTTCATTTCTCTAGGATGAATAGCCAACAGTGCAAATGCTGAGCTGTATGGCAGTTGTATGTTTAGTTTTATAGGAAACTGCCAAATTGATTCCAGAAAGGCTGTGCCGTTTTACATTTCCTCCAGCAACATCTGTATGAGCACGTTTCTCCACAGCCTCTCTAGAAATATCATTGCCAATATTTTTAATTGTAACTATTCTGATCGAGGCATGGTGGTATCTCATTGTGGTTTTAATTTGCATTGTTATAACATCTCATTATGAACATCTTTTCATATGTTTGTTTTCCCTCTATATATCCTCTTCACGAAGTGCCTCTTCATATCGTTTTAACATTTTCTAGTCAGATTTTTTTTTTCTGGTTGTTGTTTTACTGTTGAGTTTTTTTAATATAAATTTATTTATTTACTTTTGGCTGCATTGGGTCTTCGTTGCTGCGCACGGGCTTTCTCTAGTTGTGGTGAGCGGGGGCTACTCTTCATTGCAGTGGCTTCTTGTTGGAGAGCACGGGCTCTAGGCACACGGGCTTCAGTGCTTGTGGCACGCGGGCTCAGTAGCTGTGGCTCATGGGCTCTAGAGCTCAGGCTCAGTAGTTGTGGCGCATGGGCTTAGCTGCTCCGTGGCATGTGGGATCTTCCCAGACCAGGGCTCGAACCCATGCCCCCTGCATTGGCAGGTGGATTCTTAACCACTTGGCCACCAGGGAAGCCCTAATGTTGAGTTTTGAGAGTTTTAATATATTGTAGATAGTAATCCTGTGGGCAGATATGTGGTTTGGTTACAACTATTTTCTTTCGGTCTGCAGCTTGTGTTTTCATCCACTTAACATAGTGTTTTTATAAAAAAAAAGTTTCTAAATTTGATGAAATCTGTTATTAGTATTTTCTTTAATGAATTTCTTTAATGGATTGTCCTTGAGCATGTCAAGTCTAGGAACTCTTTGCTCAGCCTTAGATCCCAAAGTCTTTCTCCTTTGTTTTTTTCTAAAAGTTTTATAGTTTTAAATTTTATATTTAAATTTGTAATCCATTTTGAGTTAATTTTTGTATATGGTATGAGATTTAGGCTGAAGTTCATTTTATATATTTGTCTGTAGATGTCCAATTGCTCCAGCATCATTTGTTGAAAAGGTAACTTTTTCTCCATTTAATTGCTTTTGCATCTTTGTCAAAAATCAGTTGAGCAACCAGCATTTCCCATACTCTTTATATAATAGCTCTAAGCATTGTACTTAAATCATTGCTAAAAACTTTACAAAAATGTGTTAGCTTTAGTGTTCTTTTAAAAATAATTATTTCATCTTTCCTGATCATAAACTTACTCACCAAAGTATAATAGCCAAATGCTTTGATTAAATGAAGCTTAAAATCAAGTGTGTAATATCCATAATTCTGTAAAAAAAAGTCTTAGTTTTGCCTCAATATTTATTTCCATCTTAGATAGTCAATAATCACATTTCTTCTGCAGTGACTTCTTATACTGAAATAAATGACCTAAGGATGCCTTATTGCTGACATAGATCAGTTAGTTGCTAATGAAATAACTCCTTTTTAAGTAACTCCAAATAAATCTGCTGATCCATAAAAGATTCATCTTAAAGGAATCCGATTCATTTTCTGCCTCTACCACTTCCATGGACATGAAACATCTTTTATATTCTACCTTGTTTCAGCCATTCAGCTACTCTCTCTATCCTAAGAGTAGCACCTGGTTTGTAACAGTCTGTTCTAACTGGGAGAGATGATACATTTAGTAAGATGTCATGACCACCATATGAAGGACAGACCCCTCTCAAAAGAAAAATGATATTCAAGAATGTCCTCTGGTGTAAAAATTAATTCCAGGAAACAAGCGTTTGCTCCATTTCAAAGATCAGAAAGGCAGTGTTGAAAAAGAATTCCAAAGACAAACAAAAGCCATGACTTAAGCTTCATTCCTGGGAATTAATTCCCTGTGTCATTTTGTATCTGGGGCAACAGAGGATGGTGCAGTACTTTAGCAAAAGCAAAATGCAACACCTCAGCAGATGTCTTCATAGCCGGAATCTCTTCAGGTCAAGAGCACCATCCTATCTTGTGTACCTTTGTAGGATAGTCCTTTCCAGGTAGATAATAGTAAGCTTGAATTTTTACACCCATGAAACCAGCACCTGACGTCAAGATACAGAACATATCCAGCACTCCAGGAAGCTCCCTTGTGCCCTCTCCTAGCTAATACTCCCATTTAGAGTATGGCTTGGAAATGGAGGCCATGCCTTTTTTCTGGGTCTGCATACAATGATAGAATATGTGTAGGGAAAAAAAAAAAAGACATCTGTCTGGAAAAAAATATGAAATAAGGTATATATAGACAATTTTTCCTAAATCTCAGGAAAAAAAAGATGCCTATTTTGTTCAGCAAAATGTTTCCAGCATTGGATAAATCTAATAGTTATTTAAATGGTTGTTTTTAAGGAGTTGTGTAAGTTGTGATGGCTATTGATTGTTTTTAAGTTGTTAACTTGTGTATTTATGAGTAGAAAATTATTAGTTATATGACTGAGTATTCAACTCAAAATGTGGGTCATGAGATGTTGCTGCTTCCATGTGGCACTGTACAATAAAAAGAGATGACACTAAATCTACCTTTAAGCATCATTTGTTCCTGAGCAGAGCACTGAAAATATATTGCCCGTGTAGAAGCTCCAGAAATATGACCTGATGACTCAGAAAAGCTTTCATTCTCTGGGACCATGTTTACACACTTTGAAATGAGCCTGTCTGGAAGTGTTAATTCAACAGAGCATTTTGACAATTTTGCATAATCTTTTTATTTCTATTTTTAAAAAATATTTTAGTAAGCAAACAGATCTTAAGGGTAAAGCTTGATGGATTTTTACCCCCTGAAACCAGCACCTGACATCAAGATATAGAACATATCCAGCACTCCAGGAAGCTCCCTTGTGCCCTCTCCTAGCTAATGCTCCCAAAAGTTTTGGGTGTTTTTGAACTTGATATGAAAGGAATTATACAGTTTGTCCTCTTTTGTGTTTGACTTTCTTTTGCTCAGTACTATGTATGTGAGTTTCATCCATGTATTTGCATATATTGGTAGTGTATTCTTTTAATTGCTGAGTTATATCCCATTGTATGAATATATCATATGTATTTATCCATTCATCCATGGTTGCACATTTGTGTTGTTCTCAGGTTTTGGCTGGGAATGTCATTTTTTTGTCCATGCATTTTGGTACATGTGTACACATTTATGTTTGTGTATGTGGCCAAGAGTGGAATTACTGGATCCTAGGATATTTGTATTTTAGCCTTGCCAATTGCTGTTAAACATTTTTCCAAAGTGGTTTTACCAATTTATTTCCAACCAGCAGTGTGAAAGAATTCCAGTTACTCTACATCCTTGCCAACACTTGGCATTGTCAGTCCTTTTAATTTTAACTAGTCTGGTGATATCTCATTGAGGTTTGCAGTTGCAATTCTGATGACTAATAATACCGTGCAACTTTTCTTATGCTAACCAATCTGTGTTGGATGCAAATCTTTTAATATAAAAAGTACCATAAAGTAGATGTTTTTATTTTTCTTCTAGATCTTAGATAAAAACAGCTGTCAACTCACAAAATGTCCTAAAACTATTCATTATTATCCCAAATTAATAAACTTGAAGAAAAGACACCAGAATCACATTTTAAAAAGCCACACAGGTCAGTGATAAGAAAGTACTATAACTGCCAAGTTTCATCTCAGGTAGCATTTCTCTTTTTGTTTTTTATTCTGTGCTAATCATAGAAAGTCCAGGGTATAATGTCTGTCACAAATAATCAGAGTGGTACATTATCACACTACGTACATCAGTTATATCTCAAAAGGTGGTAACTGTTAGAGCAGTGTAAGGGTTTGGAGTTTAGGATAAAATTTCATAAGATGCCAATGTTAAGTGGCATTTTATTTGACACATGTGGGTGTTTTATACTTTTATATTTCTGAGTACTGGATCATAACTGCATATGAATTACTCATAAATGTATAATATGAGAACTATTTAGAGACACATGGTACTATATATGAATATTCATCTAAAAAGCTCTTGATAGTTCATTAAACTTCACAGTTTGTTGGCGGCACATAAATGGCAAAGACTATCCACATTTCTGAAAGCAAGAGACAGTCTCAGTGAGACTTAGGTCATAAATGAAGGAAGAACTCCATACTCTAGCATGAACATTGAATCAGGTAGTGATGTTGAAATCCTTATGGCAATTAATGTCACTGGAAGTTTGACTGAAAATACAGCCACCTCCACTCCACCAGAAGGTCTGAATCTTACTGGGCGACTAACCACTTAACATTGGCCCACAAGTACTAACACTGTGTCACTGTTACTGGCTACATATATAGAAATAAGTGCAGCCAGTTTTGTGCTTGCTAAAGACTGAATGTTTGCATCCTCCCAAAATTCGTAGGTTGAAATCCTAATCCCCAGTATGATGGTATTTGGAAGTAGGGCCTTTGGGAGGTGATTAGGTCGTGAGGGTAGAACCCTCATGAATGGGATTAGTACCCTTATAAAAGAGATTCTAGAGGGATCCCTCATCCTTCTACCATTTGAGACAGAAAAACGGCTGTCTATGAGCCAAGAAATAGGCTCTCACAAGACAACGAATCTGCCAGAGCCTTGATCTGGGACTTTCCAGTCTCCAGAACTGTGAGAATAAATGTTGTCTAAACCACCCAGCGTATGGCATTCTGTTACAGCAGCCTGAATGGACTAAGAGAGTGCTTTTGCCTTAAATCAGATGAGTTTGGCTTTAATTAATGCAACTGAATGATGATGATCAACAAGGTAAATTCTGGAGTCAGACTTCCATATGAGTCCTGGGTGAATCACTCAAGAACCACGTGAGCCTCCTTTTCCTTCATTGTAATGAAGAAGCTGGTAAACAACTGTCGCTACCTTTTCGTAAAGTTGTAAAGATAATCTATATTAAATAAAACCACAAAATGAAAAATTCTAGAGTAACAATACAAGACCTTGTTCTCATTAGACATTTTGGACATCTAAGAATACCTGTCCCCAAGAGAAAAGTGCATAAAAAATAAAGTGGTATGTTAAGAAGTTCTTTAGATTGGCTATTGTTGGATGGTTGGTGTTCGATGGATTTATGAGTTCCTTATACATAGTCTTGGGTCCACTTTTGTGTATTTTCAAAATTATCCAAAATATAAAGTTAAAGATGTTCCTTAAAGTAAAATAGAATAGAAACAGAGGAAAATGCTGCAATTCAGTGATTCTCAAAAGTGGTCCCTGAGACCAGCAGCATGAGCAGCTTTGTGGGATCTGGTATGAAATGCAAATCTTCAGGTCCCACCCTGAAAACTCAGTCAGAAACTCTGAGGGTGGGACCCAGTAGTCTGTTTTTAAACATGCCCTCTAGGTGATTCTAATGAACCCTAAAATGTAAGAACCACTGATGTAATGAAAATAATATTGGTCCAAGAGTTAAGAGATATGAATTGTAATTCAGAATTAATTGGGTTTGTGATCTTGGACAAGCCACTTGCCTTCTCTGAGCCTGCTTCTTCATCTCCAAATGAAGTCTGGATTGTGTGACCTTTTGGGCCCTCATCTCCAAGTGCAGTTAGAAAATATAATATCATTTCATAAACAGAAAATATTTCAGATTTCCCATTATAAAGGGCATTGGTGTTTGGATTTTACTATTAAGTCTAGATGACCTGGGTTGATTTACTTGTGTTTTTAATGATTGTGTATTATATTTGATACAGAGTGAGAACTTATACTGTCTATAACTAAAATACATTTGAGAAATTTACAAGTAAGCTCTGAGTTATAACTATTTATTAAATAAAGTCTTAGTATGAATCTTAAAAGTGTTTTTAAAGGTGTTTTAAACACCAAAGCTTGTCAGATATTTCTGCAAGTCTGCCACATTCCTCTATTTCATAAAGAGATGTTAAAAATGCACAGTGTCATGAAACTTGGGGCACTCTGAGTTATCCTTAGGGTGGGCGGAGAGGACATGAACTGAGGGGCAGAGGTTAGGAATAAATTCTATGAAGTCCCACCATCAATTGCCAGGACCTTTCTGGAGCTGAGCATTTGAAAATATAAGCTAAGTAATTAGGAACATGAGGCATGTTAGACTTGGAAGGGTATAAGCAAAGACCACATTCAGAAGCAGAGAGAGAAGCCAGGAGGTCTTTTTTTTTCCAGATGTGATCAGGCTACAAGGAGGAAGGCCAGAGCTTCCTTTGCTGTCATCCCATGTAACCCCCCAGATGCTGATAGCACTTCTTGAGACTTGAAGCCACCAGGGTCGCTCTCAGAATTGAAGCCTTGCTCCTTTCAATCATTATTAAAGAGCAGTTTAATGGGAAACCATGTAACCCCCCAGATGCTGATAGCACTTCTTGAGACTTGAAGCCACCAGGGTCGCTCTCAGAATTGAAGCCTTGCTCCTTTCAATCATTATTAAAGAGCAGTTTAATGGGAAACCAAGAAAGCGTCATGTGACTGGGCCCTCAGGGTTCAGAGAACGTAATATCCAGGGCTGAGAAAAGGGGTCAGTCCTCAGTAACAATCCAGAGGAAGGCAATTCCTTCCCAGAGCGGTCTATTATTTGTAGGTTTAGATTGCAGGGGGCTTGAGGAACAACATGGCGGTGAGTTTCCTGGGTTTTTTTTTTTTTTTTTTTTATCACTTCCATACATCTTTGTGACAGGATGCTACAAAAGCTTCCAACCCAGAACTGCCAACAAGCACAGATTAAAACAAAACAAAAACCTGCTTTCCCTAGCTAAAGGCCCAGAAAATGGGTACCTTAACAACAGAATCCTTTTTGGTAATAGCTACCCTACTCCAGCACAAAATACATGGAACATTGGAAAAACTGTACCCCTTCCCCAAAGTTCCACTGAAGTCAAACACAAGCAGATCTTTCACTCTGCCACTCCCCCCTGCACCACAGAGAGGTGGCAGCCCTCTGATTCCCCTGCCCAGTGGAGTTGGCAGAGCTGAGGGGGGTGCTAGTCATCTATCCTCTGCCCAGCATAGGCAGGCTGTGCACCAATTCCCCTACAGGAAGAGTACTGGCGAAGCTGAGTGGAGATCTGATCTTCCATTCCCCCACCGGCCAGAAGCAGGCGTTATTACCATTCTCCCTCCCCCCCAGGATGGTGTCAGTGGGCTCCAGCAGTGAACAGACTCTCCACATCTTCCTGGAAGAAATAAGACTAAATGAGGTAGTACGAGGCAGAGCTAGTCCCCACTAGCATTGCAGCCCTTTCCCTGTGTCTGTGGAACACAACGGGGAGCAGATTCTCAACTCCGCCCACCACCAGCAAAGAGGTAGATGAGGTGATGAGAGATGGAGCCGGCAGACACTCTATTTCCCTCTCCTCATGTAGTGTCAGTGGGGTCCAGCAGGGAGCTGAGCTTCCACATTCACTCAGCATCAACAAGGCAGTGAAAGTCAGTGTCACACATTTGCTGGGAAGATGTCAGCAGAGGGAAGGGTGGCTGAACTTCCACCTCAACTGTCTGCAGTGAGGTGTAAGTGCTCTGTTCCTCTTTTGTAAGGGTGATGCTGGTCAGGTCCAGTGGGAAACTGAACATAACCCCCACCTGGACCTCATGCTACACCTCAACAGGTGTAATAAACTCCGATCTAAATCTCACACCTTATACCAAAAAAACAAAAATTCAAAATTTTCATGCATTTAAATGTAAAACTTAAAACTATAAAACCTTTATGAGAAAAGAAATACTAGGAGAAAATCTTTGGGATCAGGTCTAGGCGAACAGTTGTTAAACTTGACACCCAAAGCATAATCCATAAAAGGAAAACATGATAAATTGGACCTCACTAAAAATATAAACTTTTGCTCTGCAAAAGACCCTGTGAAGAAGATGAAATACAAGCTTAAGACTTGGAGAAAATATTTCTAAAGAAGAATATGACAAAGTAGTAGTATCCAGAACATATGAAGAACTCTTAAAACTCAATGGAAACAACAAAGGAAAAATCCAGTTAGAAACTGGGATAAAACATAAACAGACACTTAACCAAAGATAATATTCAGATGACAAAGAAGCATAAGAAAGATGTTTGACATCATTAGCCATTAGGGAAATGCAAATTAAAACCACTCTGAGATATCACTACATGTCTATTAGAATTCCTAAAATTAAAAAAAAAGATAGTGAAGGAGCGACAGCAACACAAGGTGGCAGCCACCGCAGGCTCGCGACTGAAAGTCCCTCGCAATTTCCAACTGTTGGAAGAACTCAACGAAGGCCAGAAAGGAGTAGGAGATGGTATAATTATCTGGGGTCTAGAAGATGATGAAGACATGACACTTACAAGATGGACAGGGATGATCATTGAGCCCCCAAGAACAATTTATGAAAACCAAGTATACAGCCTTAAAATAGAATGTGGAGCTAAATACCTAGAAGCACCCCCCTTTGTAAGACTTGTAACAAAAATTAATATGAATGGAGTTAATAGTTCTAATGGAGTGGTGGACCCAAGAGCCAAATCAGTGCTAGCAGAATGGCAGAACTCATATAGCATCAGTTGCCCTGCAAGAGCTTCAGCGCCTAATGATGTCTAAAGATAATATGAAACTTCCTCAGCCGCCTGAAGGACAGTGTTACAGCAGTGAATCAGAAAGAAAAACCACCAGCCCTCCCTTACCCCCCATTTGAATTAAACAGTCTTCATTTTCCACAGTAGTAAAATTTCTAGATACGTCTTGTAGACCTCAAAGTACTGGAAAGGAAACTCCCATTCAAAGGCAGTTTATCTTAAGATACTGTAAATGTGATACCAATTTTTTTGTCCATTTGAAATATATAAGTTGTGCCATAACAAATCATCCTGTCAAGTGTAACAACCACTGTCCACATATGAACTTCTGGGATCAAGAAAGTGTATTTAAATCGATTCCCATCATAACCAGTGGGGCACATCTAACTCAACTGTGAAAAGACACATCACGCAATCACCTTGCTGCTGATTACATGGCCTGGGGTCTCTGCCTTCTCCCCTTCCCCTCTCCCTGCCTCCTCCCTCCCTGCAACAGCCCTCCAGCTGGGGGTGGCTTCTTAGAGTAGATGTGAGGGTTTCAGGTCACAGCCTGTGGGACTCCTGCTGGGTGTGTGTGGGTGCTTTGTCTGCACGCCTGGTTTCTTTCTTTAAGTCCTAAATGCTGACCCCCTTCCAAGCCACCATCCTCTTCCCACTCTCCACTCCACCCTTGGCCGAAGCATAGATTGTAACCCCCTCAGCTCCCCTCTGAAATTGGCCTTTGGTGAGGAATTCAGGGCTTTCCCCATATCTTCTCCCTCCACCTTAATCGAGCGTGCTGCTGCTTTGTCCTTCCTCCTCCTCAAGTCCTTTTTGGCACCATCACCACCCAGCACTTTCCATGACACTTCCTTGCTTTAATCAGAAGCCATCAGGTAAGGTTGGAAAGCGTCTCTGACCTCTCTCATTTAGTTTTGGAACCACACTTCTTACTCTCCACCAGCCTGGGAAATGAATGTTGGGTGCTCAGCCCTGCCACCCTCTGCTGTCGTCATCAGCTGATGCATATTTTTAGCTCAGGTTTTGATAAGGTGAAAAGAACAGTCACCAGGGTTACTGAGACCTGCCAGCTCTAAAGTCCTTGGTGGTTAAACTTGGAGAAAGGCCACAGGAGACACTTGTAGGCACACACAATCCCTCTGAATGAATTGTTTTCTTTTCCTGTAATTGCTTTTGCTTTTAAAATTTGAAGAAGTTTTAAACAGGGCTCTCACTGGGTCATCCTTGCAATCCATTTGGGTCTAGTTTGGAATCTGACAACTGGAACAAAAAGAACCTTAGATTCAGTGCATACTTTGCTGCTTCTCACGGTCCTCAGCAGAGGTAAGAAAGAACTTGTTTGTACCCCCAAGTGGATCCCCAAAATTGGTGGGCTTGACTTCCTGGCAAAATTGCTGCATTCTTCCACTTTCCTGTTCAGGACCACTAAATGCTGAGATGTGGATGCATAACAAAATAAAAGCAATTCATTGTATTCTAAGGGTTTTTCTTTTTTTTTAGTGTTTGTATAAAACCACCTTTTGAAGCAGCAACCATCAAGTCTGAAAAGCAGCTGATGTTACCATTAATCTTTTTCTGGGGAAACCCTTAGTTCTAAGGATTTAATGTCCTGTAAGTAAAGTTTAACATAACAGTATTCCATAAGCAGCCTTTTCATTTTTCAGACCATTGCCTGATTTTAATATAATAAAAAGAAGTGTGCATTAATATTAAAACAAAATAGTGACAGCACCAAATGCTGACAACAATGAAAAGAAACTGGAACACTCAAGCTTTGCTCGTGGGAATATAAAATTTTACAGCCCCTCTGGGCAACAGTTTGGCACTTTCTTATAAATCTAAACATGAAACTGCCATATTGCCCTGCAAATGCAATCTGGGTTATTCATCCCAAAGAAATGAAAACTTATGTTCACACAAAAATCTTTACACAAAGGTTCAGAGCAGTTTTATTTGTAATAATTGAAAACGGACACAACCCAGATATCCTTCAACTGGTGACGGGTTAAACTAACTGTGGTACTTTCATCCCATGGAACGCTTCTCTCAAATAGAAAGGAATGATCTATCGATACAGGCAAAAAGAAAAGTACACAGAGTGAAAGCACCAATCTCAAAAGGTTATGTGCTGTATGATTCTATTTATATAACATTTTCGAAATGACAAAATTGTAGAGATAGATGACAGATTAGTGGTTGCCAGAGGTGAGCAAAGTTGTGGGATGGGATATTGGCAGTGATAAGACTGTTCTGTATGTTTACTGTGATGGTGAATCTGCAAACCTACATATGTGACAAAATTGCATAGAACTAAACACACACACGAACAAGTAATACTGGGGAAATCTTGCAGGGTAAGTAATACAGGACAGTATTTCAAGAGAATAAAATTTTATAACATTGGTCCTTGCTACTCAAGAGGTGAGCCTGGGACCAGCATAATCAGCATCAGATGGAAGTTTGTGAGCAATGTAGACTCTTGGGCCCACCCCAGACCTACTGAATCAGAATGCCAGATCCCTGGGCAATTCGTACACACATTCAAGTTTGAGAATCACTGGTCCATACTTTATAACAAGAGTTAGCCCATTTAGGGGGGGACCTTGAAGATGGCGGAAGAGTAAGACGCGGAGATCGCCTTCCTCCCCACGGATACACCAGAAATACATCCACACGTGGAACAACTCCTACAGAACTCCTACTGAAGGCTGGCAGAAGACCTCAGACCTCCCAAAAGGCAAGAAACTCCCCACGTAACTGGGTAGGGCAAAAGAAAAAACAGAGACAAAAGAATAAGGACGGCACCTGCACCAGTGGGAGGGAGCTGTGAAGGAGGAAAAGTTTCCACACACTAGGAAGCCCCTCCGCGGGCGGAGACTGCGGGAGGCAGAGGGGGGAGTTTCGGGACTGCGGAGTAGTGCACAGCGACGGGTGCGGAGGGCAAAGCGGGGAGATTCCTGCACAGACGATCGGTGCCGACCAGCACTCACCAACCCGAGAGGCTTGCTGCTCACCCACCGGGGCGGGCGGGGCTGCGAGCTGAGGCTCGGGTTTTGGTTTTGAACGGAGCGCAGGGAGAGGACTGGGGTTGGCGGCTTGAACATAGCCTGAAGGGGTTAGTGCACCACGACTAGCCGGGAGGGAGTTCGGGGAAAAGCCTGCACCGGCCGAAGAGGCAAGAGACTTTTTCTTCCCTCTTTGTTTCCTGGTGCGAGAAGAGAGGGGTTTAAGAGCGCTGCTTAAAGGAACTCCAGAGACGGGCGCGAGCCGCGGCTAAAAGCGCGAACCCCAGAGACGGGCGCGAGCCGCGGCTGAGGGCGCGAGCCCCCGAGACGGGCGCGAGCCGCGGCTGAAAGCGCAAACCCCAGAGACGGGCGCGAGCCGCGGCTAAAACCGCGGAGCCCAGAGACGGGCGGGAGACGCTAAGGCTGCTGCTGCCGCCACCAAGGGGCCTGTGTGCGAGCACAGGTCACTCTCCACACCCCTCTTCCGCGGAGCCTGTGCAGCCCGCCACTGCCAGGTTCCCGGGATCCAGGGACAACTTCCCCGGGACAGCGCACGGCGGGCCTCAGGCTGGTGCAACGTCACGCCGGCCTCTGCCGCAACGTCACGCTGCCTCTGCCGCCGCAGGCCGGCCCCGCACGCAGTGCCCCTCCTTCCGCCATCCCCCAACCCCCGGCCTGAGTGAGCCGGAGGCCCCGAACCAGCGGCTCCTTTAACCCCGTCCTGTCTGAGCGAAAAAACAGACGCCCTCCAGCGACCTACACGCAGAGGCAGGGCCAAATCCAAAGCTGAGCTCCTGTGAGCTGTGAGAACAAAGAAGAGAAAGGGAAATCTCTCCCAGCAGCCACAGAAGCAGCGGATTAAAGCTCCACAATCAACTTGATATACCCTGCATCTGTGGAATACCTGAATAGACAAGGAATGATCCCAAATTGAAGAGGTGGAATTTAGGAGCGAGATCTATGATTTTTTTCCCTTTTCCTCTTTTGGTGAATGTGTACGTGTATGCTTCTGTGTGACATCTAGTCTGTATACTCTAGCTTCCACCATTTGTCCTAGGGCTCTATCCGTCCATGACTTTTTTTTAAAAATTCCTTTTCTTAATAATTAAGTTTAATTGTAATAACTTTATTATACTTTACCTTCGTTCTTTCTTTCTTTCCTTCCTTCCCTCCCTCCTTTAGACAACGAATCACCCCAAATTGAGGAGGTGGTCTCAGGGAGCAGGATTTATGATTTTTCCCCCTTTACCTCTTTTTGTGAAGGTGTATGTGTATGCTTCTGTGTAAGATTTTCTCTGTATAGCTTTGCTTCCAACATTTGTCCTAAGGTTCTATCCATCCCTTTTTTTTTTTCTAAATATTTTTTAATTCAATAACTATATTATACTTTATTTTATTTTTACTGTATCATCTTTCTTTCTGTCTTTTTTTTCCTTCTTTCCCTCCTTCCTTCCTTCCTCCCTCCCTCCCTCCCTCCTTTCTTTCCTTCTTTGCTTCTTTCTTCCTTCCTTCCTTTCCTCCTTTCCCTCTTTCTTTACTCATACTTCTACTAATTCTCCCTACTTTTTCTCCCTTTTATTCTGAGCTGTGTGGATGAAAGGCTCTTGGTGCTCCAGCCAGGAGTCAGGGCTCTGCCTCTGAGGTAGGAGAGCCAACTTCAGGACACTGGTCAACAAGAGACCTCCCAGCTCCACATAATATTAAACGGTGGAAATATCCCAGAGACCTCCATCTTAACACCAGCACCCAGCTTCACTCAACGACCAGCAAGCCACAGTGCTGGACAACCTATGCCAAACAACTAGCAAAACAGGAACACAACCCCACCCATTAGCAGAGAGGCTGCCTAAAATCATAATAAGGCCACAGACACCCCAAAACACACCACCAGACGTGAACCTGCCCACTAGAGAGACAAGATCCAGCCTCATCCAGCACAACACAGGCACTAGTCCCCTCCACCAGGAAGCCTACACAACCCACTGAAACAACCTTAGCCACTGGAGACAGACATCAAAAACAACGGGAACTACGAACCTGCAGCCTGCAAAAAGGAGACCCCAAACACAGTAATATAAGCAAAATGAGAAGACAGAAAAACACACAGCAGATGAAGGAGCAAGATAAAAACCCACCAGACCTAACAAATGAAGAGGAAATAGGCAATCTACCTGAAAAAGAATTCAGAATAATGATAGTAAGGATGATCCAAAATCTTGGAAGTAGAATGGACAAAATGCAAGAAACAGTTAACAAGGACCTACAAGAACTAAAGATGAAACAAGCAACGATGAACAATGCAATAAATGAAATTAAAATCACTCTAGATAGGATCAATAGCAGAATAACTGAGGCAGAAGAACGGATAAGTGACCTGGAAGATAAAGTAGTGGAAATAACTACTGCAGAGCAGAATAAAGAAAAAAGAATGAAAAGAACTGAGGACAGTCTCAGAGACCTCTGGGACAACATGAAACGCACCAACATTCGAATTATAGGGGTTCCAGAAGAAGAAGAAAGAAAGAAAGGGACTGAGAAAATATTTGAAGAGATTATAGTTGAAAACTTCCCTAATATGGGAAAGGAAATAGTTAATCAAGTCCAGGAAGCACAGAGGGTCCCATACAGGATAAATACAAGGAGAAACACGCCAAGACACATATTAATCAAACTGTCAAAAATTAAATACAAAGAAAGCATATTAAAAGCAGCAAGGGAAAAACAACAAATAACACACAAGGGAATCCCCATAAGGTTAACAGCTGATCTCTCAGCAGAAACCCTACAAGCCAGAAGGGAGTGGCAGGACATACTGAAAGTGATGAAGGAGAATAGGCTGAAACCAAGACTACTCTACCCAGCAAGGATCTCATTCACATTTGATGGAGAAAATAAAACCTTTACAGACAAGCAAAAGCTGAGAGAGTTCAGCACCACCAAACCAGCTTTACAACAAATGCTAAAGGAACTTCTCTAGACACGAAACACAAGAGAAGGAAATGACCTATAGTAGCGAACCCAAAACAATATATAAAATGGGAATAGGAACATACATATCGATAATTACCTTAAATGTAAATGGACTAAATGCTCCCACCAAAAGACACAGATTGGCTGAATGGATACAAAAACAAGACCCTTATATATGCTGTCTACAAGAGACCCACTTCAGAACTAGAGACACATACAGACTGAAAGTAAGGGGATGGAAAAAGATATTCCATGCAAATGGAAACCAAAAGAAAGCTGGAGTAGCAATTCTCATATCAGACAAAATAGACTTTAAAATAAGGACTATTAAAAGGGACAAAGAAGGACACTACATAATGATCAAGGGATCGATCCAAGAAGAAGATATAACAATTGTAAATATTTATGCACCCAACATAGGAGCACCTCAATACATAAGGCAAATACTAACAACCATAAAAGGGGAGATCAACAGTAACACATTCATAGTAGGGGACTTTAACACCCCACTTTCACCCATGGACAGATCATCCAAAATGAAAATAAATAAGGAAACACAAGCTTTAAATGATACATTAAACAAGATGGACTTAATTGATATTTATAGGACACTCCATCCAAAAACAACAGAATACACATTTTTCTCAAGTGCTCATGGAACATTCTCCAGGATAGATCATATCTTGGGTCACAAATCAAGCCTTGGTAAATTTAAGAAAACTGAAATTGTATCAAGTATCTTTTCCGACCACAACGCCATGAGACTAGATATCAATTACAGGAAAAGATCTGTAAAAAATACAAACACATGGAGGCTAAACAATACACTACTTAATAATGAAGTGATCACTGAAGAAATCAAAGAGGAAATAAAAAAATACCTAGAAACAAATGACAATGGAGACACAACGACCCAAAACCTATGGGATGCAGCAAAAGCAGTCCTAAGGGGGAAGTTTATAGCAATACAAGCCCACCTTAAGAAGCAGGAAACATCTCGAATAAACAACCTAACCTTGCACCTCAAGCAATTAGAGAAAGAAGAACAAAAAAACCCCAAAGCTAGCAGAAGGAAAGAAATCATAAAAATCAGATCAGAAATAAATGAAAAAGAAATGAAGGAAACAATAGCAAAGATCAATAAAACTAAAAGCTGGTTCTTTGAGAAGATAAACAAAATAGATAAACCACTAGCCAGACTCATCAAGAAAAAAAGGGAGAAGACTCAAATCAATAGAATTAGAAATGAAAAAGGAGAAGTAACAACTGACACTGCAGAAATAAAAAAAATCATGAGAGATTACTACAAGCAACTCTATGCCAATAAAATGGACAATCTGGAAGAAATGGACAAATTCTTAGAAATGCACAACCTGCCAAGACTGAATCAGGAAGAAATAGAAAATATGAACAGACCAATCACAAGCACTGAAATTGAAACTGTGATTAAAAACCTTCCAACAAACAAAAGCCCAGGACCAGATGGCTTCACAGGTGAATTCTATCAAACGTTTAGAGAAGAGCTAACACCTATCCTTCTCAAACTCTTCCAAAATATAGCAGAGGGAGGAACACTCCCAAATTCCTTCTACGAAGCCACCATCACCTTGATACCAAAACCAGACAAGGATGTCACAAAGAAAGAAAACTACAGGCCAATATCACTGATGAACATAGATGCAAAAATCCTCAACAAAATACTAGCAAACAGAATCCAACAGCACATTAAAGGGATCATACACCATGATCAAGTGGGGTTTATTCCAGGAATGCAAGGATTCTTCAATATACGCAAATCTATCAATGTGATAAACCATATTAACAAATTGAAGGAGAAAAACCATATGATCATCTCAATAGATGCAGAGAAAGCTTTCGACAAAATTCAACACCCATTTATGATAAAAACCCTCCAGAAAGTAGGCATAGAGGGAACTTTCCTAAACATAATAAAAGCCATATATGACAAGCCCACAGCAAACATCATCCTCAATGGTGAAAAACTGAAAGCATTTCCACTAAGATCAGGAACAAGACAAGGTTGCCCACTCTCACCACTCTTATTCAACATAGTTTTGGAAGTTTTAGCCACAGCAATCAGAGAAGAAAAGGAAATAAAAGGAATCCAAATCGGAAAAGAAGAAGTAAAGCTGTCACTGTTTGCAGATGACATGATACTATACATAGAGAATCCTAAAGATGCTACCAGAAAACTACTAGAGCTAATCAATGAATTTGGTAAAGTAGCAGGATACAAAATTAATGCACAGAAATCTCTGGCATTCCTATATACTAATGATGAAAAATCTGAAAGTGAAATCAAGAAAACACTCCCATTTACCATTGCAACAAAAAGAATAAAATATCTAGGAATAAACCTACCTAAGGATACGAAAGACCTGTATGCAGAAAATTATAAGACACTGATGAAAGAAATTAAAGATGATACAAATAGATGGAGAGATATACCATGTTCTTGGATGGGAAGAATCAACATTGTGAAAATGACTCTACTACCCAAAGCAATCTACAGATTCAATGCAATCCCTATCAAACTACCACTGGCATTTTTCACAGAACTAGAACAAAAAATTTCGCAATTTGTATGGAAACACAAAAGACCCCGAATAGCCAAAGCAATCTTTAGAACGAAAAAAGGAGCTGGAGGAATCAGGCTCCCTGACTTCAGACTATATTACAAAGCAACAGTAATCAAGACAGTATGGTACTGGCACAAAAACAGAAAGATAGATCAGTGGAACAGGATAGAAAGCCCAGAGATAAACCCACGCACATATGGACACCTCATCTTTGATAAAGGAGGCAGGAATGTACAGTGGAGAAAGGACAGCCTCTTCAATAAATGGTGCTGGGAAAACTGGACAGGTACATGTAAAAGTATGAGATTAGATCACTCCCTAACACCATACACAAAAATAAGCTCAAAATGGATTAAAGACCTAAATGTAAGGCCAGAAACTATCAAACTCTTAGAAGAAAACATAGGAAGAACACTCTATGACATAAATCACAGCAAGATCCTTTCTGACCCACCTCCTAGAGTAATGGAAATAAAAACAAAAATAAACAAATGGGACCTAATGAAACTTCAAAGCTTTTGCACAGCAAAGGAAACGATAACCAAGACCAAAAGACAACCCTCAGAATGGGAGAAAACATTTGCAAATGAAGCAACTGACAAAGGATTAATCTCCAAAATTTACAAGCAGCTCATGCAGCTCAATAACAAAAAAACAAACAACCCCATCCAAAAATGGGCAGAAGACCTAAATAGACATTTCTCCAAAGAAGATATACAGAATGCCAACAAACACATGAAAGAATGCTCAACATCATTAATCATTAGAGAAATGCAAATCAAAACTACAATGAGATATCATCTCACACCAGTCAGAATGGCCATCATCAAAAAATCTAGAAACAATAAATGCTGGAGAGGGTGTGGAGAAAAGGGGACACTCTTGCACTGCTGGTGGGAATGTGAATTGGTTCAGCCACTGTGGAGAACAGTATGGAGGTTCCTTAAAAAACTACAAATAGAATTACCATATGACCCAGCAATCCCACTACTTGGCATATACCCTGAGAAAACCAAAATTCAAAGAGAGTCATGTACCAAAATGTTCATTGCAGCTCTATTTACAATAGCCAGGACATGGAAACAACCTAAGCACCCATCATCGGATGAATGGATAAAGAAGATGTGGCACATATACACAATGGAATATTACTCAGCCTTAAAAAGAAATGAAATTGAGCTATTTGTAATGAGATGGATAGACCTAGAATCTGTCATACAGAGTGAAGTAAGTCAGAAAGAAAAAGACAAATACCGTATGCTAACACATATATATGGAATTTAAGGGAAAAAAATGTCATGAAGAACCTAAGGGTAAGATAGGAATAAAGACGCAGACCTACTGGAGAACGGACTTAAGGATATGGGGAGGGGGAAGGGTGAGTTTTGACAGGGCGAGATAGAGTCATGGACATATACACACTAACAAACGTAGTAAGGTAGATAGCTGGGGGGAAGCAGCCGCAAGGCACAGGGATATTAGCTCGGTGCTTTGTGACAGCCTGGAAGGGTGGGATGGGGAGAGTGGGAGGGAGGGAGACGCAAGAGGGAAGACATATGGGAACATATGTATATGTATAGCTGATTCACTTTGTTGTAAAGCAGAAACTAACACACCATTGTAAAGCAATTATACCCCAATAAAGATGTTTAAAAAAAAAAAAAAAAAAAAGAGTTAAAGGCTCAGCTCCAAGTCTCTGGATGCTTTTATGAGTATAGGCACCATGTCTGTCTGTCTTCTGCAGTGCTACGCCTTTTGCCTAACACAGTGCCTGGCACATAGTAAATGCTCAGTAAGTAGTTTCTTTTTAAGTGAATGAACTCAGTTCCCATGTACCTTGTAACATCTTCACAGGTCTGGAGACGGGTCTCTGCTCTTAGTGACAGGACACGCTGTACCTGAGAGAGTATGACATTTGTACTCATTAAGCCTTTCTAAATTCAATCTTTCTAGTACTGACTACATTCTAGATACTGTGCAAGGTATGGGGGAACGCAGATTTAATGTATTGTCTTTAAGAAGAATTACCATCTAATAGGAAAGGCAGATATGGAAATAAGTATTATTTGCTGTAGCAGAGTTTATTATCTTCACCTCCTTTAGCAAGAACTTCCAGAAACCTCTTCCCTCCAGAACTCTACTGTGGACTTGCAAATGAAGGCACCTGGGTATGGAGGAAGGCATACTGGACCAAGAACAACAAGACTGTGTGTGCTACAGATTGGGTATTTGGTCTTGGGCAAGTTATTTCACTTTGTAACTTTCGTTATCTTCAGCTGCAAAACAAAGATGAAATCATCTCCATGAGACTACTGAAACTATACATTTGGAAATACTGTGTCAACTGAAAAGTAAAAGACCTCTAAAACTTAAATGATTTTTGTTATAAGAATATTCTGGAAATAAGTTCACAATGCTTGGAGGTGGAGATGGCATTGCTCTTTCTATGAATCTGATATAATATAATAGAACACTCTTCAGTCTATTTTAAGCAATTATTTCTTCATAGATAGTATGACTATCCATGCTACTTTTAGGTTTATAATTTATAAATATTTGTAAATATATATTTGATGCAATAGAGTTAGCATCATCATTTTCTCTAGCAAGAGCTTTCAGTTACTTCTCTCCTCCAGAACTCTATTTTGTATTCCCAAATTAAGACACTGGGATGTGTGACATATAAATAATATTTCAAATAGTTAACTTCCTCAAAGGGACCTTTTAAATATTTGGGACGCAAACACACTCTGGGCATTAACAGCCTTTAATGATCTGGTACAGGCCACATGCAGTTTAGGTGGCTTCCTTCCCAGACGTGCCTGTTACGTAAGGTTGAGTTGATAATGAGTTAAATTGTTTCTGGTGTTTCAACTCACCCTCTAAGTTCTCTTGAGATATTCTGGACAAAGCCCAAGATTCTACAAGTGGGTCACTTTCAGCTAGGTGTAAGCTTTCAACTCACAGGGAACTTGACTACATAAATCAGTTACAGACGGAGAAGAAGGAAATATGAGCTGTAAAATATTGACTCACAAGGTTTTTGCAAATGCCCTTGGATTTAATGTTATTTGGGGCCTACTTGTCTCTGATGGCCTCAACAATTGGGCAAAACTATTCAAACAGTTCAGTCCTTCCTGGCTTTGGTGATAATGACCAGAAATTAATGGATCAAAAATCATAATCATATTCATGAACACAAGCCTGTGTATTGATCATAAAGTTAGGAAAACATCACTGCTTACCTTAAGTATGGCAGGGTAGGCCTGCGATAAAATTACAGACACCATTGGAATAAATGAAAAGTTCCAGGCAAAATGCATCTGATTTGTATGTGGGAAAAGCCACATATACTCTCTGGCCAGGGGTCATCCTGAGAAACTTAGAGCAGGCTTTCCCTGTGTTCTTTTAGAGGGCAAAATAGGAGTCAGCTTTTCAGGATAGCAGGGAGGCAAATTCTCAATCAGTGTAAAAGTGGAACTTAGTAAATATTAACACCTTTCACAAATTTATTAAGCACCTGCTAAGTAACCCAGCCCATTATAGAGGCTTGTCATTTATTAGTGAACCAAACAGACAAAATCTGCATTTCATGAGGCTTCATTTTGGGTTTCGAGACACGAACAATAAACGATAAAGATAATGACTAAACTATGTAGCATGCTAGGGAGGGCTAAGTACAATTAAACGATGATAAAAGGAATGCAGAAAATAAAGAACGCATATAACTCAGCCACAGAAAAACAACCTGATCAAAAAATGGGCAGAGGAGCTGAGTAGGCATTTTTCCCAAGAAGACATACAGATGGCCAACAGGCACATGAAAAGGTGTTCAACATTACTAATTATTAGGGAAATGCAAATTAAAACCACAATGAGATACCACCTCACACCTGTTAGAATGGCTGTTATCAAAAATGTAATAAATAACAAGTGTTGGCAAGGATATGGAGAAAAGGGACCCATCATACACTGTTGGTGGGAATGTAAATTGATGCAGCCACTATGGAAAACAGTATGCAGATACCTCAAAAATTACAAACAGAACTACCATATGATCAAGCTATCCCACTTCTGGGTAATTATCCAAAGATACAAAAACACTAATTTGAAAAAGTATATGCACACTTCTGTTCATTGCAGCATTATTTACAATAGCCAAGATATGGAAACAACCTAAGTGCCCATCAATGTATGACATATATATATATATATATATATATATATATATACACACACAATGAAATACTATTCAACCGTAAAAAAAGATGAAATCCTGCCATTTGCAACATGATAGATGGATCTTGAGGGTATTATGCTAAATAAGTCAGATGGAGAAAGACAAATTATGATTTCACTCACATGTGGAATACAACAAACAACAAAACAAAACAAATGAAAAAACTAAAACAAACACATAGGTACAGAGAACAGAATAGTGATTACCAGAAGGGAAGGGGCAGGGGGAAAGTGAAATGGGTAAAGGGGAGTCAACTGTATGGTGATGAATGGAAACTAAATTTTTGGTAGTGAGCATGCTGTAGTATAAACAGGAGAAATACAATGTTGTACATGTGAAACATATGATGTTATAAACCAATGTTACCTCAGTAAAAAATAATTTTTAAAAATGAGGGCAGAGAGAATCAATGGGAGTACCACATGGGAAAAGTGAGTTGCAACTCAAAAAGGGGTGGTCAATGTAAAGGTAACCTTTGTACAAAGATATGAAGGAGGTGAGGGAGCAAGTCATGTGGATGTCTGGGATGAGGAATGTTCCAAGCAGAAGAAACCACTGAGCGAAATCCCAAGGCAGGAGCGTGCTTGGTGTGTTCCAAGAACAACGCAGAAGCCAGGGCAACAGGAGTGGGGTAAGAGAGGATGAAGAGAAGGAGATGAAGTTGGAGCAGTCACAGAGGGCCAGACCCTGTAACAACTTTGGTTTTGACTCAGAATGGACTAGGGAGGCATTGGAGGGGTTGAGCAGAGTGATGTAATCTGTCATTTTTAAAGGATATCTCCAGCTGTTTTGTTGAAAATCATCTATCGGGGCCTGAGATTGGAAGCAGAGAGGCCAATTAGGAGGTTGTTACTATAATCCAGGCAAGAGAGAATAACCGTGGCTCCAACCAGGATAGCAGTAAAGCTGGAGAGAAGTGGGCATATAGCAGATGTATTTTGATGTTAGCGTTAACAGAATTTCTTGGCAGCTTTGATGAGGCTTGGGAAGGAAAAAGAAGAGCCAAGAGCAACTCTAAGGTTTTTGGCTTGAACAAGTGAAATAACAGAATTGCCCTCAACTGAGATTGTGAGTAAAGTATATTTGGGGAGTGAAATTTTTAACAAGGAATGAGAGATGGTAACTGGTCTTGTTGCAGTGATCATTTCATAATGTATAAAAAATACTGAATCACTGTGTGGCACACTTGAAACTAATATAATATTGTATGTTAATCATAACTCAATAACAAAATGAAAAAAGAACACACTCAATTTGAAATGTATGTTAAACAAGTATAATTGTTGGATGTACAACTTGTATATATAACTATGAAGTCCAGGATGGAGTTCAAAGCTAGGATATACATTTCAGTGTAGTCAGCAGTTAGATACTATTTAAAGCCATGGGAGTTAAGTTCACCAGGGGCAGGGACAGGGAAGGAGTTGAGTATAATATTGAATATAAAGTTGGGACCAAGGACCGAACCCTGGGGCACTCCAAGGCTAAGGGGCAGAAAGAAGAGAAAGAAACAGAAAAGGACCATATAGCATGAACCCCGTCTTGGTTGCATGGTACTTTCTAAACCTGTTCAGTGTGTCAGCATGCTCTGTGGGTCTGTGCCATTAATTACAATATGGGATGCTTAAACTCCCAACATTTGGTTACACTGCAGAATAAGAAATCTTAAGTCCCTTTGCATACAGTGTCTGTCATGCCTGTGGGGGCCAGGTAGAGGTGAGGAGCAGAGGTGGATGTCATATAAAGCTGCAAACTGGTCACCCTCTCAGGATTATCACCTTGTGTAAGTCATGTTGTGCTGGCATCTGGTCTCAGCTTTTCGGGCATAGAAATGAATGCAGTTAATATACCCAAAGACTAGCCACTGCAATGGATTCACACTAAATCACACAAAACTATTATGTGAAAGAGAAGCCAATTTGTTAATGTTAATGGGCAATAGTTTCCCCAGAGACCATCATGTCTAATAAAGCCAGAGGGATGTATTCAACAACAATCCATAGATTCAGGACTTCCCTGGCGGTCCAGTGGTTAAGACTCTGTGCTTCCACTGCAGGTGGCACGGGTTCAATCCCCGGCCTGGGAACTAAGATCCCACATGCCGTGTGGCGCAGCCAAAGGAAAAACACACACACACACACACACAACAACAACACTGTCCAATCCATAGACTCCTTTTTCACTCTCCAGACATCCTGGAAGACAAAGTATACATGAATTTGCTTTGTGAGGATAAACCTAGAACAGTGTGAGTAAAACAGTTTACGGGGATTTATGCCTAATAATTGGAAGGACCCAAGAAATATCTCTATCCTACAACAGAGTCTCACTTATTCAACACAAGTTGATTGAGCATCTGTGATATGCCAAGTGCTGTCACAGGCAAGGTATCTACTTATTTGGAGTTAACATTCTTCGAGCAGTGGGAGGTATGGTTGACATAAAACAAACACTAAATAGAATAAGTAAATTTATGGTGATAAATATTATGGGAAATAGTAAAAATTCAAGTGAGGTAAAGAGAACAGAGTGCTGGCCATTTATTCTTAACGTGATCAAAAGAATTTTCAGCACCCTGGGAGATAAAACATGCAGTACCCATGAATTTGTCTGCTGCCACAACTGCGTAGAAGAGGAATCCCACTATTTATAATACTTCATGTAATTCTGGGGCTAACAATATAAAATTTGCTCTAAAAATAGCCCATTGTTCACTAAAACTTTGCCCCAGTTATGGAAAACCTAATGCTTGTCATCGCCATGGTACATCTTATGTTTTTAAAAATTTGGGAATCGAGTTGTTTTAAAAAGGAAGTCAAGTTCCTGTAGAAAGAAAGTTAAATAAGATATTGAACAGATTTATTCTCATTTTTCATGAAGTTCAGTATGGACCTTCCTCCCTTCTAAACTGCAGAGGTAACTTGAGCAGGTGCCCTAGGCCAGGGCTTTCCAAAGTGCCATATGCATAGAAATCCCCTGGGTATCTTGTTAACATGCAGATTCTAATTCAGTGGGTCTGTGGTGGGGTCCAAGATTCTGCGTTTCTATCAAGCTCCCAGGTGATGCTGGACCATGCACCATAGTTTGAGTAGTGAGCAGCTAGATACACTGAAGGGACAAATATTGTGCCCAAAGCCCTGGTAGGAACCAGCTACCTTAACCCTTCTCCCATTCCATTTTCTGTTTCATCTTGGCATGGGCAAAAGTGACCCATTTTGGGATAAAATTGTGCAGTTCAACTATAGCTTTAGGTGCTGTGAGGCAGAACCAAATATAATCTTTTGTGTGCGTGTGTGAATTTTGCAGAGAGTTTGGCCACGTTTAGCTTTTTGGACTTAGCTTGCTTTGAATTGGTCCACGCTAATGCACTCTGCCTCCTCCCTGTCTTGCTCCTAGAACTGTAAGAACTCAAACAGCTGCACCCAGCACAGCAGCCGTACATTCTTCTGAAAATCCAGCAGAACACACTCAAAATGAGAAGCAAGTTGTGAAATGTGTTTGAGGCCCATTATCTCCTCCCTCACATCGCTGTTTATTTTCTTTGGACATTTGCGCAGGGGAGCCCAGGCTTTTCTGATCGCTATAGTCCCAAAGATATGCCACTGGAGAAGTTGGCAACTGCCTCCACAAATGGTCCTTCACTCTGACCGGGGTCTTTCTACAGCTCATTGCAGTTTGCAGTAATTTTCAGTGGTGAGCATGACAGTACTTTTAGTTGTACCAAAGAAAACAAAACAAAATGAAAAAGAAAAGAAAAACTGGAGCAGTTCCTATAGAAAAAAAGCTGCTAAGACTTTTTCCCCCCTCACTACCAGAAGAGAGAACATTTCATACAAACCAAGTTGATTGGGCTTATAAAGCTTTCTCATTACAGGCTAAGCTGGTAGCTAACAGAATTCAGTTTCTCCAATATAGTGTGTCTCCTAAAGGGACAGGCAGCACATGCAATTTTAGGAAGAGATGAGGAAGGAGAAGAGAAGAGGGAGATACTGTTTACAAAGACGCCTACAAGAAAGACCATAATTAATTAAGGAATACTATCTGACGGGCCTCCTCTGTGTACACTGCAAGGGATGCCGTGAGGAATGGTGCTTTGAGGTGACATAATTGGCAGGACATAAACTGCCCACAGCACTCGATTGCTGTTAGGAAATCACATTCCTAAACAAAATTAAAGGAAAATGCTGGAGCCTTTTCATTTCCTGGGCATTATTCGTGTGTGCCTGATAATTACTGATAGCTAGTCAGGACATTGTTTGTGTTCTTTTCTCTCTGGGCATTTCCTAATTATGAATAATAATCCCATTCATCATGCACTTGAAACAAGTAAATTATCCCGCAGAACATCATAATCAGTTGCATCAAAAAGCCTTCCAGGAAGCCCCCATGTGGCTTTGTTTCAGCTTCCCCATTTGCAGCTCTCCACGGCTCCCCTCAGGAAGTCAGGAATCAATAGCTGTCTCCTAGCACAGAAGGGCATCCATCAGTGACACGTTTGCAGATGAAGCCACATCCTCTGAAACAACTGTTTCTGTTCACTTATTTAGCTTTAATGGCAGCCTCATGACTCGCCAGACTTGAAAAGGACAGGTTCTTCCTTGGCGGCTACTAAAGGTTCTGACATTCACGTTTCATCCTAGCTGCCACCTGGACCTCCCTGTTGTGGTCAGATGTCCTCATCATGGAAGTAAGCTTCCCCCAATCATAAAACTATCTTCAGTCCACTGATAAAATGAAAGTTGTTATTAAATTTACACAAAGGAGCCTTCCAACCTTCATATTTTTGTAAATAATTATTTTCTATAACCGTCCTCCTTTTCTTCCTTCTTTCTTCCCTTCCTTCTTTTCTGAATTTGTGTTGACATACGAGTGCTTGGCTCCCTCAATCTGTAACATATCTTGCTCCCAGCCTTGCTCTCCAGTGTGGTGGGAGGAAGGTTACCTTGCTGGAGATGTCACTGGAGTGGCAGGTCCCGGAAGATGGCTCTTCAGTCTTTTTTATATACAGCATTTCTTCTTCTTAGCATGGTTTTATTTGAATTATCTCTTACCATTGGGGATTTTTATTCCTTCTTTCATAAAGAAGAAGACAGACAAAATATATTGATTTCAAAACCAGATTCAGAACCACCAGCAATATCAAGTCACACAAAGACTGTTTATATGGACATGGAGTAAAGGAAAGAAGGGAAAACATTCTGTAATCAGTCATTCTATTACATACAACATTTACTGTCATCCTCCTGGGCAACAGATGCCCTGTCAGGCCCTGTATTTTTTTGTGTAGGGGGTGAGAAGATATAAATATGAATAAAAGATACTCCTTTGTTGTCAGAGAATCAGCACTTTATTTGATCAAAAAGAAGCTGAAATGTGACACAGAATCGAGCCAAGTCACAAAGTGCCTCCAGTTCCATGTTTACTAAATTGACTCTTCTTAACAGTTGAACATGCTGGGTGTCCAAATGGTACTTGGCTGTATAGAAGTGGTGGATGAATATCTAATGAGGCATCACAAAGCACTTATTACACTTGTAAAATTAACAGAAAAGCTGGGGATGCAGATATTTAACTTGAGATCAGGTGTGGCAGCCAGGGATATGCACTACTTAGATCTCCTTTCAAGAGAGAAGTGCTGTTCAGCTGCAAGGGGTGCATTTGGCTGACAGCCTCTAGCTGCACTGCCTTCAGGATACGACTCAGCTTTCCAGAAAATGTCATGGTCTTCCTGGGTAGCCCCCAGTCAATGGCTGGGCAGTAGTATTACTAGAACCTGGCCATTTCTTCCCAATGCAGGGGACTAACAAGTAATCCTTGTTCCCAGCTCCCTACTGGGCTGGCTGAGACTTTGTCAGATCTGCATTGTAAACTAAGGCTCTCTCTGCCCAGTCCTGCCCCCTCCTTATCTTTCTCAGGCATTATTCACAGTAATTATCTGTGCTCACAACTCTGTTTCCATGGTTGCTTCCCAAAGAACCCCAATGATCCACTGTATCTGCCTCAACCTGTAACTAATTTAAAGAAAAATATAAATGATTTTAAATCAAAGCCAGAAATTATAAAATGTCTACAAAATTCTCCACCTTTAATAAATTTTCTTTTGCTAGGAAAAGAAGCTTTATTTCTTTGGGCAGGTCATAGTGCAAATGAATTTTCGGGGAGTCTCAACTGGCTGTCCTGTATCATCAAGGGAGGTGTGGTAGGGACTGCTCCAAGACCAAGCAGTCAAGGAGTGCATTGTCCGTGGAGGAGAAAAAAAAACAATAACTAAGTCAATGAAAAGTAGGTATGCTTTCTATTATCCGCCTGGGCCCAGTAATTTTAAACAACGTCAGTAATAAAATTGCTTGCCCTGTCTAGGCAGACTGCACCCCTATCGCTCACTCCCCACCTTGATATTCTGATATGAACTGTTTAAATTGTAAATGTGAAATGGTTTTATTTTAACTACTCTCAACCATGAAATCTCAAATTCTCCTTTATAATATTGGGCAAATCCTTTATTTCTGAATAGTAAAATTTTTCTCTAGTCCTCTTTCAAACTCTAATATCACAGTTGTTATTCTAAAGATATTATAGTTAATGCTGGGTTTGTATCTAAAAAGGACTGGAGTTGTAGAGGTTGTGATCTGCTCCCCTTCTCGTACTTGTTTCCCTCAATGTGACACCGTGTGTGTGTGTGTGTGTGTGTGTGTGTGTGCACGTGTGTGTGTATGTGTATATGTTGGTGGGATATTCTCCCTACTTCCCTCCTAAGCATATAGCTTCTCCAGGTTTGGAAACAGGGAGGAGAGTCAGGAATGTAGTGATGTTTGTATGTAACTGCTGCCTTTTGGAGCCCCATTTCTCATTTTGATTTGGTCTAATTCTTTCTGTGGTTACTGGTATGTAGGTGGAATGGCGATACTCAGGTTATCAGTGATGCTTACCCAGGATCACTCCATCGCTGAGGACCCCCTAGAGAGCAGTAGTCCCTTATCTCCCCCTGGCCTCCTACCATACTCCATACTCCCAATCCCTTCTCTGGGCTGAATATCCCAATGCTTGGCCTGTCAGTGGCTTGAGAAACCCTGGAGCTCCTCTTGGAACCATAGGAACTGTGTTATCTCCTTCTCCAAGGACTGTGGAAACTGGGGTGAGGTGAAGATGCCTCCAAACTTTTTCCAAGCCTTCCTACACCATGATCTCTTAAAGTCTTGCTGGCCTTGACCCCTGCGATGGGACTCTCATCTTCAGAAATCTCTAGATCAGAAAGTGGCATCAATCTTTCTCTTCCATATGCCACCAACCTCCAAAGAACACTTATCAAACTATTCCCAAAATTTGTTACTGACTCCCCTTAGGGTACGGTACCAGGACATCCAGATGAGAAAGTAGGAAAAGAGATCTCACTCTCTCCTTCTCACAGACTCAGCCAAAATGTGTGATTTATTCTCTTAATACAAACCCATCACTGTCAACATTTGGATTCAGGAGGAAAAACTTGTAAAAGGAAGGAAAGAGCCTTTCTTTGGGCACCTGCACGCTCCAAAAACTGTCCACCATAACTCTCTTTGCTCCCGTCTCTAAGTCTCTGCTAATTCTGGGATGGGAAGGTGCACAGTAGTAGTAGAGCTAATTCTGTTGCCTCCAAATTCCTTCAAGAAGATGGTGTTCATAGAAAGGCCCTCTTCAGATGAAGTGGATTTGTACAGTCTTTTGTTACCAGATGTTTTTCTTAATAGCCAAGCCTGGACTAACAGGAAAAATCCCATTCAACATCTTACTACTCCAGTTTCTTACCTATAAGATGAAGGATTAGACAAAAATAATCCCTAAAACTTTACTTCAATTCTAATAGAGTATGGGTCAGGTATCTCTTACCAAGATTAGAATTACATCACTCCATCCCCACTAAAGCTAATTTATTTACTCATCATATTTACTGAATCTTAACAATGTCTCTGTAACACATCACTAAACTATTTGTTTACATTTTATCTTCCTGTTATACCATAAGGCCCTCAATGGCAGCAGAACTGTATTTCATTCTTGTTGTGTCCTTATCACATATGGGCCCTCCATAAATCTTGTTTGAAGGAATGTGTGGTTCACATAATTTTTTAATGCAAATTACAGATAACTGAGTTTTACCACTGGCTTGTTGTTAGAAAAATATCAGTAAATAAGTCAGTGTTTATCATTACCTTTCTATGAATCTCATACCATGCCCTAACCCTGGGAGATTCAGAGGAAATAGAAAATATGGTTCTTGACCTCATGAAGCACAAACTCTAATTGGGAAAGCAAAATGAGACTAAAGAAGACAGAGTTGAGTCTTAGTACACAAGCTAAGGAAGATTTCCTAGAAAATAGATGAGCAAGAGTTCAAAAAGCAAATACACGTCAGCCACATGTTCTGTGACTAACAGCATAGGATGTAAAATAATTGGTCTGCTACTGGGGCAGTGAAAGAATAACCGTTTATAATTGAGGACCCCCACATCACAAATAAATACAACATACTCACTAGTAGTTGGTGCAGCCTGGTGAAGTAGTAAAATGTTGCAGTTGGGCTCATAGTCTCCGGAGCCAGCACACACCTTATTACATTTGTTATCGTGGGAAAGATAATAATCCTCTTTGTGCCTCACCTTTCTCTTATGGGAAATGGGAATAGAATTTTCCCCATAGGGTTGTTGTGAGAATCAAGTAAGTAAATACAAGAATATGGCTTGACACTCGACTACCACAATATCAATGTTTTCTGTTCTTCTTCTTATTGGATATATCACATTACTGAGTTTGTGAAAACACTAATGCAGAATTTCTGGATTGATTGACTGATTGATGGCTGTGTTGAGTCTTTGTTGCTGTGCGTGGGCTTTCTCTAGTTGCAGTGAGTGGAGGCTACTCTTCGTTGTGGTGCGTGGGCTTCTCATTGTCGTGGCTTCTCTTGTTGCAGAGCACGGGCTCTAGGCATGCAGGCTTCAGTAGTTGTGGTACGTGGACTCAGTAGTTGTGGCACACGGGCTTAGCTGCTCCGTGGCATGGGGGATCTTCCCGGACCAGGGCTTGAACCTGCGTCCCCTGCATTGGCAGGCGGATTCTTGACCAGTACGCCACCAGGGAAGCCCTCTGATTTTTTTTTTTTTTTTTTTGCGGTACGCGGGCCTCTCACTGTTGTGGCCTCTCCCATTGCGGAGCACAGGCTCCGGACGCGCAGGCTCAGTGGCCATGGCTCACGGGCCCAGCCGCTCCGCGGCATGTGGGATCTTCCAGGACCGGGGCACAAACCCGTGTCCCCTGCATCAGCAGGCAGACTCTCAACCACTGCGCCACCAGGGAAGCACGCCTCTGATATTTTTAAGGAACTAAAAATCAGAGTCCTTGGTAGGGGTTATATATACACACACACACATTCACATACGTACACGCAGATTTTAAAGACACTGAAAAAGTTTTACAGACAATATTGAGGTGTATAATTCTGGAGATTATACTATGGATGAGTCTGAGTGGTCAGCAAATACTCCTGGAATTTCCAATAATTAAGCTTCCTTGGCAAGAATTTTCATGATAAATTGGTTTAATAAATCATGCTTTTTATTCCCTGGCATTATAATAAGGCTATAGATTATGTTCCTTCCTTTCAAGCAAAAATCAAATACAGATGCAATACAGGTATTTCAAGTTTTAGTCCTAGAGCAACTGTACAAAATGATACAGTGTAACTATTCCCAGTCTTACTCATCAGGGCCAACATGTGAGGAAATAATATATAATCAGGCATTCTACTATCAGCTGGTGGACTCCCCAGGAAGCAAATGATGCTTCAGCATCATCAGGGCCCCTCAATTCTATGGACTTCTGATAATGCTGAGAGTTTCTGGGAGTTGTAGAATATTGTCGATGGGGAAAGGAAACCAGACTGCAATCAGGAAACCTGTTTAAAAAATTATTGCTGATGGATTTCTAAAATTTTCTCAGAGAAAAGAACCTGAATTTCTAAGATTACAAACATTTGTTATTTATTTTCTCATTTTAAATAAATATTCAATTTCCTGCTTAACTTTGTATTCATAATTTTGTATTTTTTTTCCTTCAAGGAGTACCCCAAAACTGTATAAATATCAGATCCTACAAAATCCAGAGCTGCCATTCCTACTGACCTCTTAGCTTTTGCTCCAAATTCTACTATTTATTTATAGACCCTTTCTCCATCCCATCCATCCTACTTAATTTCTGTTGGTCTCCCAACTTGTAATTAGTGGAAGGAAGGTAAATGTTCCCATGTTATTTTCTTTTTAAACATCTTTATTGGGGTATAATTGCTTTACAATGGTGTGTTAGTTTCTGCTTTACAACAAAGTGAATCAGCTATACATATACATATGTTCCCATATGTCTTCCCTCTTGCGTCTCCCTCCCTCCCACTCTCCCCATCCCACCCTTCCAGGCTGTCACAAAGCACCGAGCTAATATCCCTGTGCCTTGCGGCTGCTTCCCCCCAGCTATCTACCTTACTACGTTTGTTAGTGTGTATATGTCCATGACTCTCTCTCGCCCTGTCAAAACTCACCCTTCCCCCTCCCCATATCCTTAAGTCCGTTCTCCAGTAGGTCTGCGTCTTTATTCCTATCTTACCCCTAGGTTTTTCATGACATTTTTTTCCTTTAAATTCCATATATATGTGTTAGCATACGGTATTTGTCTTTTTCTTTCTGACTTACTTCACTCTGTATGACAGATTCTAGGTCTATCCATCTCATTACAAATAGCTCAATTTCATTTCTTTTTAAGGCTGAGTAATATTCCATTGTGTATATGTGCCACATCTTCTTTATCCATTCATCCGATGATGGGCGCTTAGGTTGTTTCCATGTCCTGGCTATTGTAAATAGAGCTGCAATGAACATTTTGGTACATGACTCTCTTTGAATTTTGGTTTTCTCAGGGTATATGCCAAGTAGTGGGATTGCTGGGTCATATGGTAATTCTATTTGTAGTTTTTTAAGGAACCTCCATACTGTTCTCCACAGTGGCTGAACCAATTCACATTCCCACCAGCAGTGCAAGAGTGTCCCCTTTTCTCCACACCCTCTCCAGCATTTATTGTTTCTAGATTTTTTGATGATGGCCATTCTGACTGGTGTGAGATGATATCTCATTGTAGTTTTGATTTGCATTTCTCTAATGATTAATGATGTTGAGCATTCTTTCATGTGTTTGTTGGCATTCTGTATATCTTCTTTGGAGAAATGTCTATTTAGGTCTTCTGCCCATTTTTGGATGGGGTTGTTTGTTTTTTTGTTATTGAGCTGCATGAGCTGCTTGTAAATTTTGGAGATTAATCCTTTGTCAGTTGCTTCATTTGCAAATGTTTTCTCCCATTCTGAGGGTTGTCTTTTGGTCTTGGTTATCGTTTCCTTTGCTGTGCAAAAGCTTTGAAGTTTCATTAGGTCCCATTTGTTTATTTTTGTTTTTATTTCCATTACTCTAGGAGGTGGGTCAGAAAGGATCTTGCTGTGATTTATGTCATAGAGTGTTCTTCCTATGTTTTCTTCTAAGAGTTTGATAGTTTCTGGCCTTACATTTAGGTCTTTAATCCATTTTGAGCTTATTTTTGTGTATGGTGTTAGGGAGTGATCTAATCTCATACTTTTACATGTACCTGTCCACCATGTTATTTTCTTTTTCATGAATCAATTAGCGTTAATGTAAACTGGGACCGTACATTTGATCTTCAGTGAAAATAGATATTGGTCGATATTAAAAATTGCATTGTAGTCTGTTTTTGCTACTTCTATGTAAAATAACACTTGGAGTTCTAGCCAGAGAAATGAGGGAAGAAAAAGAAATAAAAGACACTGAAATTGGGTAGAAGGAAGTAAAATTATCGCTGTTCATAGATGACATGATCTTATATGTTGAAAACCATAATGATCACATACACACATGCAAACTTTTAGAACTATTACATTAATTCAGGAAAGTTTTAAGACACAAAATCAATACAAAAAATTAGTTTTGTTTCTCTACACAAATAATAAACAATCTGAAAAGGAAATTAAGGGAAAAAATTCCATTTATAATAGCATCAAAAAGAAGAAAATGCCTAGGAATAACTTAAGCAAAGAGGCAAAAGAGTTATACACTGAAAACTAAAAACCATTGATAAGAGAATAAGACATAAATGTATGGAAATATACCCAGTATTCATAAATTAGAAGACTTTATATTGTTAAGATATTAATACCACTAAAGTGATCTATAGATACAACATAATCCCTATGAAAATTGTAATGATGTATTTTGAAGAAACAGAAAAATCCGTTCTAAAATTCATATGGAATCTCAAAAGACAAAGAATAGCCAAAATAATTTTTAAAAAGAACAAAGATGGAGCGCTCAGACTCACTGTTTTCAAAGCTTATACAAAGCTATACTAGTCACAACAGTGTGGTACTGCCATAAAGACAAACATATAGACCAATGGGGTAGAATAGAGAATCTAGAAATAAACCCTTACATGTATGCTCAAATTATTTTCTTCAAGGGTCCTAGACCATTCAACAGGAAAAGGAGAGTCTTCAACAAATAGTGTTGGGAAAACTGGACATTCACATGCAAAACATTGAAGTTTGGAACTTTATCTCACATCATAAACAAAAATTAACTCAAAATGGATAAAAGCCTTAAACATAAGAGCTAAAAATATAGTACTTTTATAAGAAAAATGGAAAAATCCTCAAGACAATGGATTTAGCGATGATTTCTTTGATTTGACACCAAAAGCACAAGCCACAAAAGAAAAAATATGATAAATTGGACTTCATCAAAATTTTTTTAAATGTATGCATCAAAGGACATTATCAACAGAGTGAAAAGAGAATCCACAGAATGGGAGAAAATATTTACAAACCATATATCTGATAATGGATTAACATCTAAAATATATCACTCTTACAACTCAACAATAACAACAACAACAAAACCAACTAAAAATAGACAAAGGGTTTGAAAAGCCATGTCTTCAAAAAAGATATACAGATATTCATGGCCAATAAGTACATGAAAAGATGCCCAACATACATAAGGAAACTGGTAACAGCTATAAAAGAGGAAATCAACCATAACGCAATAATAGTGGGGAACTATAACACCTCACTTACAGCAATGGACAGATCATCCAGCCAGAAAATTAATAAGGAAACACAAGCTTTAAATGACACAATAGACCAGATAGATTTAATTGATATTTATAGGACATTCCATCCAAAAAACAGCAGATTACACTTTCTTCTCAACTGTGCATGGAACATTCTCCAGGAAAGATCACATCTTGGGCCACAAATCAAGCCTCAGTAAATTTAAGAAAACTGAAATTATATCAAGCATCTTTTCTGACCACAACACTATGAGAGTAGAAATGAATTACAGGGAACAAAAACATAAAAGACACAAACACATGGAGGCTAAACAATTGGTTACTAAATAACCAACAGATCACTGAAGAAATAAAACAGGAGATCAAAAAATACCTAGAGACAAATTACAACAAAAACACAATGATCGGGCTTCCCTGGTGGCACAGTGGTTGAGATTCCTCCTGCCGATGCAGGGGACACAGGTTTGTGCCCCGGTCCGGGAAGATCCCACATGCCACGGAGCGGCTGGGCCTGTGAGCCATAGCCGCTGAGCCTGCGCATCTGGAACCTGTGTTCCGCAACTGGAGAGGCCACAACAGTGAGAGGCCCGTGTACCGCAAAAAGAAAAAAAAAAAACAACCCACAATGATCCAAAACCTATGAGATGCAGCCAAAGCAGTTCTAAGAGGGAAGTTTATAGCTATACAAGCTTACCTCAAGAAACAAGAAAAAAACTCAGATAAACAATCTAACCTTACACCTACAGGAACTAGAGAAAGAAGAACAAACAAAACCCAAAGTTAGCAGAAGCAAAGAAATCATAAAGATCAGAGCAGAAATAAATGAAATACAAACAAAGAAAACAGTAGCAAAGGTCAATAAAACTAAAACGTGATTCTTTGAGGAGTTAAATAAAATTGATAAACCATTAGCCAGACTCATCAAGAAAAAGAGGGAGAGGACTCAAATCAATAAAATTAGAAATGAAAAAGGAGAAGTTTCAAAAGACACGCAGAAATACAAAGCATCCTAAGAGACTACTACAAGCCACTCTATGCCAATAAAATGAACAACCTGGAGGAAATGGGAAAATTCTTAGGAAGGTATAACCTTCCAAGACTGAATCAGGAAGAAATAGAAAATATGAACAGACCAATCACAAGTAATGAAATTGAAACTGTGATTAAAAATCTTCCAACAAACAAAAGTCCAGGGCCAGATGGCTTCACAGGTGAATTCTATCAAACATTTAGAGAAGAGCTAATACCCATCCTTCTCAAACTCTTCCAAAAAATTGCAGAGGAAGGAACACTCCCAAACTCATTCTATGAGGCCACCATCACCCTGATACCAAAACCAGACAAAGATCCTACAAAAAAAGAAAATTACAAATCAATATCACTGATGACTACAGATGCAAAGATCCTCAACAAAATACTAACAAACAGAATCCAACAACATATAAAAAGGATCATACACCATGATCGAGTGGGATTTATCCCAGGGATGCAAGGATTCTTCAATATATGCAAATCAATCAATGTGATACACCATATTAATAAATTGAAGAATAAAAACCATACAATCATCTCAAAAGAGGCAGAAAAAGCTTTTGAAAAAATGCAACACCCATTTATGATAAAAACTCTCCAGGAAGTGGGCATAGAGGGAACCTACCTCAACATAATAAAGGCAATATATGACAAACCCACAGCAAACATCATTCTCAATGGTGAAAAACTGAAAGCATTTCCTCTAAGATCAGGGACAAGACAAGGATGTCCACTCTCACCACTATTATTCAACATACTTTTGGAAGTCCTAGCCACGGCAATCAGAGAAGAAAAAGAAATAAAATGAATACAAATTGGAAAAGAAAAAGTAAAACTGTCACTGTTTGCAGATGACATGATACTATACATAGAGAATCCTAAAGATGCCACCAGAAAACTACTAGAGCTAATCAACGAATTGGGTAAAGTTGCATGATACAAAATTAATGCACAGAAGTCTCTTGCATTCCTATACACTAATAATGAAAAATCTGAAAGAGAAATTAAGGAAACACTCCCATTTACCACTGCAACAAAAAGAATAAAATACCTAGGAATAAACTTACCTAGGGAGACAAAAGACCTGTATGCAGAAAACTGTAAGACACTGATGAAAGAAATTAAAGATGATACCAACAGATGGAGAGATATACCATGTTCTGCGATTGGAAGAATCAATATTGTAAAAATGACTATAATACCAAAAGCAATCTACAGATTCAATGCAATCCCTATCAAATTACCAATGGCATTTTTTACAAAACTAGAAATCTTAAAATTTGTATGGAGACACAAAAGACCCCCGAAGAGCCAAAGCAGTCTTGAGGGAAAAAAACGGAGCTGGAGGATTCAGACTCCCTGAGTTCAGACTATACTACAAAGCTACAGTAATCAAGACAATATGGTACTGGCACAAAAACAGAAACATAGATCAATGGAACAAGACAGAAAGCCCAGAGATAAACCCACGCACCTATGGTCAACTAATCTATGGCAAAGAAGCAAGGATATACAATGGAGAAAATACAGTCTCTTCAATAAGTGGTGCTGGGAAAACTGGACAGCTACGTGTAATAGAATGAAATTAGAACATTCCCTAACACCATACACAAAAATAAACTCAAAATGGATTACAGACCTAAATGTAAGACCGGACACTATAAAACTCTTAGAGGAAAACATAGGAAGAACACTCTCTGACATAAATCACAGCAAGGTCTTTTTTGATCCACTTCCTAGAGTAATGGAAATAAAAACAAAATTAAACAAATGGGACCTAATGAAACCTCAAAGCTTTTGAACAGCAAAGGAAATCATAAACAAGATGAAAAGACAACCCTCAGAATGGAAGAAAATATTTGCAAACGGATCAATGGACAAAGGATTAATCTTCAAAATATATAAACAGCTCATGCAGCTCAATATTAAGGAAACAAACAACCCAATCCAAAAATGCACAGAAGACCTAGACATTTCTCCAAAGAAGACATACAGATAGCCAAGAAGCACATGAAAAGCTGCTCAACATCACTAATTATTAGAGAAATGAAAATCAAAACTACAATGAGGTATCATCTCACACCAGTTAGAATAGGCTTCATCAGAAAATCTACAAACAACAAATGCTGGACAGGGTGTGGAGAAAAGGGAACCCTCTTGTACTGTTGGTGGGAATGTAAATTGATACAGCCACTATGGAGAATAGTATGGAGGTTCCTTAAAAAACTGAAAGTAAAATTACCATATGATCCAGCAATCCCACTAGTAGGCATATACCCAGAGATAACCATTATTCAAAAGACACATGCACCCCAATGTTCACTGCAGCAGTATTTACAATGGCCAGGTCATGGAAGCAACCTAAATGCCCATCAACAGACGAATGGATAAAGAAGATGTGGTACATATATACAATGGAATATTACTCAGCCATAAAAAGGAACGAAATTGGGTCATTTGTTGAGATGTGGATGGATCTAGAGACTGTCATACAGAATGAAGTAAGTCAGAAAGAGAAAAACAAATATCGTTTATTAACGCATATATGTGGAACCTAGAAAAATGGTACAGATATACTGGTTTTCAGGGCAGAAATTGAGATGCACATGTAGAGAACAAATGTACAGACACCAAGGGGGGAAACCGGCAGAGGGATGGGGGTGGTGGTGTCATGAATTGGGAGATTGGGATTGACATGTATACACTGATGTGTATAAAACTGATGACTAATAAGAACCTGCTGTACGAAGAAATAAATTAAAAAAATTTTTAAAAAGTAAACATGCATATAAAGAAACAAAAGTATTAAAGTTAAAAAAGTGGGAAATATATAGCAGATATTTTCAAACCAAAAGAAAGCCCCTTCATTAATGTTAATATCAAAATAAATCATAAGGTAAAAAGCATTATTAGGAATAAATAAATTGACTACATGAGGGGCAAGTATACAAGTCATCAGAAATAGGCAATATTGAGGAGACCTTCAAGATGGCAGAGGAGTAAGACGTGGAGATCACCTTCCTCCCTACAAACACATCAGAAATGCATCTACATGTGGAACAACAACTACAGAACAACCACTGAATGCTGGCAGAAGACCTCAGACCTCCCAAAAGGCAGAAACTCCCCACGTACCTGGGTAGGGCAAAAGAAAAAAAGAAAAAACAGAGACAAAAGAATAGGGATGGGATCTGCACCAGTGGGAGCGAGCTGTGGAGGAGGAAAAGTTTCCACACACTAGGGAGCCCCTTCCCTGGTGGGGATGGGGAGTGGTGGGGGGGAAGCTTCGGAGCCGCGGAGGAGAGCGCAGCCACAGCGGTGCGGAGGGCAAAACGGAGAGATTCCCGCGCAGAGGATCCATGCCGACCAGCACTCACCAGCCGGAGAGGCTTGTCTGCTCACCCGCCAGGGCAGGCGGGGCTGGGAGCTGAGGCTTGGGCTTCAGAGGTCGGATCCCAGGGAGTGGACTGGGGTTGGCAGCGTGAACACAGCCTGAAGGGGGCTAGTGCTCCACAGCTAGACGGGAGGGAGTCCAGGAAAAAGTCTGGAACTGCCGAAGAAGCAAGAGACCATTGTTTCAGGGTGCACGAGGAGAGGGGATTCAGAGCACCCACTAAGCGAGCTCCAGAGACGGGCGCGAGCCCCCGACTATCAATGTGGACCCCAGAGATGGGCATGAGACGCTAAGGCTGCTACTGCAGCCACCAAGAAGCCTGTGTGCAAGCACAGCTCACTCTCCACACCTCCCCTCCCAGGAGCCTGAGCAGCCCGCCACTGCCAGGATCCCGTGATCCAGGGACAACTTCCCTGGGAGATCGCATGGCGCCCCTCAGGCTGGTGCAAGGCCACGCCAGCCTCTGCCACCGCAGACTCGCCCCACATCCGTACCCCTCCCTCCCCCCGGCCTGAGTGAGCCAGGGCCCCCTAATCAGCTGCTAATTTAACCCCATCCTGTCTGAGCTTAGAACAGATGCCCTCAGGCGACCAACACGCAGAGGCGGGTCCAAATCCAAAGCTGAACCCCAGGAGCTGTGGGAACAAAGAAGAGAAAGGGAAATCTCTCCCAGCAGCCTCAGGAGCAGCTGATTAAATCTCCGCAGTCAACTTGATGTACCCTGCATCTGAGGAATACCTGAATAGACAACGAATCATCCCAAAATTGAGGCAGTGGACTTTGGGAGCAACTGTAGACTTGGGGGTTTGCTTTCTGCATCTAATTTGTTTCTAGTTTTATGTTTATCTTAGTTTAGTGTGTAGAGTTTATTATCATTGGTAGATTTGTTTATTGATTTGGTTGCTCTCTTCCTTTTTTAAAAAAATATATATATAGAATGGTGAAAATGGTAAATTTTGTTAGGTATATTTATAATAAAAATTAAATTATAAAAACTGAATTATATTCAAATTGATGCTTAATTTTTAAAAATTCACAAGTTATCTAGGTCCAAGGTCATACCATGTATGCATCAATTATAACCTTTCCTGCTGATTTCAAGATTATCCTACAAACTAATTTTAATCACACAATTCTCATTAAGTTTTGTTCTTGAAGAGTTACATTTCACTTTGCAGTTTGTACCTCTGATTATACAAATCCACTGACAGTCACAAAGCTAACTTCTGTGTACACTCAGAAGACAGATGATGGTAAGGGAGCATGTTGATGCCAAGGGTAGAGGTAAATACATGGCATTATGCACTGTATGGTCAGATACTGTAGAATAAATGCAGTTTGTCACTTGTTTCCTAGATTTTCAAAATCAGTCTTAAAACCATGACTGTCTCTATATCAAGTTAAGAAAATCAGTTTTTAAGTAGAGAAAGATAAACTTTTCTAATTTGGAGTCAGAGCACTGGTATGAGAAGAAATGAGGAATAGCCATCCAAAGGCCTCCAGTGTGAACTGTGCAGTGCAATTAGGGTTTGACAGACTTGCACTTTCAGGGGAAAGTCACTACCCAGCAATGCTGTGTGGGCAAAAATCGGGTCATCAAATTTCCTTCCTTTCCTGACAGTGTTCCAGAAGAATATTTATTTTCAGACTGTAACTGATCTGTCAGTTTCTAAAAGACTCAGCTGAAACTGTTTAAGGGAGAACCAGTAAACACTGTCAGCCATATTCCAGTAGCCTAGCTCAGAGAAAATAAAGGTCCACATATGTATTCACATACACATAGGAACACATCCATTCTATTTATTTTAAGCAAGCATTAGAAATATACTTATTTTTTCATTCTTGGAACACTGACCCAGGAGTACCACAGATAGCTTTATGTAAATTCTTTTGGAAATGTACACTCTAACACCACAACTATCTAAAACAGTCTCACCAAATGGATAGATGATTTCCCCTGCTAAACTCAGAGCTGTGCTGACATAATCATAGTCACTTTCATCCTTTCCTTGGTGGGGACTAATACACAGAGTATTCCTCTATACTCCTTTTGATAAAATAGCTGTTGACACAGATTGATTTCTCTACTTAGCCTAAAATTCCTCAAATTCTATGCACTGATGAAAGAATATGGACTTAATAGCTATTGAAATATATAAGATGTCTGCTTTTATTGTCATCATTATCATCATCATCATCACCATTACTATCACACATTACATATAAAATCGCCAAACATATTCAAAGAATAATGATGTGAACAATACAATTGCTAGCCAATACAATGCCTTTGTGTGATTAGAAAAAGCTCTGCTTCAGGCTGTGTGTCAAAATGAGGTCTTCCCCTGTTTAGCATTTTTGGACACAGGTTGAAGGGGCAATGGCTACCTAGTTCATATTCTTCTCATGGAAGAAATCTAAATTTTCCCAAAGTTCGGGTGGAAACGCACAATGCCTCTTAAGACCTAGGTCTGGAACTGGCAACTTGTTACTTCCACACATTTCTTTTGGCCAAAGCAAGCCATGTGACCAAGTCCAACCTCAGTGGGATGGAGATACGGAAGTACTCTCTTCTCAAGGAGGAACCCTTAAAAATTCTCAGTCATGTTTCAGTAGCCTAGCCCAGAGACAACAAACATCCTCATATACATTCACATATAGGGGTGGGAAAAATATTTGCCGAACAATATAGAATTTGTCATAGTCATAATCATGATAATTTATTTCTTCAATCATATTAAACATGAGTCTGATAATTCCAATATGTGCAATCTTTGTGGATTTGATACTGAAGTTTAATGTTTTTATCAACATTCATTTATGGTACTTTCTGTGTGTGTGTGTGTGTGTGTATTACTGTGATCTTAAATGTCACACAAATTTAACTGGAGTAATTTTTGGACTTCAAAGTACAATCTTCCAGAGAGAATTAGATTTACTTCAGCTAAGTAACTGATGAAGTATTCAGCCACAGAAATTGTGGTTCCCATACATTTTGGAGGAAGAAGCAGTTTTCAGGAAAGACGTGGACAAAGTAAAGGAGCCAAATATTCTTCAGAGAAAACATATACTGGGTTGGCCAAAAAGTCTGTTTGGTATATCTACATCTATCTGTCTATCTATCTATCTATCTATCTATCCATCCTATAAAAGATATGACTCCTCATTTGGGATCACACATTTTTAGAAATCTTTTTATAAATGAACTGGGCAGAGAGCAGTAGAAAGGAATTTGGAGTGGTAACTAAGGCTTAATCTGGCCTTAAATTACCAGGATGTATTAGACCAGGAAGGTTACAACTGTAATGACCAATGACCAGCTCCCAAATCTCAGTGGCTTAATATAATACCGATCGAGTGCTGGCTTATGCAATAGTTTAACATGGGTGTTTGATAGGTGGTCTTTGATGGAATGATTCCAAATCCAGGTTCCTCCTTCTTATAGCACTGCTGCCACAGAGGACTTCAGGTTCTCCTGCTGTTTTTTTTTTTCTTCTGTCTGCCATAGGAAAGTGGAGGATCAAGAGATATTTTGTTGTGTTGGACCTGACAGTGGTTGGTGTTCATCACTTTCATCCACATGGCCTCACCTGTTGCAAGGGAGGTCAGAAAAGGTGACTGTGAAGAAATGGAAATGGGTTTGGTAAACAACCAGCCAGTATCTCTGATGCATGGAGTTCCAAGCAAAATAGGTTGAATCTAAACATTTCCTATGACTAAATAACTCAAACACCACATGGGATGGCTCTGAGATTAATGGCTGCATATTAATAGTAAAATAACCGGTTATAACTTAGGTTATAACATAGTTTACATGTGGTAGCCACAGCTGATCGTGACAGTGGGAGGAGAGAGAGCATTTTATCTCCACACTCTCATACCCTCCTCACCTCCAACTAACAATAGGAACTCAAAGGAAAAACAAACCAGCGAAAGTATTACTATATCAGTAAACAGGAATGACATGGGACTCTTCAAACCACCTGATTTTTAACAGTGACACTGAGGTGGAGGTAGTCTGGAGTCAAATCTGGCCCTCTGTGTTCTGCTTATAGTGAGTCACTTTGGCATGACAGTAGAGGTTTGGGAATGGTCTCCCCAGATTTCCGTTCATGGGCATTAGTCTCTGGCTTTGCTGTGAGCTGACTAGCATCTGCTTCCAGTAGTGGATGCAGAATTCCTCAATTTATTTTTGGGTTTCAGCTCCAAACATGAGGTAGTTCCCACAGAATACAATATTCCAGTATGTGGTCTCTGATCCATACGCTAGAAGTGGGATGATGCTGGTGATGAGCCCACAGGGGGAGGGATGGATAACCTTGCGGTGCTGATATGAGAACTTACAGAAATATTGAGTGGATTATTAAAAACCACTGTGACCTTATTTGTACCCCTAGCATGTGAAGAGGGCTATTTCTGGTACAGTTACAACTAGAAAAAATTACTGCTTCCTGTTACATGGAGAAGGAAATGGATCATCACACATATGTTCCAATTTTATCTTCAGAATGATGTAGCTGTGCACTTCAACAGTTTGCATGTTTGCTTGGCAGGGTTGTGACTCCCTCATAACTTCTGAGTCCTCTGAAGCAATACATTGATGTCTACAGGGGCTGGCTTTCTTTTACTAGTGAGAAACTGACCTTGAACATTGTCATCAGCTGGCAAAGTAATGATCCCATTTCTTGTTGAAACAAGCTATCCATTTGCTTCAAAAATGTCTTTTGAAGAAGAGGGGAAAAAAAGTTTAAAAAAAAAGCCCTGAATCAAGAAAGCTTGAGTTCACAAATAGCATAGTTTGTACCCTGCATGTTAGAGGTACTGTCTCATGCCAGTCCTTCTACCTTTGATTGTTTCAAAGGCTGCTAAGGCCATGTGGTAGAAGGAAGATGAGCCAACGGATCTCCTAGAATAAATCTGGCTGACGTCAGTTTTTATTTGTATATCCTGCTTACCCTTTCCCCAGTATTTCACAGTTGTATTTTTCCATAGCAATTACGGGATAAGGATCTCTATTTCTATAGAACCAGCCTCTCATAACTCACCAAACTACTCACAACTCGATGGATGCTCAAGAGACTGCCCTGATTTATTATAATGAACCTCCTTGTCTCTGTCCTCTGAGACTTGTGGACATGAGTAGACATTGTAGATCACGTACAACTAGAAATTGGGCTCTAGAATTTGAGTTCTAGGCATCCTGAATTGAATTTTGAAAGTATTCCTAAGGCAGAGAGAAGAACTAGATGGGTTCTTAACCAAGCAAGAGAGATCCAGATCTCAAATTTTCAGAATGAGATATCAGTGGGTGCTGCATAAAATAAGAGGATTGCTTCCTGGGAATGCAAAAACACCAGGACGTTTGGGGCTCCTCCTTATGCAAAATGCCACCAAGATTTACTATGTAAACAATTCTAGTTGACTGTAAAACAGAAAAGCACTAACTGTATTCCAAGTTCTCTGTTCTCCATGCCACGGAGATGAAGCTCAGTGGTTGAATCAGCCCCAAGTGAGGGCCAAGTGAAAGGGAATCCTATGCAGGATTTATAAGAGAAAAGCGATTGAATAGACCAGCATGTGTGCACTCAAGGAATTAGTCCCCAGAGAAGACCACATGAAAGGGAATCCTACACTGGATTCCTAAGAAGAGCATACAGTAAGTGGCCACCTTATGTGCACTCAAGGAATCACAGATGAGAAAAGGCATGGTGAAAGGGCATCTGATGCAGGATTCCTAAGATTTAGGGGTAGGAAGATGTCTGCATGTGTGTTCTTTGGGAGAAAGTTTAAGGCCAATTGAATGGGATCCTAACCTAGATTCCTAAGAAGTAAGCATTCCTAAGAAGTATCCTATATGTTGGCACTCAGGGATCCAGCCCCAAGAGAGGGTCAAGTGAAAGATCTAGGTTGGGTTTCTAAAAGGAAAGGGTGGGGAAAAAGAGAGAATATGAGGGTAGGAGCTCTCTTTGTTATCAATTAATGAAAAGAATTTGTCCAAATGATATATAGAGAAATGAGGTCCAAAATAAATTTCTTATTTTTTTAAGCATAGTTGATATATAATATTATATGTTACAGGCCTACAATATAGTGATTCACAATTTTTAAAGGTTATACTCCACTTATAGTTATTATAAAATATTGGCTATATTCCCCATGTTGTATAAAATATCCTTGTAGCTTAGTTTATACCTAATAGTTTGTACCTCTTAATCCCCTACCCCTATATTGCCCCTCCTCCCTTCCCTCACCCCACTGGTATCCACTAGTTTGTTCTCTATGAATTTGCTTCTCTTTTGTTATATTCACCATTTGTAGTTTTTAGATTCCACATATAAGGGATATCATACAGTATTTGCCTTTCTCTGTCTGACTTATTTCACTTAACATAAAGCCCTCCAAGTCCATCCATGTTGCTGCAAATGGCAACATTTCATTCTTTTTTTATGGCTGAGTAATATTCCATTGTCTCTATATACCACATCTTCTTTATCCTTTCATCTGTTAATGGACAATTAGGTTGCTTCCACATCTTGGCAATTGTAAATAATGCTGCTATGACCATACTACCCGAGGCAATCTACAGATTTAGTGCAATCCCTATCAAAATACCAATGGCATTTTTCACAGAACTAGAACAAATAATTTAAAAATTTATATGGGAACACAAAAGACCCTGAATAGCCAAACAATCTTGAGAAAGAAGAACAGAGCTGGAGGAATTATGCTCCCTGACTTAAGACTACATTACAAAGCTACCTTAATCAAAACAGTATGGTACTGGCACAAAAACAGATCAATGGAACAGAATAGAGAGCCCAGATATAAATCCATGCACTTATGGTCAATTAATCTACAATAAAGAAGGCAAGAATATACAGTGGAGAAAAGACAGTCTTTTCAATAAGTGGTGCTGGGAAAACTGGACAGTTACATGTAAATGAATGAAATTAGAACATTCTCTAACATGATATACAAAAATACAGTTGAAATGGATTAAAGATGTAAATGTAAGACCAGAAACCATAAAACTCCTAGAGGAAAATATAGGCAGAACACTCTCTGACATAAATTATAGCAATATTTTTTTGTATCTGACTCCTACAGGAAATGCGATAAAAGCTAAAATAAACAAATGGGAACTAATTAAACTCAAAAGCTTTTGCACAGCAAAGGAAACCATCAGCAACACCAAAAGACAACCTACAGAATGGGAGAAAATATTTGCAAATGATATGACTTATAATGGGTTAATATATGACATATATAAATAGCTCATACAACTCAACATCAGAAAACCAAACAACCTGATTTTAAAATGGGCAGAAGAACTGAATAGAGATTTTTCCAAAGAGGAAATGTGGGTGGCCAATGGGCACATGAAAAGATGCTCAACATCACTAATCATCAGGGAAATGCAAATCAAAACCACAATGAGATATGACCTCACACCTGTTAGAATGGCTATCATCAAAAAAAACACAAATAAGGAATGTTGGTGAGAATGTGGAGAAAAGGGAACCCTCGTACACTACTGGTGGGAATGTAAATTGGTGCAGCCACTGTGGAAAACGGTATGGAGGTTTCTCAAAACACTAGAAGTAGAACTACCATATGATCCAGCAATTCCACTCCTGGGTACATATCCGAAAAAAACAAAAACACTAATTTGAAAAGATACATGCACCCCAATAAATTTATTTCAAAAGCTAGTTTGCTGGTCAGAAACCAATGGGATTCCTAGAATTTTAACTGGAACTACATACACCACAAAACAACTTTTTGGTACCACAGTGCCTGACAATAAGTTCTTTCTTTGTCCATATTCCTTCCATCTTTGTGCAAGATTATTCTATATCAGAATATCCTGATTTATACATCTTTGTTTATAATTTTTAAGGTTAATTTTCTATGACACTCCTTAGTTCCTGTTGCTTTAAAAATTGGCTAGAGGGGTACTTCCCTGGTGGTCCAGTGGTTAAGAATCTGCCTTCCAATGCAGGGGATGTGGGTTCGATCCCTGGTTGGGGAACTAAGATCCCACATGCTGTGGGGCAACTAAGCCCATGTGCCACAACTACTGAGCCCGCATGCGCTAAAGCCCATGTGCCACAACTAGAGAGCCTGCAGGCTGCAACTACTGAGCCCATGTGCTCTGGAGTCCACACGCCACAATTAGGGAGCCCACGTGCTCTGGAGCCTGCACGTCACAACTAGAGAGAAGCCCACATGCCGCAACAAAGAGCCCGTGCATGCGCCACAACTAACACCCAATTCAGCCAAATAAATAAAATAAAATAAAATAGAAAATTGGCTAGATATATAAATGTATTATAAAGATCATCCTTGTGTTTTCAATGCATTTCCAATGAGACCTCTAGGTTTCAAAGCTGACTGACATGGTACAGATCCCAGCTCCACTACACACTGTGCTGCTTGGGGGAAGGTTTTTAATGTCACTAAGCCCCTATTGGTAAACTAAGAACAATAATATAGCCCACTTTATAGCACTGTTATGATGAATAAGGACATTATGTAAAGGAGTCTGGTGCATAATAAATGCTGAATAACTGTTAGAAATGATGATGATAATGATGATGATGATAATGACAATTACTAAGTCATTGTCATAGTAATGGGGAAGGGAGGGGAGGCTGATGTCACACCATGAAGGGCCTGGGAGTTCAGACTAAAAGGTTTTATTTAGATATAATGTGCAGTTAGATACTATAGATGGAAACATATAAAGTCACTGTGATATTTCGAGTCCAGGAGAGGATAATACCATGGGCAACAATGGGTAATCAGAAAGATGAATCACGGCCTGGCCAGTGAGTGCCATGGGTGTTGTCCGTTCACTGGGATCATGACATAATATAGATAATACTTAAGCAACAAAGGGCCTGGTGCTTTCATAATCAACCAAGTGTCACTGGATCTCACTCCTTGTATTTTCCACTGAGGTTCATCACAGAGAACTGCTTAAAATGTATATTCATAACAGCAACGAACACTAGGAATTTTGCAATTCACGGAATGGGTAAATAACTGTAGCTGTCTCATATTATTCAGATAACTAATTTAAGAGAATACCCTGTTTTTCCAGGCTCTTTCATCTGAAGGGGTAGCACCCAGCCAGTAATCTAGTCCTTTAACAATAATGTCTTGTCTTGATAATTACCAGCCAGTTCAGTACAGTGATGTTCTTCAGCCTTTGTAGCCACTGGAAAATAAAGGTCCTTTTTGTGGGATGCAAGCATTTGATTCTGGCTTTTGCTTAAAAGCATTCTGTATACTAAACTCAACCTGTAGACCTCTGAACTGCCCTCTTCTCTGGCCTGGGTGTGTGAGTCCCCAGTTGACTTCTGTCTCTGTGCTCAAATATCCCTCTGACTAACCTCATTACTCCACCTCTAATCCACTGGTTATAGATTCCATAAGAACCCATTTTGGCCCATATTCCAGTTCTCTGTCATCTCCTATTCTAAGCCTCAACTCTAGCCTTCCATCCAGTCTCCCATCCAGAGATTCCCAGCATCTCATTTAGGACATCAGCTTGATTGCTATCCCTCCTTCAATACTTCTAATACAAAGCTTCTTCTCTGACATAAACATAAGACAGTAAATAGGGTTGACATGTATATCCCAGAATATGTAACTCCATAGTGCATTCCATAGTGAAGGGGAGAGAGGCTGGTACACGAGGAAGGGGAGATGGAGGTTGCTGCAGCTTATATGGAATCCATCCATCAAACAGCATGCCTAGTTACTGTTCCACGCAGCTGAGACTAGGTGTTAACCAAAAGTAACTCAGAAGAGGTTGTGAAGTATACTCTATTGAAAAATTACAAAAGTGCATGTAGTATGTATGTAACTTATTATAGAACGGCATTCAGAGATTTGGGAGTCCAATATGAGTAGGAAAGGAAGGAAATGAGAGGAAAATGAGAATGATTCACCACTGCTTTGGAATTTGATACATAGCATTCAGGATTAATTCCTACCATGTGTATTTTGTATACGGAGTTTTCCTTCTGAAGATGGGACAAAAGGGCTTTTAATGAAGTCATTAGGAATTTCAACATTATGTTCTCTCTCTCTGCCTCTCTCCTCAGCTGGATCAGCAAGTGAATAAATTCTCTTACCATTTATCTTTTGTTAAACCAGGCAACAGCTTTGAAACGTGATATTCATAGCCTTCCTTAACAAAAAGGAAGTGACAAAGTATTGAGCAAAAACACTTTTGAAGGGAGAGATGCAAAATGGCTTTCACTAGTAAGTTGTGTTTTTTCTTAATTATGCTGAGTTAAGCAAAGCCACACTTGAAATGTTTGTCTGAAGCTGGGAAAAGAACGAGGCAAGATTATCTGCAAAGATATTTGTGTAGTAACTGCCATTGAGCTCTTTGCTGTTGACATTTATTGTAAGACTGAGATAAAACGGCTTCACAATGGGAATAAATGGAGTCAAGTTGCTTTAGGTCCACTTGGCCATATGACTAACATGACCCCATGCATGTGGTGTTTAATGATTTCTATACCCCCACTACCAAAAATTCTCCTCGGCTAGCAGTTGTCATGGTGACCATCTAAATTCTCTCCAAGCACACTTCAACACATGACACATGATATGTATAGTTTCTTCGTCCCCATGTGTAGCTCCTTGGAGGTGTCTAGACTTTGGGTTAAGCCGTGTGCTAAAGACTAAGAAATGACCTCTCCTCCCAGATTTGTCACGCTTGGGTCTGAGACTGTAACTGCTGGGGAAAATGTAGTTTTTCTCACTTATTAAAAGGAGCAAGTCTTGAGACCTGATTTTAGATTGCACCTCTGGCTGATGGTGTGATACCTTTCTGTTGTGAGTTAATTTCCTCTTTGGATGGAATATAAAGTATGATTTTTTAAAAAAATTCATTCCAATTCAAAACACCATTCATCCTTGTTTTGGAAGGCACAAAGGATGATTTCTTGTGCTGAGGCTGAGCCGGGTGAGCAAGTGCTTCCACGACACTGCTTTGTCCACCAGCAGTGCTCTCTATTGCCCTTAAAAATAAGCATTTGACAGGGCATTCCAACCCCCAGAGTCTATTACCATGAAAGCTGAACAAAACACTTGAGAGATTGAGTCATACCATACTCCCTTTATAAAGCCAGTCAGTCAAAAGTGGAAACTGTGCTTGGGGCCCAGAACTAACAAAAGAGAGTAGAGTGAGAGTCAGAAAGTTCAGCAGGAGAGCCGTCTCTTTTCTTGCTTCATCTTCCCTAGTTAATTTTAGTTCATTTTATTTTATTTATTATTTGGGTTTCTACTAATCTCTTGACTCTCTCCATCAGCGACCATCAGCCCCTCTTTATTTGTTGCTATGTTTGCCTTTTGACACCAGAGTGAATGGGTTTGGTCTTTGACTCACTGTTTGCCTTGTTCTTTGACACCACATGCACACCTGCTACCTAACTGTCCACCAGACTTCTGGCTTCTTCTTTCATCCTCCCTTTGGTTCACATGTGTATCTGGACCACAGAAATTCTAGCTTTCCTTCCTAACTACCCTGCACTGAGTCACATCCTAACTTCTCAGCCCAGGCCATTCTCAGTAAATAAATCTCAGGACAAAATCAACTGCTCTTAGTATCCTCATCTTTTCTAACCCTTTTCTCTCATTCCACCCTGGTCCTCCCCATCTCCAGCCACATATTTGTACGTAAAGGTTTAAAAAAGAGTCAAAGAAATCATAGAATAAAAACCTACATCTCTGCAATAGCATGGACTCCTGTAAATGGGGAGAGGCTTCCCTTCCCTGAAGTTAGGGTAAGAGGATTAAGAACTGATTAAATGTATATACCTTAAAATTATCTTAGATGGAATTTACCACTAATAATATGCTAAATAAACAAATTGAGAAGGTCCTCAAAAGTAGGCAAACTGCCTTTCATCATGGATATTATTATTTGAATTCTAGAAGATCAATAAGAAATTGAGCTGAATTCAGTTGTATAAATCATGAGATATTGAATAGTTTAGTGAAATGCTACAGATATATTATCTAATTTTCTTTCAATTTCTCTCCCTTGCTTTTTCTTTGGAGAATGTTGGCTTAAAAGGCAAAATGTAATTACTGCTTAGCATTTAAAATAATTTCTTTGAGAACAATTTATAGGATGGACAATCAATATGATAGTTTCTAAATATATGTATCATTTATGCCCCGAAGTTATGCATATGAAAGATATACATAGATTCAGGAATGGTTTAGATACACTGCAAATCACATATATAATGGGGAAATTGAGGATGCCAACATATCACTTATTTTTGAGAATAATAGTATGGACAGGGCTATCATGCTCTTAAAATCTGTCCCCTGCAGAAAACCACTGGGGCCAGATGGACTACAGACAAATTTAATTTAGCATTTTCTTGTCTGTTTTCGTTATCTGTTGCTGTGTAACCAACTGGTCCAACTTACTGGCTTATAAAACAATGTTTTACTATTTCTCACTGTTTTGTAAATGACTGGGACTCAGCCGGACAATTCTTTTTTTTTTTTTTTTAAGTTTTCCTTATTTATTGCAATTCACCCACACAATAGAGCCCTTTTATTCAATATGAACGCCTGCAAAAGTTGGTCGGTTAATTGAAAAATTTGTTAAAATGGGTAAACATCTTTTATATGTTTTTTTTTAACATCTTTATTGGAGTATAATTGCTTTACAATGGTGTGTTAGTTTCTGCTTTATCACAAAGTGAATCAGTTATACATATACATATGTTCCCATATGTCTTCCCTCTTGCGTCTCCCTCCCTCCCACCCTCCCTACCCCATCCCTCTAGGTGGTCACAAAGCACCGAGCTGATCTCCCTGTGCTATGTGGCTGCTTCCCACTAGCTATCTATTTCACGTTTGGTAGTGTATATATGTCCATGCCACTCTCTCACTTTGTCACAGCTTACCCTTCCCCCTCCCCATATCCTCAAGTCCATTCTCTAGTAGGTCTGTGTCTTTATTCCCCTCTTACCCCAAGGTTCTTCATGACCTTTTTATCTTTTTTTTCTTAGATTCCATATATATGTGTTAGCATACGGTATTTGTTTTTCTCTTTCTGACTTACTTCACTCTGTATGACAGACTCTAGGTTCATCCACCTCACTACAAATAACTCAATTTCGTTTCTTTTTATGGCTGAGAAATATTCCATTGTATACATGTGCCACATCTTCTTTATCCATTCATCTGTTGATGGACACTTAGGTTGCTTCCATGTCCTGGCTATTGTAAATAGAGCTGCAATGAACATTGTGGTACATGACTCTTTTGGAATTATGGTTTGCACAGGGTATATGCTCAGCAGTGGGATTGCTGGGTCATATGTTAGTTCTATTTGTAGTTTTTTAAGGAACTTCCATACTGTTCTCCATAGTGGCTGTATCAATTTACATTCCCACCAACAGTGCAAGAGGGTTCCCTTTTCTCCACACCTTCTCCAGAATTTATTGTTTCTAGATTTTTTGATGATGGCCATTCTGACTGGTGTGAGATGATATCTCATTGTAGTTTTGATTTGCATTTCTCTAATGATTAATGATGTTGAGCATTCTTTCATGTGCTTGTTGGCAATCTGTATATTTTCTTTGGGGAAATGTCTAGGTCTTCTGTCCATTTTTGGATTGGGTTGTTTGTTTTTTTGTTATTGAGCTGCGTGTAAATTTTGGAGATTAATCCTTTGTCAGTTGCTTCATTTGCAAATATTTTCTCCCATTCTGAGGGTTGTCTTTTGGTCTTGCTTATGGTTTCCTTTGCTGTGCAAAAGCTTTTAAGTTTCATTAGGAATACAAATCAGAAAAGAAGAAGTAAAGCTGTCACTGTTTGCAGATGACATGATACTATACATAGAGAATCCTAAAGATGCTACCAGAAAACTACTAGAGCTAATCAATGAATTTGGTAAAGTAGCAGGATACAAAATTAATGCACAGAAATCTCTGGCATTCCTATACACTAATGATAAAAAATCTGAAAATGAAATTAAGAAAACACTCCCATTTACCACTGCAATAAAAAGAATAAAATATCTAGGAATAAACCTACCTAAGGAGACAAAAGACCGGTATGCAGAAAATTATAAGACACTGATGAAAGAAATTAAAGATGATACAAATAGATGGAGAGATATACCATGTTCTTGGATTGGAAGAATCAACCTTGTGAAAATGACTATACTACCCAAAGGAATCTACAGATTCAATGCAATCCCTATCAAACTACCACTGGCATTTTTCACAGAACTAGAACAAAAAATTTCACAATCTGTATGGAAACACAAAAGACCCCGAATAGCCAAAGCAATCTTGAGAACAAAAAACGGAGCTGGAGGAATCAGGCTCCCTGACTTCAGACTATACTACAAAGCTACAGTAATGAAGACAGTATGGTACTGGCACAAAAACAGAAATATAGATCAATGGAACAGGATAGAAAGCCCAGAGATAAACCCATGCACATATGGTCACCTTATCTTTGATAAAGGAGGCAGGAATATAGAGTGGAGAAAAGACAGCCTCTTCAATAAGTGGTGCTGGGAAAACTGGACAGGTACATGTAGAAGTATGAGATTAGAACACTCCCTAACATCATACACAAAAATAAGCTGAAAATGGATTAAAGACCTAAATGTAAGGCCAGAAACTATCAAACTCTTCGAGGAAAACATAGGCATAACACTCTATGACATAAATCACAGCAAGATCCTTTTTGACCCACCACCTAGAGAAACGGACAATTCTTTTGCTGGTCTCACTTGAAACCTCTTGTGCTGCTTCAGCCAGATTGTGGCTTGGAACATCCACAATGTTTCCCTCACAGGTCCAGCTCCTGGAAGGCTGGGGTCTGCTGAGATACCACGATGACTGGGTCTCTCTCTTTCCCTCTCTCTGCAGTCACAGGCCTCTACCTCTCCACATGGCTTTTCTACACATTATTTCCATATGGAACCTCCCACAGGACTCCTTCTCAGGGTTCCATGAGCACAAAAGCAGAAGCTTCTAGTAGCTTTCAAGTCTTAACGCCCAGAACTGCAATAGTATCACTTCTGCCACATTCTGTTGATTGAAACAAGAAACTGACCCAGCCGTGATTCAAAGGGAGAAGAAGGGAGAAGACGACCAAGGGTGTGAATTCACTGGGGACAGACAATATCTCAGACTACATCAATGTCCTTGTTTAATCTCTGGGGACTGGCAATGCTGACTCATCTATATTCTCTTCTTTGGAGGGCTCATCCACTTCCACAACTTATCTAACACCTCATGGGGATGAATCTCAGTTCTTTAACCAGACTTCTCCAGTAATATATTACCAACTCCCTGTAATTAGCAGCTAACGCTGATTGAATACCAAGTGTGGGCTAGGTTTTTCATATAACTATTCCTAACTTATTGAATGCACTGTATTTAAAAATTAAGAAAACTGAGGCTCACAGAACCTCAGTTTATAAAAGGCATATGGCTAGTAAGGGGCAGAACTATGACTGAAACCCAGGCATATCTTTGTATAAAGTTCTGGCATGTTCTTCCAAGGTTCCACACTGTTGTCTCTCTTTGCTCTCTTTTTGTCTCTGTCTCTGTGTCTGTCTGTCTCTGTTTCTCTCTTTCTCAGTTTCAGGACAAAATAAGAATCTACCTCTTTTACTTAATTTCCAAAAAAACAGGAGTAGGGTAGTCTCTTTTCTGAACCCATCTTTTTTTGACCAAGAAACAGAGGTTTGCCCTGAGGTCAGACTGGTGTGCATTATATAACTTGTTTTTTGGAAGAAAAAATAACCCTGGTTCCAGGAGAAGGGCAATTTGTATATCTGGTTATTTTTGAATAGGATTTTTTTTCTCTCAGGATAAAGTGAATTTTGGCTAAGCTCTTTTGTTTCCTCCATTTGTGTGTGTGTGTGTGTGTATTCAGGAAGTGAAGGTCAGAGCTATTGGTCCTTTGTTGACTTTATTTCTGTGAGTTCACAGTATTTAAAATTATGGGGCATGTTTTCTTCTAGTCCTTTGATTAAAGACTTCAAGTCAAAAATATTTCAGGAGACAGTACATTGACAATTCATTTCCCAGGCAGAGGGGAGCAAGTCACAATGAAGAGATTAGCCTTACACTGCAAAGTCAGCCTGTTGAGGGACAATTTTCCCTGGGACCTCTCATGTGTCTGGATGTCTTGTGAGCAAAGGGACTGCATTTCTTCAAGGATGCTTGTGTAGTGACCAACCTTGCAAGACAGATGTAGTGTCTTCCATTGGATCAAAGGAGAGGTTTACTTTCCACTATAATAACGACAAGGTCTTTATCTGGACCAAAGGAAGGGCATGCTTACTGCCTATTATAAAAAGATTCAGGTTCACTAAGCTTACGGTTGGGACTAATCTGTGCTGCCCTTGTGGAACTTTAGGCAAGGAAAACTGACACAAATATGGTGATGATTATGTTGTTTATAGTGCTGTGAGTAATAAAGTTATTTATCCCTAACCCAGGAATCTTATGCTTTATGCCAGTGTCTATGAAATAAAAATAGGCTAGCTTATTAGTTTATAAACAATGTAAATCTGAGATCCTTTGCAGTTATTGACACAGCTGCAATGGGAACTACAGTCCAAAGCTCAAATATAAGCATATTTGTGATTCTAAATCACTTTCACTTTAGGGTATTCCCCCTGTGGTTCAAAGTAATTTTTATTGCTAACCAAGAGCTCAAAATCTATGTCTTATATGTTATTCTATTAAATATTTACATATGACAGTGTTGAACTGTTACCTCATTCAAACTGTTAAACTGAAAATAAAGGATAAGGTATAATTTGAGTGATAAATTTCCTGAGAAAAGTTAAATTATTCTATGTCTAGGCTATAATATGTTTATATTGATATCTAGGAATGAATGATTCAAGGGCATAGATAGAAGGGCAATTAACAAAAGGAAAGTCAATGGACATAAAGTACTTACACATTTAACTTCGATAAATTCAATTTTATCTTTTTAGGAGAGAGATGAAAGGATTAATAGTAAGATAGTGAGGATGAGTTGAGAGGGGGAAAGAGAGAGAGAATAAGAGACAGGGAGAGAATAAAAGTTCAAATAATGTGGGCAGTTCAGTCCACCATTCCAATTAGTGAACATACAGCCTACAGAGAATATAAAGTGAGAAACCTGAATTGGCTCTTGCTTTTACTTTGGCTGGTCCCAGTTACGGCATGCCTCCCATAAAGTGAAGAACTATCTGTATTGAGTGTGATTCTAGTGTTTAAAGATATATATTTTTTCATATAATATGTCTTTTGAAAGCAAGCCATGCACTTTATCTGGTGCTAAACTAAAGAAGCAGCAACCTGCTCCCATGTTTTGGAAAAATCATATGTTGAACTTTTAGGTAATACTTTGGCTCCTAATGTGTTACCTTATGAAGGATTTTTCAAGCATCATTTTGACTTAAAACAATGACTTTCCTTCCTAACTCTCCAAATCCTTCCTCCTCAGCATAATGTATGGATCCGTGACTATATCCATCAGAAATCAGTCAATAGAAGAGATGCCCCCCTACCCATCTCAAGTGGAAAGTGGTTTAATATAGAGAAATAATCATCGAAAGTGCTAGAGGAATAAAATTCAAAGAAATAACACTCCTGTCTTTCAGGAAATCTGGAACTATAAGAATCAAGTGGAAGCCACTGATGATAATCTAAGCTGCCAGTAGGACTAAAGCAAGGGACTAACAGGACCTCACTCTGAGTCTAATGCAAACTCATGTTTACAATTTCCCAAGAGTCTCTTTTTAATGTGCTGGGCAATAATGGCTTCTACTTCACTTCTGCCTTTCAAATAGCATGTGGATTCTTCTTACTGGCAAAATTTAACCCTGAACTCTGTTGTCAGTGAAGTCTCAGAAATATAGCTTTGAAGTTTCCCCCTGTGATGTAGAATCAAGCGTAAATCAGGGTATGGATTATGCTGATCTGACACAGATAATCTGATACAGTCTATTCCTTTGACAATTCAATATGCACACACCCCTTTTGCCCATTTTTAACTTTCAAATGACAGAAATAGCAACAGATCCTGCTTTCCCATAACATGATGTGACTATATCTGATGTAAAGAAAATGCTTTCCCCTTCTATCCCCAAAATGGAACACTAACTCCCAATAAACTTTGTCCATTACTGGGCGATGTTTTTTCCTCTTTTACCTCAGTCACAAACTCCCTTTGATATTTAAAAATTTTAAACTAAAATGATGTTTACCTACAATGAATTATAGAAAATAGTAGGCAAAGAGAAGATCAGAAACATAAATTGGTATATATATTTAAAAAGCAAGCAGAATAAAACTTGCTTACATTCTAAAGTCTTGATTACCGTAACTGGTCACAGTGTCATAGTTGGCATTTATAATGTTCTTCTTCCTTAGTCAATATTTCCTTTGCTCTCACACTGGTCATATTGTTTAACTGGAGATGTGACTCAGAACCTTTATTCCTAAAGGGTTAGAATCCTTAGAGTTCTGCCTGCATTGGGTTGCTATATCTTCCATTAACTTTTACCACTAGATTCAGAATTGCAAAGAAGAATCATTTGAATTCCACACTTAATACATATCCACCTTGATCCAACTGTGTAGCAGCCACCCTGTTTCCTCTTAATAATCAGGATCAACTAACAGAACCAACAGAGAAATCTTTCTGTCTTTCCATTAACTGGAATGCTGAATCCTAAATAGGACAGTGGCAATTTCAGCTTTCACTTTACTAGAAGAATTCTTGTGACCCTAGTGGAAGTATTCCTTTTAGGAGGGGGAACTAACACTCTAAACCAGGGAAGTACAAAGTTACTGTGGCAGGAAGCCACATTTTTATTCATGTCTTATTACTGGTAATAGTGAGAGAGGGCACTTCCATTTCTACCTCTTGGTACATCACCTTGGGAATTCTGGCTGTGAAACAATTGGCATCCTATACTGGTCACTGGTTCAGAGCACATACTGAGCCTGTAAGTGCAGATACCCAACTCACAATGTGTTGTCATCCAAGGGCACCATACTGAGCCTTCAGTAGGCTCTTCACAGTTTAGCTTGTTTGCGTGTGTTGTGAAACATGGTAAAATCAATGAATGAACAGGACAAAATTCCTTTACTTCCTTTGCTGTGAAATAGATTTTACAGTGTGTGTGTGGATACCATGTTAATGAATGAGGGATTCTGTACATCCATTGATGGTGGTAATGGTAGAAGGACAAATCACTGCTCCCTAAATGATGTAAGGAATTAATTATAATCAACTTGCCACCAGGTAGGTCATTGTCTTCTCCCTCAAAATGGTGCTATGTTGGATTCTGGGCATTTGTCTTTGCTGTTAGCAGGTTGCACATTTAGATGTCAGAGTAAATAATCAATAGAAAAACTGAGAATTGATGACTTATTTAAAGTAAATGGAGAGTCAGGCAGCAAAAGCCTTTTTCTCATACTTGGGTCTCCTCAAAGCTACATTATTTATTTATTTATTTATTTATGGATGCGTTGGGTCTTCATTGCTGCGCACGGGCTTTTCTCTAGTTGTGGCAAGCAGCGGCTACTCTTGATTGCAGTGTGTGGGCTTCTCACTGCGGTGGCTTCTCCTGCTGTGGAGCATGGGCTCTAGGCGTGCGGGCTTCAGTAGTTGTGGCTCGTGGGCTCTAGAGTGCAGACTTAGTAGTTGTGGTGCATGGGCTTAGTTGTTCCACGGCATGTGGGATCTTCCCGGACCAGGGCTTGAACCCGTGTCCCCTGCATTGGCAGGTGGATTCTCAACCACTGTGCCACCAGGGAAGCCCAAACCTATATTATTTCTCATATTTATATAAAGCTCTGTCTCCATCAAATATGAAAAGCTGTAAAAAAAAAATTTGCATTTTCTTTCCCATTCACACCTCCCTGGTTCCCCAAGAAATTGGCAGACAAAAATCCCTTTTACAGTTGTACAGGCAAATCATTCTATGCGAGTTCAAATGGCTGGATCACATACCATCTTCTGGATTTCTCATATTGAAAGCCAGAAACTTGTCTCAAAATAGAAAATTTGAAACATGTCTCAAAATAGATTTTTTTTATTATATGTTTCAAGTGTACAGCATTATAGCTCAACAACTGTAAAAATAGACAAATTTCCATGACTACAACATTGGTATTGCCAAAATAATTTTAAGAATAGTAATATCGAGAGAGGCGTGGACATATATACACTAACAAACGTAAGGTAGATAGCTAGTGGGAAGCAGCCGCCTGGCACAGGGATATCGGCTCGGTGCTTTGTGACCGCCTGGAGGGGTGGGATAGGGAGGGTGGGAGGGAGGGAGACACAAGAGGGAAGAGATATGGGAACATATGTATATGTATAACTGATTCACTTTGTTATAAAGCAGAAACTAACACACCATTGTAAAGCAATTATACCCCAAAAAAGATGTTAAAAAAAAAAAAAAGAATAGTAATATCAAACAACTCCATGGCTCTTAAACTGCTGTAAATTCTTTACGCACAATGACTAATTTAATCCTCATGACACCTTGAGCGAGGTAGGTACTAAGTCACTCTCATTTTACAGACAGAGAAACTAAAGTACAGTGGTTAAGTCACTTGTCAAAGGTCACACAGTTACAATCTGGTGGAGTCAGATTCACACTCAGGCATTTTGGTTTCAGAGTGCATGCTTCTATCCTGTTAGTTATATGTCTCATGCTCAGCCCACACTGGCACTTTTTGGTAAACTCATTTTGAACTTTCATAATTAATCTGCCTCCTAGTTTGCTGTTGAATCTGTCAAAAAGAAAAATCAGTACATAGACTGAAAACTGGCATTTTTAGAAGAGGTTTAATAAACCCATATTTTATATTTTATCCTAATTTAAATCTTGAAGCTTTTTTTTTTTTTTTTTTTACTTTAGACATTGCTGTCTTATTGTTTGGATAATCACTGCAGCTGCCAATAAAACCTCTGATTTTATTTTAGCAGTACTCAAGTTCCTTATAAATCAATTCATAAGATAATAGTCTCAAGTAGAATTGTTATTTATATGCTCAAAGCCCTGATTTATCTAAAGATTTATTCCTTCACTTAAAAAATTAAGCATTGTGCTATTTTAATAGCACAGTGAAGATTCCACTACACATTCTTCACCAATCTCTGAGCCTGGGTATCTAAAAATGTTTGTGATAATTAAACTGATGAAAATAAAAGCATTTCAATATCACTGATTTCATAAGTGAGCCCTGATTTGTTAGAGTTTTGGTGTTGAGAATTGTTTGAACTTGAAATATTAAATTAGTGGAAAAACTGATAGAGTGGAAACCAAATGGATGTTTACCAAATGTACAGGCTTTTGTCTTCCTCGTTGCTATTTTGGAGTAGTCTTTCAAATGAGAGAAGCAAGAAACTCACAAGAAATATATTGCAACATTAAATGGTCCATTCTATCCCTGCCTCGGGCCATTTGTAAACAATGTAAAGACCATGCCAGAAACATTAATTGAGAAGGTTAGTCTCAAACTGCCTACAGCATACTGCATCAGTGGATGGCCTGAAGGAAAACAGTATTGCCAATGTAGCTGCATCTACATTTGAAGAGCAAAATCTAAATGATAATTCTACAATGCATGGAATTGAATTACCCTCAGGTGCTTTGGCAAGCCCATAACCACAGATCAAGACTCCTTTTTCTTCCTAAGGCAGGCAACAAGCTGTACCCCTTTTTTGGATTAAAAGCTGTACTAGCTCTTTGAATACTAATAAAACGGTCACACTCAACAAGCCGTCTGCAAACATTATTTTCAAAGGAAGAATATTGTCATTTAATCTTGGAGACAGTCATACTTAACAACATTAAAAATTCTTATCATTGCTGTAAAAGAGGGAACTATGGCTGATGTGTAAAAGGAACAAAGAATACCATCCCTGCAGTCAAAGAGAATTCTTACAGGACAAATGGCATTGGTGTGAAAGCCTGATGAAGAGCCCAGTGTTAAATATTCACTGAGTTATCTGTTTAACCTAGATTGCATCTTTGACCTATATAAATGAAATACAACAAACACAACTTCCTCTTTTCTCATTTTGCCTGCTTCCTTTCTCATCTCTCCTTTCTGCTCTCTTAATCTACCCAACTTTACCCCATTTTTTACATCTGTAAAATTATTCTCCTCATTTTGTTTTTTAAATCTTCTGGTGTTGGACCACAATAATAATCACAGACACTCATTTCATCCCTTTGAAAATGATCACCACCCAAGAATTCCTCATTGTCTAGAATTTCTGCTGATAATTTTCTAATTCTAGCTCACCTCTATAATATATTTTATCTACTATTGCTTCAAGCCACCATTCATTCATGAAGAAAGTGACAAAAGGGAATTAGTTCCAAATCAAAGGCATGCTCTCTAACCTCAACTAGACCATTATTGCTACTCATTTTTTAAAAAATATGTGCACTGACTGTTCTTGTGATATCATGTCCATTTCATTGGTTATCCAAGACTTCTAACTTCACTTCTCAAACCCCTAATTTGACTTGTAAAAATTCTTCTAATTGCCTTAGTGGTAAGCCAACTCTATAGGGAATACTACAAAACATTGTTGAAAAAAATTTAAGAAATCAAAACAAATGGAGAGTTATAATATTTTCATGAGTGGAAGATTCAATAAATTGAATAAGTCTATTCTTCCCAATCTGATCTATTGACTCAATATAATACCAATCAAAATATCCAGGAAGGAGCCTTTTATGGGGATAGAAATTGACAAGCTGATTTTAAAATTTATATGAAATTTGTAAAGAACCTATAGAATAGCTAAGATATTTTGAAACAGAGAACAAAGTTGGAGTACTTATATTACTTGATTCAAAATTTACTATAAAGCTACAATATTCAAGACAGTGTGTTACTGGTGTAAAGATATTGATACATATATAGATAAACTGAACATGATTGAACACCTAGAGATAAACCTACACATAGATGATCAATTGATTTTCCAGTGTTGCCAATGTAGTTCAATAGGGAAAAAAGTCCTTTATATAAATGGCACTAGAATAACTGGTTATCTCCATGGGAAAAACAATGAACCTTAGGCCTAGCTTCACACCTTACACAAAAATCAATGAATAGAGGCTTATAAACAAACACGAAAAGGTAAAAGCCAAATTTTTAAAACCTGTAGGAGAAAAGACAAAAAAAGTACTCATGATTTTGGGGTAGGAAAATAGAGAATACAGAAAGCACAAACTACAAAAAAAAATGGTAAATCAGTCTTTAACAAAATTCAATTATTAAGCAAACTACAGACTGGGAGATAATATATGTGATACATATATCTGACAAAGAATTGATCTTTGGAATATAGTAAAAATCTTACAACTCAATAATAGGACAACAAAAAATCTAACAAAAAATGGGCAAAAGATTTGAATAGACACTCAAAACAGAATGGACAGAAAGCACATTAAAATGTCCTTAACATCATGAGCAGTCAGAGAAATACAAAATAAAATCAAAATGAACTTCTGCCCTCTAGAACTGCTGAAATTAAAGCAAGCAAACAAGCAAACAAAACCTAACAATACCAAGTTTTATCCAGAAAGTGGGGCAACTGGAACTTTCATACACTGCTGGTTTTAGGGCAAATTGATACAGTCACCATAATAATCACTTTAGAAGTTTCTTACCAAGTTAAATTTATATCTATCGTATGAACAAGCAATTTCGCTTATAGGTATTTACCCAAGATAAATGACCATATATGTCCACAAAAATACTTGTCCATTATTATTCTTGGTATTTGTATTCATAAAAGCTAATGAGAGGAGACAATCCAAATATTCATCAACATGGCAGTGACTGAACAACCTCTGGTATATTTATCCAATGGAATACTATACAGCCACAAAAAGAATAAACTACTAATAAAGGAACAAAATAGATAAATCTCAAATCTATTATGTTGAGTGAAAGAAGCAAGACACAATAGACTATATTCTATATTTAGTTTTAGAATGGATAAAAATAATTTATAAAGTTAGAAATTAGATGAGTAGTTGCTCACAGAGGAGTACTGATAGCAAATGGGACAAAAGATAATTTTCTGGAGTGACAGAAATGCTCAATATCTTGATTGGAACCATGGCTATATAAGTACAAATATTTGACAGAACTCATCAAACTGTACACTTAAAATGGGTGCATTTTATGTCAATTATACCTCAATAAAGATGAGTCAAAACTCACTGAACTGATTGAACTATAAAATTTTAATGGGTGCATTTTATTCTATGTAAATTATACCTCAATAAAGTTAACTTAAAGAATGTTGCTGTATTTAAAGAATGTTAAAGAATGTAATTGAAGAAAAGAACAAGTATTTATGTTCAAAAATATTCACCTCATATCACTTTCAATAACAAAAGCATTGGGAAAAAATGAAACATTTAAAGTCATGGTGGATCCATAAAATGGAATATTATTCTGGAATATTAAACTGGAATCATATTATCAATTATAGTTGAGAATACTAGATGCATATATACTATATGATTTTCCTTAAGTATAATTCTATATATAGGATAGATACAAGAATATAACAATGATAAAAATAGTCATATTTTAAGCTTTGTGGGCCATATGGTCTCTCTTGCAAGTACTCATCCCTACTTTAGTAGTGTGCAAACAGCCACAGACAATATGCAAACAAATGGGCATAGGTGTGTGCCAATAAAACTTTGTTGACAAAAGTAGACAGTGGGGACTTCCTGGTGGCGCAGTAGTTAAGAATCCACCTGCCAATGCAGGAGCCCTGGTCCGGGGAGATCCCACATGCTGCTGAGCAAATAAGCCCATGAGCCACAACTACTGAGCCTGCACTCTAGAGCCCATGAGCCACAACTACTGAAGCCTGTGCTCCTCGAGCCTGTGCTCTGCAACAAGAGAAGCCACTGCAATGAGGAGCCCACACACCACAACGAAGAGTATCTCCTACTCTCCGCAAATGGAGAAAGCCTGTGCACAGCAACGAAGACCCAATGCAGCCAGAAAAAAAAAAAAAATAGAGAGTGTGCTGGATTTGGCCATAGACTGCTGAAACTGCTTTATTTACTTATTTTTATTTAGTGATTTTTTTTACAGCAGGTCCTTACTAGTTACCTATTTTATACATATTAGTGTATATATGTCAATCCCAATCTCCCAATTCATCCCAAACACCCGCCCCCCTTTCCCCCTTTGGTGTCCATACATTTGTTCTCTACATCTATGTTATCTATTTCTGCCTTGCAAACTGGTTCATCTGTACCATTTTTCTAGATTACATGTATGTATGTTAATATATGATGTTTGTTTTTCTCTTTCTGACTTATTTCAGTCTGTATGACACTCTCTAGGTCCATCCACGTCTCTACAAATGACCCAATTTCATTCCTTTTTATAGCTGAGTAATATTCCATTGTGTATATATACCACATCTTCTTTATCCATTCGTCTGACGATGGGCATTTAGGTTGCTTCCATGACCTGGCTATTGTAAATAGTGCTGCAATGAACATTGGGGTGCATGTGTCTTTTTGAATTATGGCTTTCTCTGGGTATATGCCCAGTAGTGGGATTGCTGGGTGGTATGGTAGCTCTATTTTTAGTTGTTTAATGAAACTCCATACTGTTCTCCATAGTGGCTGTACCAATTTACATTCCCACCAACAGTTCAAGAGGGTTCCCTTTACTCCACACGCTCTCCAGCATTTGTTGTTTGTAGATTCACTAATGATGCCCATTCTAATCAGTGTGAGGTGATACCTCCTTGTAGTTTTGATTTGCATTTCTATAATAACTAGTGATGATGAGCAGCTTTTCATATGCCTCTTGGCCATCTGTATGTCTTCTTTGGAGAAATGTCTATTTAGGTCTTCTGCCCATTTTTTGATACAGTTGTTTGTTTTTTTTAATACTGAGATGCATGTGCTGTTTATATATTTTGGAGAGTAAACCATTGCCTGATGATTTGTTTGCAAATATTTTGTCCCATTCTGAGGTTGTCTTTTCATCTTGTTTATAGTTTCCTTTGCTGTGAAAAAGCTTTGAAGTTTCATTAGGTTCCATTTGTTTTTTTTTTTGTTTTTATTTCCGTTTCTCAAGGAGGTGGGTCAAAAAAGATCTTGCTGTGATTTATGTCAAAGAGTGTTCTTCCTATGTTTTCCTCTAAGAGTTTTATAGAGTCTGGTCTTACATTAAGGTCTTTAATCCATTTTGAGTTTACTTTTGTGTATGGTGTTAGGGAGTGTTCTAATCTAATTTTTTTACATGTAGCTGTCCAGTTTTCCCAGCACCACTTATTGAAGAGACTGTTTTTTCTCCACTGTATATCCTTGCCTCCTTTGTCACAGATGAGTTGACCATAGGTGTGTGGGTTTATCTCTTGGCTTTCTATCCTGTTCCATTGATCTATATTTCTGTTTTAGTGCCAGTACCATATTGTCTTGATTACTGTAGCTTTGTAGTATAGTCTGAACTCAGGGAGTCTGATTCCTCCAGCTCTGTTTTTTTTCCCTCGACTGCTTTGGCTATTTGGGGTCTTTTGTGTCTCCATACAAATTTTAAGATTTTTGTTCTAGTTCTGTAAAAAATGCCATTGGTAATTTGATAGGGATTGCATTGAATCTGTAGATTGCTTTGGGTAGTATAGTCATTTTCACAATATTGATTCTTCCAATCCAAGAACATGGTATATCTCTCCATCTGTTTATGTCATCTTTGATTTCTTTCATCAGTGTCTTATAGTTTTCTGCATACAGGTATTTTACCTCCTTAGGTAGGTTTATTCCTAGGTACTATATTCTTTTTGTTGCAATGGTAAATGGGAGTGTTTCCTTAATTTCTCCTTCATATTTTTTCATCATTAGTGTATAGGAATGCAAGAGATTTCTGTGCATTAATTTTGTATCCTGCAACTTTACCAAATTCATTGATTATCTCTAGTAGTTTTCTGGTGGCATCTTTAGGATTCTCTATGTATAGTATCATGTCGTGTGCAAACAGTGACAGTTTTACTTTTTTTTTTAACATCTTTATTGGAGTATAATTGCTTTACAATGGGGTGTTAGTTTCTGCTGTATAACAAAGTGAATCAGCTGTACATATACATATACCCCCATATCTCCTCCCTCTTGTGTCTCCCTCTCACCCTCCTGCTCCCACCCCTCTAGGTGGTCACAAAGCACCGAGCTGATCTCCCTATACTATGCAGCTGCTTCCCGCTAGCTATCTGTTTTACATTTGGTAGTGTATATATGTCCATGCCACTCTCTCACTTCATCTCAGCTTACCCTTCCCCCTCCTTGTGTCCTCAAGTCTTCAGAACCATTTTTTATTTTTAGATTCCATATATATATGTGTTAGCATACAGTATTGGTTTTCTCCTTCCTCTGGTACATAGTCCTCTGCCTTTTCATTTTGTCTATCTTACTGTGAATATGGTTTTTGTTCCACAGGCTGCAGGATTGTAGTTCTTCTTGCTTCTGTTGTCTGCCCTCTGGTGGATGAGGCTATCTAAGAGGGTTGTGCAAGCTTCCTGATGGGAGGGACTGGTGGTGGGTAGAGCTGGCCGTTGCTCTGGTGGGCAGAGCTTAGTAAAACTTTAATCTGCTTGTCTGCTGATGGGTGGGGCTGAGTTCCCTCCCTGTTGGTTGCTTGGTCTGGGGTGACCCAACACTGGAGCCTACAGGCTCTTTGCTGGGAGTAATCTTGGACTCTGAGAGGGCTCATGCCAAGGAGTACTTCCAAGAACTTCTGCTGCCAGTGTCCTTGCAGTGAGCCACAGCCGTCCCCCGCCTCTGCAGGAGACCCTCCAACACTAGCAGGTAGGTTTGGTTCAGTCTTTTATGGGGTCACTGCTCCTTCCCCCTGGGTCCCGATGCACACACTACTTTGTGTGTGCCCTCCAAGAGTGGAGTCTCTGTTTCCCCCAGTCCTGTCAAAGTCCTGCAATCAAATCCCACTAGCCTTCAAAGTCTGATTCTCTGGGAATTCTTCCTCCTGTTGCCAGACCCTCAGGTTGGGATGCCTGACGTGGGGCTCAGAACCTTCACTCCAGTGGATGGACTTCCATGGTATAAGTGTTCTCCAGTTTGTGAGTCACCCACCCAGTGGTTATGGGATTTGATTTTATTGTGATTGCACACTTCCTACCATCTCACTGTGGCTTCTCCTTTGTCTTTGGATGTGGGGTATCTTTTTTGGTGAGTTCCAGTGTCTTCCTGTCGATGACGGCTCAGCAGTTAGTTGTGATTCTGGTGCTCTCACAAGAGGGAGTGAGCACACGTCCTTCTACTCCGCCATCTTCTGAAACTGCTTTAGATAACAGCTCTTTTATCATGTAAAAATAGCCTTTATTATTAGGTCTTTTACCCATTGTTTAAAAGAAGGTCCTACAATTTTCTCAATGTGTTAGCGGCATAATAGACACATTTGATTTCAAATAGAATATATCAACCGATGAAAGTTTGCATGATTGATTTGCTGAATTTAAAAATGCATAACCTGTAAACAGTGAGTCATCAAATTCCTTTAAAAATCTATTTATACCAACTATATTTTATTCATCGTATTTTTTCTGCACAGAACAAAGGGATTATAGTTGTTTGTCAGGAAAGCAGAAACCAAGACAGAAAACCTTAATAAACATGAAAACTCACTGAGCAAAATAATACCCATGTTTCATCCTACATATATTTCGGACATTTCCATTTGTATTTTGAACTATGAAAAAAAAGGCTAAGGCAAAGAAAAGACAAAGTAACAATGATTTGCAACAGAAAAGAAAGTATATCTTTTAATATTTAGAAAACCTTTAAGTAGTCTAATAGGGTCAAATAAGCTCTTTCAGTTTCCCCAACAAAACTGAGAATGGATAAGGATAAGAGCGGCAAAGATTCCTGAAAGTGTAAGAGTTGTTTAGGCACCTTCACAGCTGGCAGAAGGCACACACCATGTACACTATGTTCACCAAACAGTGAACATACAGCTCCCAGCTCCTGCACACACACCAGTATTAAATTTACCATGAATTACTCAGACTTGGTAATTGCTGATTGTTTTCTTATTTTAACTTACATCATAGTTACAAAATTATGTCAGTGTCAATAATTTCTATGAAATATAGCATATATATATATGTTTGCCTCGGGTTTGATTGCACAGGGACTAAGGCATTATGTGTGAGCCCTTAGGAGTATCTTAGTCAAAGGCCAAGACTCTTTCTCATATCACTTATAAAGTCACAAGTTTAGCTTCTGTGTTAGTTATGGACCCATAATGTAGCTCCATTGGTATGTCATCTTAAGCAACGTCAGACAGTCGACCATTTCACTACGATTATTTGCAGACTCTATCTTCACCAGCCAAAATCTCAGGTATGGAGAGTTGAGTAGCTCATTAAACTCCTCAGCTTAAAATACATTAACCTCCCCCATCGGTGGAGTTTAATTGTAATCTCCCCTTTTCTCCTATTTTCAATCCCATTATCTTCTATTCTGTAACATCTCTGCTAATGTGTCTGACATATGTCTTTACATATGTAAGTCCTTACAAAATATACTGTGGCATGTGTGTGTGCATGCACATGCTTATAAATTTAATTTTACACATGAGGGATATGAAGTTCCTGTGCATGCACTTGGATGGAGGTGACACTAAGCAAGTAGATATACAGGCTTTTAACTCAGAAAGGTGATTTTAGAGAGAACACTTGGGAGTCATCAGCTTTCAGATGAAAGTAGGAAATGAGGGGCTAGTATAGAAAATGCATGCAGTATGCATGAAACAATGCAGTGGGTTGAAAATGGTCTCATAAATGTCTGGGCTGAGGCGGATTCTGTATCTGGAGAATATGGTGAATTAAACCAGAGAAGAAAGAAGATCTAAGAGTGAATCTGAGTCACAGAGGAGGAAGGATGCCAGGAATTAGGGCTGATTAGTTGATATTAAGCATCAGATTAACGGGAGTATGGCAAGGTCTCAAACAGAAGATGGTAAGAAAGGGGACAGATCATTCATGCAAGAAATTTCAGTATGAAGCAATGGAAATATTTTTTTTAAAAACACAGGGAAATAATTGCATAGAACATGAGGCTGAAGAAGCTTGTTGCATTTGTTTTTGTTTTGTTTTTTACTGTGTAAAAGATAAATAGCAAACTGATTGAGGGTATAGAAAAGTAATGACCTGAGATACTTGAAGAGACAAGAGAAGTGAATTGAAAGCACCGCACCGGTGCGGGACTAATCTTGGACAGGATATAAGGTTCATGCCCTGGAGGAAAAAACTGAACTAGATTCATTACCTCAGCAAATGGCCTCATCATTTCCTCAGTGCCAAAACCAGAAATCAGGGAGTGGAACCTGTCTCCTCTTTGGTCTTCTCTCTTTTTCCTGCATCCAAGTAGACACCACATCTAGACTACTCTAGACTACATCTAGACTACCATGTAATTGCTCTTAGACTTGAAATGAAATGTGTTTCTTTTATTTTCCTTTTTTGTCTTCTCTGTTATTTTCTCGGTACTGGCTCTCATCAATTTTGATCTCAATTTCTACACATGCTGACACTCATTCCTCATCCCTTTATTATCCATTCCCTTCACTGTTCAAGAGAGAGCCTTCTAAAATGCAAATCTGGTCATGTGATTTCATGCTTAAAAATATCCTTCCATGGCCCCCATGACCTTTGGAATAAATTCATCTCTTGAGTATCACTTAATATGCTCTTTCATGAGTTGTCCCCTGCTAACCTCAGACTCATTTTTTATGTCCCAGAATCCCGTTGTTCTCTCCGCTCCAGCCCTACTCAGCACCTTAAGTTTCCCTGCACACTCCAGATTCTCTAACCATCCATGTTTGCACCTGCTGCTGCCCCTGCTTGGATGCCTAAAACCACAGAGAAACTCAAAGAACAGACTCATTTATTATGTGAGCAAAAGGAATGATCCTTGGTCTAGACCCCTAAGGGGATTGGAAACACAGGGACACAGAAGGCATGAATACTTTCCCCCCGGAGACAGATGAATGAATGTCTTCTTGCTTTCTTAACTAGGAACTTAGAACACGTGTTTTGTTCTGAACTTAGATATAGCTTCTTCTCAGAAGTTGTCACTGATTTCCTGTACACTTAGTTATGACTTGGGGCCCCTCTAAGGGCTTTGCCTCACTCTTTGCCATTGTCCCGATGAGTGGGTGTAGGGCAATCTATTTTTATCTGTCTCTCCAGCAGAGCTATTCATTCCTTATATGTCCTTGTGATTCCAATCCTCATAGAAGTACGGACTAAGTGTTATTCATTTTGCTCAAAAAATAAATGAGTCCATCCTTTGAGTTTCTCTGTAGTTTTAACACAACTTGTATGTTTGGATAATAACATTTCTTTTTTTTGCAAGAAGCAATACCAGACATCACCTGGTTCATTTCTTCATATTTTGCAGTGGAAACACACACAGAAAGGTTAAATGACTTACTGCCAAAAACCGCAGGGACATAAACTCTGGTATCTTCAGCTGGTGCTGGCTCTAATACACCAGAACTCGTATGCTTAAACAGCTCCCTAAGCAGAAGCAGCAACAGCAGCCAACAGGCAGAGCTCTGCATTTCCAGTGATTCTCCCAGAACCTTTGTGTGGGACTTGACCCGTGGCAGTGGGCAGTGTGGATGAGAATGGAATGTGCTAAATATTCTGTTAGGTGAATTTAAGATGATTATATGTTTAAACTCCTTAATCTTGAGATTGGCATATACTGGGCACTTCAAATACATTGGTCCTCTTTTTCATGTACTTTCAGGTTTCTGCCACTGAAATCTCAGCTTACTGTCATGGATAATTATTGTTCATACTGATGATGATTGACAAAGGTGAATGTTTTTAATATGTATTCAAGATATTGTGATTTGTCCCTTCTTCTCTTGTCTCAGCTCCCTCACACGCCCTCGTGTATCTTTTGCTCTGTAAGCTCCATTCTACTTTTAGTTCTTTCAAACCTCCATGCCGTCATACAATACCATGATTTTGTAAATGCTATTCCCTCTGCCAGAAATATCTTGTCCTTGTCTTCCTAATAATCTGGGACTGCTATACTTAGCTCAAACCTCACCTTCTCTGAGAAAAGTTATCTAAATGTTCTTCCCCCAAGGGGTTAGCCTCCCTCCTCTGTGCTTCTGTCTCCCTCATATAGTCCCATCTTTCTCAGTATGTTCTAGGATTGTTGGGCTGAGACATTAACATCTTACTTGTCCATGCTTATCTCCAGTGCCTAGAATTGTTCTCAATATTTAATAGATATGTTTTTAAAGAATTTCCATTGACTAAACTAATCTCTGTCATGAATGTCAAATATATCTGATTGGAAAACTGAAAAAAATCATGATACAAATACTTATGATATAGAAATTATGTAATGTGTGATGAATACACAGAATTCAGTAGTAAATCAAAGGCTAAAGTCAGGAAAAGTAGAATAATTTGAATATTTTGTGTTGCGTATTCTGTATGCAGTGCAGTTCAATGAGGGGAAGTGATGAATATATCAATCAGAGTTAAAATAATTCAGTTTATAGCCACCATTTAATGCTCAGAAGAAGCTTATGAGGGAGGTACTATTTTTACCGCCATATTGTAGATAAAGGAACTGAGACCCAAAGTCACACTGTTCATAAATGATAGAACCAAAATTAAAAGTTTCTTTTACTCTAGAATAATATGCTAAAATATTATGCTAGTTCCTAAAGGAACTGTCTCCAAAAATATCAAAGCAGCATTACATGAAATGAACAGATAAGCCAAGTTCAGTTCACTTTTTTTTGGTAAGTTGAGTTAATCTGATGGATCATCTCACTTAGCTAAACATCCCATTCTACTTAAAGATACATGTTTAAAAATAACATTATGAATCTTTCATAATTTGTTCATTTGTATCATTCAGAATTTTGCTAAAACAAATGTAAACAATGTTCTGTCCACCACGCTCTCACCACACTGTTTAGTTCTAAGTGTTTTTTCTCCTAATATGAGTTTCTGTGTCAGGACTTGGACTGGACTGTTAACCACTGGCCTCTCTCTGGGCAGCGCTCCTGTCATGCCTGCAAACACTGTGTCACATGAAATGAGATCAAATGCAGTAAGGGCATCTTGTTCTTGTCAGCAATGATGAATATAACACCAGTTGCCTAAACCTGCACACCTGAAAATAGAAACTGGCTTGAAGATCCTCTTAAAATCCCAATTCTTAGTTAATATATATTGCCAGGAACTTGTGAAAGTATTTTTCTGTTTGTTTTCTCTATGCTCTGTACAGCTTTATACTATTCACCTAATGTGTTCAGTGATCCAGTTAAAACTAGGAAATGTAATAACCAACATATGAGCCCAGCACTACTCCCATCTGTTTGAAGTCATACTCTTCAAAGTGTGAGCTTTGACAGAATGTTCTCCACAGGGTTCTTGTGAACCTCAGCAGCTAGTGCATTGATGAAGGATGTTGAGTAAATCCCACTTACTGAATAGGAAATCCCAACAGGTTCCTAATGTCCATTAACCATATGGCCTTGATTTTCTGTGCTCTTAGCCAGAGAGCCCAAACTACCAGGGAACATCATTTCTTTCAACTCTAGAAATGCACAGCATAAGATTATACCAAAGAGTGGCAATGGCCCCAGACTTTCCAGTCTTGCTCTTGCCATTAGGCAATGATACTGGGTCACTTTTGTTTGGCCATGTTATGTAGTTGGTTTCCCATGAAATCTGTTCACTAAACCAACATTAGAGAGAAGGAACAGTAGGACTGCAAACCCTTGGGGCAATAATATAACCAACTAAGCAAATAGATCATGCTACAATTCCTGGGAAAGGAACACTCAGGAAGCAATGTGGATGCCATCATAACATTGAGTTAAAGAGACAGAGCTGGACGACCAAGGAGGCCAAAACAGCTGGAATCCATAGGACAGAGTACTAGAGAGAGAATTCTGGAGATCTGCAGAGTCCCAGGTAAATACTGATCAGCAAACACATGTGAAGTAACTCCTTAAGACCAGAGAGAGAATTGCCTAAAGTTATTAGAGTCAGCAATCCCTGGGTCTCACACAGGACTGGGAAGGATTCCCATTCCCACTGGCCAGAGTAGAAAACCTCATAATTATTGGGGCACAGAGTATTCAAAAGTGTCTTGCCCCAGTTTTGGTTAAATATTAGCCATAGACTAAACACTCATCTGGTCCTTCTCCACAAATCTGAAAATTAATGCCTAAGAAGATTGGTTTTCAAGTAACTTAATTGTATTCAGGATAAAAGATCAAAAATTGTTAAGGAATACAAATATACAAATACATCTAATACCTAACCAGGTAAAAACTGCAATGTTGGCATGCAATAAAAAATGAATAGGCATGCAATGAAGGTGGAAAATACAACCCTTATTGAGAAGAATAACTGTTTAATCATTTAAAATTGAAACACACCCAGAATTGACACAAACAATAGAATTAGGAGACAGGGACATTATAGCAATTATTGTAATCGCATTCTGTATATCCAAGAAGCCAGAGGAAAGATGGAACATCTTAAGTAGAGACATGGAAAAGTATAAGAGACTCAAAATGAATGTCTAGATATAAAGTGACTACGTATAAGATGAAAAATACACTATATGGGAATAACAGCATATTAGACATTGCAGAAGAAACTACTAGTGAACTTGATGACATAACAATGGAAAGTATACAAAATGGAACACAAAGGAAAAAAGAAAGACTGGAAAAAATTTAATAAATCATCAGTGAACATCTTTAAGAAGTTTCATTTTTGTAAATTTGATGAAAATTGTAAACGCACACATCAAGAAGCTAAAGCAGAAGTTAGAGGAAAGTTTATAACATTAAATGACTAACTTTTGAAAGAATAAAGGTCTCAAATCAATCTCATCTTCCAACTTAAAAACTACAAGATAAAGAGCAAATAAACTCGAAGTAATTAGAAGAAAGGAAATCACTCAGAGTACAGTAAAAATAAATGAAACATATAACAGAAAATATATAGAGAAAATCAATGAAAGTAAAAGCTGATTCTTTGAGAAGATGGATAAAATTATTGTTTTTAACCAGTGTGATCAGAAATAAAATTGAAGGCATACATTACTAATGTCAGGAATTGATAGTTAACAGCACTGTACATTCAACAGTCATTAAAAATGATAATAAACGAATATTAAGAACAACTTTATGCCAATAAATTTGGCAACTTAGTTGATGATGGGCAAATTCCCTGAAAGATACAAACTATCAAAGGCAACTCAAGAAATACAGAACCTGACTTTTACTCTATTAAATAAATAGAATTTGTAGTTAAAATTATTTCTGCAAATTGAATTGCAGGAGCAGATGGCTTCAATGGTAAATTTCAGCAAATGTTTCAGGGAGAAACTATTTTAAGTCTACATGAATTCTTCCAGAAAATAGAAGATAAGTGAATACATAACAAGTCATTCTATGAGGCCAGCATTACTCATATCAAACCAGACAAATACATTACAGATAAAGAAAACCATAAGCCAATATCCCTCAAAATTAAAAAAAAAAACAATTTCACCAATATCTAAAAATTATAATACATTACAACAATTTGGTGTTCATCCCAGGACTTCAAGACAGATTCAAAATTCAAGAATTAGTCAATATAGTTGATCATATTCACGGACTAAAAATAAAAATAAATATTTCAATAGATGAGGAAAAAACATTTGAAAAAATTCAACATCTATTCCTGATGAAAACTTACAGAGTACTAGGAATGGAAGGTGGAATGGACTAAATGTGTGTGTTCCCCCAAAATTCATATGTTGAAATCCTAACCCCCAAAGTGATGGTATTAGAAGGTGGGGCCTTTGGAAGTTAATTAGGTCATGAAGATGGAATGCTTATGAATGGGATTAGTGCCCTTATAAAGAGAAACACAGGGAGCTCTCTTGCCTTCTTTCTCCTATGTGAAGATACATCAAGAAGTCAACAGTCTGCAACCTGGAAGAGGGAATGTCTCCCTTTCAAATGTCTCTATAAATAGTGCATATATGATTTACTCTGGACCTGATAGTCTAGAGATATGTTCTTTCTCATTTATGGGGTTTAAAAAATTACTCAATGAAATCCTGTGTTGCTTTGGATTCACCAAGGGAGCAGAACTTGAGACAAGTATTTATTTGGAAGTTGATCTGAGGAAACATCATAGGGCCTAAGGAGGTGAGATAAGGAAGGGAAGAAATCATAAGTAGTCTGTTAATATGGTAGTAACTACTGTGCACAAGCAGTGAAAGCTCAGGCCATAGACGTGATGGACCTCTGGCCTTCCCATCATTGGTTGAGAGCTGCTTGTTGGGCGTACTAACTCTCTTGAGCACTTTGGTCTGCCCACTACAGAGACTCAGCTAGCTTCAAAGAAAGCCCTCATTAAGAGAGTAGCAAATGTTTGCAGTAAGCAACTTTTCTCACGTTGAGGTGCATGCTAACAGTAGAGACATAAGACACCAACAGCATCAACTAAAGGGTCCAAACCAAAGATGAGTTGAGAGCACAAAAACTTCCATTTCCCACCCAGAACAATCTAAATGCTATGAAATGTTTGAAAGCTTGTCTTCTGCGAGGTCATTAAATGTGCCAGTTGTGCTTCCAATTGTCAAATATGACACAGAAGGGAGACGAAGGCCAGTTACAACCTTGTGCAAAATGTATTGCCATTTGTAGAGTGTACTACAGACGCATACCCTTTTAGGAAATTTGCGTTTTCCCCTGACATCTCATAGACTCACTGGGAATTTCCAGTGTGTGCCAATTCCTGAGCCACACTCTTAGTGCACAGTAAAAGGTGATTATTCTGTACCATGGTCCACTGCTTAACCCCATCTGCCAATAGCCAGAAGGATGGTTTTCTCCCCCACTGGCTCTGCCAGATGAGAAAATTTCCCAACATTATTGTTATTGTCTTTGTAAGTTGATTTTCCATCAGGGTTAGACCTTTGGGGAAAATAGGTTTCAACTTTTTTTCCCAAGAAAAAAATCTATTAGAAAGTTCAGCTCATAGAAAACACTGTGTTCTTACTGATAAAAATTAGGTATCCAATAAATGTGTAAATGTAATTTCTCTGCAATTTGAAGACTCTTTTAAAAATTCACACACATTTTTATACCAGGTTCACTAATATTTTGGCTACTAAAATATGAATTTTATTCTAGCATTGTTTTATAAACAGAAAACAGTTAAATGTGTAATGACAAGTGTAGTGACTCATCGCCTGTAAATATTATGGAAGGTGATCCTGGAAAACAGTTTTAAGGGATTGGGAAATGACAATGGATTCAATTTTGTTGATTAGATTAATTTTGAAAATTTTGAATTGTATCCATCAGTATAACCCATGAAAATAAATCAGATTTAATAATCTCACAATAGTCCCTTTCCCATAAAAAATTCTATACTTTCTAGAACCACAGTTCTAGGGTATACATTTTCAACCTGTTCATGAATTGTCCTGTTTATTTACTGACCTAAGTGAAATCAATAGGTATGTTAGCTGTAATTTATTTTGTAGATACTCTTTATCAAGTTGATGAAGCTCCCCTCTATTCCTAGTTTTCTAAGAGTTTTTAATCTGAATGGGTGTTGAATTTTATCACATTTTTTTCTGTATTACATAAATCATGGGATTTTTCTTGTTTTTCCTATTAATATGGAGCATTATATTGATTGTTTTTTTTAATACCTACAAAGCCTCATCTCCCTGGAATAAACACAAATTTGTCATCCTGTAAAATTCTCTTTTATATACTGCCAAATTCTATTTTCTAATATTTTGTTAATAATTTTTTCCATCTATATTCATGATGGATACTGGTCTATATTTTTTCTTTTTTTGTACTTTATCTTTTTTTGCTATTAAGGTAATACTAGCTTAAAAACTGAGTTTAAAGTGTTACCATTTTTTTTCTGGCAGAGATAGGGTATAATTGTTGTTAAATCTCTTTTAAACATTTGGTCAAGTTCTCCAGTGAAACTATCTGAATCTGGAGATTTTTGAGGGAGTTTTTAAATTAAAAATTGATTTCCCTTAATAGTTATACAGCTATTAAAATTATCTATTTCAGATTCAGTGTGGTATGCTAGTTTATACATTTCAAGTAATTGGTCTCTTTTATGCAAATTTATTTTTGTAGAATTGTTCAAAGAATTCTACTATTACCTTTTTGGTGCTTGCAGGATCTACAGTGTACCTTCTTTTTCATTCTTGATTTTAGTAGTATGCATCTTCTCTCTGTTTTTCTTTTTTCTTTTATTGTGATAGGAACATTTAATATGAGAGCTATCCTCTGAACAAATTGTAAGGGTACAATACATTATTGTTGACTATAAGTACAATATTGTACAGCAGATCTCAAGCTAATTCATCTTACTTAACTTAAACTTTAGGCTTTTGATTAATACCTCCCCATTTCTTCCTCTCCCCAACCTCTAGTAACCACCATGCTTGTCTCTGATTTTATGAATTTGACTATTTTACATAACTCATATTAGGCCACAAAACAAGCCTCTGTAAATTTAAGAAAATCAAAATCATATCAAGCATCGTTTCTGATCACAACACTATGAGACTAGAAATCAACTACAAGAAAAAAAAACTACAAAAAACACAAACAGTTGGAAGCTAAACAGTATGCTACTAAACAATCAATGGATCACTAAAGAAATCAAAGAGGAAATGCAAACCGAATCCAACAATACATTAAGTGGATCATACACCATGATCAAGTGGGATTTATCCCAGGGATGCAAAGGTTTTTCAGTATATGCAAATCAATCAATGCTATACACCACATTAACAAACTGAATAAAAAACATATGATTATCTCAATAGATGCTGAAAAGGTTTTGACAAAATTCAACATTCATTTATGATGAAAACTCTCCAGAAAGTGGGCATAGAGGGAACTTACCTCAACATAATAAAGGCCATATATGACAAACCCACAGCTAACATCATACTCAATGGTGAAAAGTTGAAAGCATTTCCTCTAAGATCAGGAAAAAGACAAGGATGCCCACTCTAGCCACTTTTACTCAACGAAGTACTGGAAGTCCTAGCCTCAGCCATCAGAGAAAAAAAAGAAATAAAAGGATCAAAATTGGAAAGGAATAAGAAAAACTGTCACTGTTTGCAGAGGACATGATACTATACATAGAAAATCCTAAAGACACCACCAGAAAACTACTAGAACTCATCAATGAATTTGGCAAAGTTGCAGGATACAAAACTAATATATAGAAATCTGTTGTCTTTCTATGCACTAACAACAAATTATCAGAAAGAGAAATTAAGGAAACAATTCCATTTACCATAGGTTTATTCCTACCTATTTCCTTTTATTGCTAAGGAAATAAAAAACCTGTACTCAGAAAACTATGACACCAGTGAAAAAAGCTGAAGGTGACACAAACAGATGGAAACATACACTGTGTTCTTGGACTGGAAGAATTAATATTGTTAAAATGACTATACTACACAAGGCAATATACAGATTCAGTGCAATCCCTATCAAATTACCAATGGCATTGTTTTCACAGAAGTAGAACAAATAATTTTAAAATTTGTATGGAAATACAAAAGACCTTGAATAGCCAAAACAATCTTGAGACAGAAGAACAGAGCTGGAGGAATTATGCTCCCTGACTTCAGATTATACTGCAAAGTTACAGTAATAAAAACAGTACAGTACAGGCACAAAAACAGACATATACATCAATGGAACAGAATAGAGAGCCCAGGAATAAACCCATACAATTATGGTCAATCCACGACAAAGGAGGCAAGAATATACAATGGAGAAAAGACAGCCTCTTCAATAAGTGGTACTGGGAAAACTGGACAGCTACACGTAAAAGAATGAAATTAGAACACTCCCTAATACCATACACAAAAATAAACTGAAAATGGATTAAAGACCTAAATGTAAGGCCAGACACTAAAAAACTCTTAGAGGAAAACATAGGCAGAATACTCTATGATATAAATCACAGCAAGATCCTTTTTGACCCAGCTCCTAGAGAAATGGAAATAAAAATAAACAAATGCACCCTAATTAATCTTAAAAGCCTTTGCACAGCAAAGGAAACCATAAACAAAACAAAAAGGCAACCTACAGAATGGGAGAAAATATTTGCAAATGATGCCACCAACAAGGGATTAATCTCCAAAAGATGCAAACAGCTCATACAGCTCAATATCAAAAAAAAAAAACAACCCATCAAAAAATGGGCAGAAGATCTAAATAGAAACTTCTCCAAATAGACACATCTCCATACAGATGGCCAAAAGGCACATGAAAAGATGCTCAACATCACTAATTATTAGAGAAATGCAAATCAAAATTACAATGAGGTGTGACCTCACACCAGTCAGAATGGCCATCATTAAAAAATTTACAAATAATAAATGCTGTAGAGGGTGCGGAGAAAAAGGAACCCTCCTACACTGTTGGTGGCAATGTAAACTGGTGCAGCCACTATGGAGAACTGTATGGAGGTTCCTTAAAAAAACTAAAAATAGAATTACCATATGACCCAGCAATCCCACTACTGGGCATATATCCAGAGAAAACACTAATTCGAAAAGAAACATGCACCCCAATGTTCACTGCAGCACTCTTTACAATATCCAAGATATAGAAGCAACCTAAATGTCTATTGCCAGCTGAATGGGTAAGGAAGATGTGGTACATATATACAATGGAATATTACTCAGCCATAAAAAAGAATGAAATAATGCCATTTGCATTGACATGGATGGAGCTAGAGACTGTCATACTAAGTGAAATAAGCCAGACAGAGAAAGACAAATATCATATGATATCACTTACATGTGAAATCTAAAAAAATGATACAAATGAACTTATTTACGGAACAGAAACAGACTCACAGATGTAGAAAACAAACTTATGGGTACCAAACAGGGAGGGAGCAGGGATAAATTAGGAGATTGAGATTGACATACACACACTACTTTATATAAAGTAGATAACCAACAAGGACCTACTGTATAGCACAAAGAACTATACTCAATATACTATGTACAACTAAATCACTGGGTTGTACATCTGAAACTAACACGATATTGTAAATTAATTATACTTCAATTTTTAAAAATTAAAAAAATAAGACAAAAAAAGACAACCTACTGAATGAGAGAAAATACTTCCAAATGATATGACCAATAAGGGGTTAATATCCAACATATATACACAGCTCATACAACTCCACATCAAAAAAAAAAAAAGCTATTTAAAAAATGGGCAGAAGAACAGAATAGACATTTTTCCAAAGAGAATACACAGATGGCCAACAGGCACATGAAAAGATATTCAACGTTGCTAATCATGAGGGAATGAAAATCAAAACCACAATGAGATGGCACCTCACAACTGTCAGAATGGCAATTATCCAAAAGTCCAAAAATGACAAGTGTTGGTGATGATGTGGAGAAAATGGAACCCTTGTATGCTGTTGGTGGGAATGTAAACTGGTGCAGCCACTATGGAAAACAGTATGGAGGTTTCTCAAAAAACTAAAAACAGAACTACCATATGACTCAGCAACCACTACTGGGCATATATCCAGAAAAAACAAAAACACTAATTTGAAAAGATACACGCACACCAACGTTCATGGCAGATTATTTACAATTGTCAAGATATGGAAGCAACCTAAGTGTCCATCAACAGATGAATGGATAAAGAAGTGGTATATATATACATATATATATATATATATATATATATATATATATATATATACATACACACAGCAGAATACTACTCAGCCAGAAAAAAGAATGAAATGTTGCCATTTGCAGCAACATGGATGGACTTGGAGGGCATCATGCTAAGTGAAATAAGTCAGGCAGAGAAATCCAAATACTGTATGATATCACTTATATGTGGAGTCTAAAAAATACAACAAACTAGTGAATATAACAAAAAAAGCAGACTCACAGATATAGAGAACAAACTAGTGGTTACCAGTGGGGAGAGGGAAGGCAGAGGGGCAACATAGGGGTAGGGAATTAAGAGGTTCAAACAATTAGATACAAAATAAGCTACAGGGATATATTGTACAACACAGGGAATATAACTAATATTTTATAACAACTATAAATGGAGTATAACCTTTAAAAATTGTGAATCACTAATATTGTACACCTGTAACTTATATAAGATTGTATATCAACTATACTTCAATAAAAAAAGAAGAAAAAATGTAAAAGGACAGTCTAAAAGTATTAATCTTGTTCATGAAATGAATAGAAATAGAAAAAAATCACACAGCAAAAAATATAGCAAGAAACAGAAAATTCAAAGCGAGGCTTTTTCACTAACAACAACCCCTGCCCCCCAAAATTGAAACTCATGAAATTGAAGAAAACTGTAGCCCAGCCCTCTAAATTGAATTAAATATCCTCATGCAAACATTAGGAGATCTTGAATCAGAAATACAAAATCAGTTACACAAGAATAAAATAAAAGAAGCATAAAACAAGAGTTGTTTAAACTAAGGAAAGAAATAGAAGATAAATTTATGTTAGACAGGAAGACTAAATTACAAGTTACCTAAGGAATAATAAATTTAAATGAAAATTTAATAAAAGTATTGAAATAAACCTGGAAAAAATCCAATAAAATAAATTAGAAGGAAGAAAGAAGTAAAGAGTGTCAGAGAGAAAGTGATAGGAATGGAATACAGAAAGCAGAGCTCCAAAATATTATAACTGGGTCCCTGTAGAAGAAATTCAATACAGTGCAATGGAACTGGTATTTAAGATAACAATCCCAATCTCTCCCACCCCCTGCAAAACAGATAAACAAATTAAAAAAAACATGAATACCATGTTAAAATGTAGTGGGTAAAACTGAACTGGAATGATCAAGACAGAGAAATATCCTCATACAACAATTCAGGTTTAAACACGAAGAAAAAAAATATCCCTTGGTCCTCCAGGCAAAAAAAAAAAAAACAAAAAACAAAAGACAACAAAAGAAAAGAAGTTTCAAAGAAAAGACAATTAACTTGTTAGAATTCTCAAAAACAACATACAAATGAAGGCAATAGTGAAATGGCACTTTCAAAAACTTAAGAAAGTACAAATCATGAATTTTACATAGAGTCAAACTTTCTGTTATGTGAAAAGCCTGTAAAAAATAATTTTGATTATACTGGAATTTTGTACTCAGAACCCCTTCTTGCATAATCTACTAGAGGCTAAGATTCATCCAACTAAGAGATGACTGAGAAAACATTTGAAAAAGGACATATGGTGAAAATTCCATACATTTAATTATATATCTAAGACTAAGACAAAGGTTAGTACTTGGATAGAAGGATAATATTTAAACTGTGTGTTCTTAGAGAAAAAACTCAAGTGAAACATAGGAGAAAAGGAAAACAGAGAAAGACCATTGACTGTTATATAGGTTAAAGGCAGGAGTCAAAAGATTCAAAACTGAAATACTGGTTAGTAAACATTTTAAAAGAAAGAAAAGATGGATTAAGGGCCCTTTAAAATGCATTAATATAGTGGTATCTACTTTTTATTAATAAAAATTTTTCCTTAATACAAAAATGAATAGAAATATTTTTAAAAACCAAAAGCAACGTTGTTTGAAATGAGCCAAGAAGAAGCACCAAATAGAGAGAGAGAAACAGTATATAACATAAAACACACAGTAATTAAAGCAAAAAATATGACAGAATTGAGACCAACCATATCCCTTATATCAATAAACATCAATGAACTTAAACTGCCTAAAAAATTGTTTTAATTAGTTTCTCAAGAAAAATCCAAGAGACAAAATAAGACACACATCTAAAATGTAGTGATCCAAAAAAGTTAAAATTAAAGAGATGGGCCAAGATTTACTAGGTAAATGGAGATGATATAAAAGCAGAAGTTGTTACTTTGGTAACAAGACACAGCAGATTTCAGGAAAAAGATCATTAAATGAACTAGAGACACTTTTTTATGCTAAAAGTTTTATTTCACAACAAAGATATAACAGTTATGGACATCTATGCATTAAATAACACAGTAAACACATAAAACAGAGGTATAGGAGATGCAAGGAAATGCATAGAAATACAAATTAATACAGAAGATTTTAATATACTACTCTTCATACAAGAAAGATCAAGCAGGAGAAAAAGTAAGCATATAAAGATACAAACAACATAATTAATAAGGTAGATCTTTTGGTTATATATTGAGCTCCCTACCCTAATAATCGACATTATACTTTCTCAAGTACACATGGTACATTCACAAAAATGGAATGCCTATTAGAGTGTTAAAAAGCATTGGTCAATTCCATAAAGTAAAACTATTAAAACAACATTCTCTAATTATAATGCCAACAAACAGAAATCAAAATGGAAACCATAAAGCATAATTACATGAAACATAAAAGAAAACAAGAAAAGTTTACCTCCCTTGGGGAAAAAAAAGCACTATTAAACATCTCCTGGATTACAGGAAAAATACAAACAGAAACTACAGAATTTCTTTTAAAAAAGATAAAAATCTCAGTAAAGATAGTTTCATATAAAAAATATGGAGTAGTCCTACTTATTAATTTTTGCTTCTGTTGCTTGTGCACTTTGTGTCATATACAAAAAATCATACTAAAAAGCTTATGCATAGCAAAAGAAACACTCAACAAAATTAACAGGCAACCTATAGAATGGGAGGAAATATTTACCAATTACATATTTGATAAGGAGCTAATATCCAAAATATATAAAAAACTCATATAACTCAATAGCCCAAACAAATAATCAGACCAATTTAAAAATGGGCAGAGGAACTGAATAGATATTTTTTCAAAGAAGATATTCCAACAGGCGCATGAAAAGATGCTCAACATCACTAATCATCAAGGAAATGCAAATCAAAACCACAATGAGCTATCACCTCCCACCTGTGAGAATGGCTAGCATCAAAAAGATGAGAAATAACAAGTGTTGAGGAATATACGGAGAAAAGAGAAAAGGGAACCCCCGTGCACCTTTGGTGGCAATGCAAATTAGTACAGCCACTATGGAAAACAGTAGGAAGCTCCTAAAAATATAAATAATGAAACTATCACATGATCAAGCAATCCCACTTTAGGCTATATATCTGAAGGAATTGAAATCACTATCTTGAAGAAACATCTGCACTCCTGTTTTCATTGCAGCACTATTCAGAATAGCCAAGACATGTAAACAACTTACGTTTCCATTCACACATGAATGAAGATATTCCACACAGTGGAATATTATTTAGCTATGAGAAAGAAGGAAATCTTGCTGTTTGTGACAACATGGAATGACCTTGAGGGCATTATGCTAAATGAAATAAGTCATATAGAGAAAGACGAATACTGTACATCACTTATATACAGAATCTAAAAAAAAAAGCTGTTTTAAGAAACAGAGAGTAGAATGGTGGTTACAGGGCTGGGGGGAGTGGGGGAAATGGGAAGATGTTAGTAAAAGGGTGCAAACTTACAGTTTAAGATGAATAAATTCAGGGGATCTAATGTATAGCATGGTGATTATAGTTAACGATATTATATACTTGAAAGTTGCTAAGAAAGTAGATCTTAAATATTCTCACTACAATGAAGAAATGCTAATTATGTGAGGTGATGGAAGTGTTAGCTAAAGAACATGTGGTATACCTTAAACTTACACAATATTATATCTTGATTATATCTCAATTAAAAATATGGGGCAGGGGACTTCCCTGGTGGTCCAGTGGTTAGGACTTTTGCCTTCCAATGCAGGGCGTGTGGGTTTGATCCCTGGTCAGGGAGCTAAGATCCCACATGTCTCTCAGCCAAAAAACCAAAACATAAAAAAAAAAAAGAAAAAAGAAAAAGCAATATTGTAACAAATTCAATAAAGACTTTAAAAATGGTCCACATCAAAAAAATCTTTAAAAAAAATATGGGGCAAATTTAAAGCAGTGATCAGAGAAAGTTTCAAAGCCCTAAACACTTACATCAGTAAAAATAAAAGAATAAAAATTAATTAAATCTCCAAATTAAAAGGCTAGATAAGGTATAAAAAATTAAATCACAAGAAAGCACAAATAAGGAACTAATATAAAAGCAAAGATTAATAAGGACAGAGAAATAGGAGATGAAATGAATAAATCAGAAGTGGTTCTATGTAAAAATTCAGTGGTACAGAAAAAAAACCCATTAATCAAGAAAAGAGGAAGAAAGCACAAACTATATGTGAATTAGAAATAACTATTGACACAGAGAAAGTAAAAATAATTGTAAGAGACTACTTTGCACAGCTCCATGAAAATAAATTTGAAAACATTTTGATATGAGTTGTATGCTTTGTAACCTCATTAGAAACTTCCTTGGTAGCATTCTTGGGGGGACTGGAGGGTATGTTAAACGGAGTCATAAATACTGCCCTTCTCTTAGTAGCCAGTTTTGTGAAGTGGAGCTTTCTAGATTCTTTAAATGCAGCCAGGTACCTTAATGGAAAGAGGATTAGGGGATGACACTGAGTTAGTCTCATTCAAATATTAGCTAGCTTTGGGACATCAGGGATTTTCTTTCCCTCATAGTTTTTGTAGACTTTGAAGAGCTCTACAAGTTACCTATAAAATTAGCCAATGAGTTCTCAAAGATCCTTTCTATTACTAATATTCCATATTTTCCTATCAGTAAGCTTTTTGTTTCTTACATGATTTTTTTTCTGGACCTATTTTATAAGCTTCCCACTGTTTTTACCCAGAGCCAATTTACAATTCAGTGGATTTGATAACACCCAGTTCATGATGAACAGTTCTAATCACAAGGTAACTTGATGCCCATGATCAGTTGTTCAGCCTTTATTAGGATCCAGTAGCATACCACTAGCATCATTCTTAAAGGAGAATAGTTTTTTATTGTGTAAAGCAGGGCTGGTCAATAGAACTTTCTATAATAATGGAAATATTCTACATCTACACCACTTAATACGGTAGCCACTGGTCATATGTGGCTATCGAGTATTTGAAATGTGGGTAATGAGACTGAGGAATTGAATTTTTAATTTTATTTAATTCTAATTTATTTAAATGTAAGTAGCCACAGGTGACTTGTGGTTACCGCATTAGATAGAACAGGTGTAGAGCGTAGCTTTTCCCCAGAATTAGGGGTCCACTCTGTGACTCTCCTATCAAGGCCTGCCAGAGACTCTACAGAGTAACCTTGGCATGCTGGAACCTCCAGCACAAATGAACATGCTAAGTCATATTTCCAAAATGGCAGGATAGCTTGTATCTCACTCTGCACCTAGTCAGAGCCTTCCCTTGCACTGGGTGCCACTCAAAACTGGCAGGCTTCTGTGTTACCAGATAGATGGATAGTGGTTCCATGAAGGGCAGTATATGCCCTGAACATACATGTGATTATATGGTGGTGTATCCTTAATAGCTAGAAAACACTGGTTTGGAAATAGAAGTGGGATATAGGATAGGCCCATCTCATCACCTCTCACACTGATCCAGTTGTGCAATTTATGATTTCTGATCCACAATTTTAGCCTCTGATTGGTTAGAGGCCATGATTTCCAGACGGGAAACACTCTATGAAGTTAACAATGAAAAGTAAGGACGCTACTGCACAATGGGAACAGAGAAGTATATCTCACACCTAGAAATTTCCCTGGGGCATCTTTTAATGTTTCCAGATTAGTATAGGTCAAGAATTTTAGCAACACCAGACCAGCAAGGGTTTAGCCCTTGGGGATGAATTTCTGGTTCACCCTACCGGGCAAGCAACACAAATGAGACTAAATGCTTTCAGAGGGTGATAGTCATCTACAATGGTGGTGAAGATGAATGTCTATTATAGCCTCAGGACCAGGTACAGCAACAGTCCTAAAAGTCTCTGTAACTTTTTAGGAGATTACAACTGACAAAGATTGAATCTTTACCTCTACTTTCAGGGTGCATACTGGGGGATTTGATTGGTTTACCCAGTTTATGCACTTCCTCAGATTCTCTTGGCACTATATGCCACCCTCTCACCCCCACCACCTAAAGACTTAACCACCTACTAGTGGAGGACCTCATCCATCACTGTCATGGACACATCTCCTCACACTGCCATCTGTCTCAGCCTCCCAGTGTGATAAAAAGCTTCTACGTGTATCAGAGCAGGAGCCACCACAGCTCATTCAACCCTGGCCTACAACCCATAGAAGCTATTGCTACTTCCATCCCTCTGGGTTTAGATGATCTCTTGCAATCATGAATAGGGGAATTTGACTGTCCCAGTAGTTTCCTGGAGAAGTTCAGTAACACAACCTGGAGGGTTAGGGAGTTAATGCTCTATGTGGCAAGCTTGAGCCAGTGTACGGTAACCAAGAAGATTTTGTTAGATAAATCCCATCCTTTTCTTCTTCCCATGTATTTTCTGAGGTGCAATGGCTCCATATCATCTCTCAGGGAATGGTCCATGTGACTGATCAAATAACTATGTTTTCTTATAAAGCTATGGCCAATCTAATAATTTTATATATTGTGTTTTCTTTTTTCTTGCCTCAGTTCCCTTTTATGAATTATTCCTCCCTGGAATTTCACATGCTCTTCCAACCCCCCACCAGTAAAATGTTAGTATTAATCTTTACTATCGGCTCTGTTTTCTAAGGAACTTGGGTTGAGATAGGAATGTTTAATGATTCTGCATATGCATTCAATGGACTGTCTATAAGAGGGAATCCTGGGAAGATGAGGGAGACTTCTTGTCATGAAAAGTAACCAGGAGGTCAATTGTAAAGAAAATCACAAAGAGAAATGAAGTGATGTGACATGCATGAAACAGAAGAAGAAAAAAAACAGAAATATGAGTAGCATGAAGATGGGAAATTGCTCACCAGATTTAAGGATTAAGTGTCCCTTGAATTTTCTTTCAGGGACAAGGAAGGGTAACAAATTTGGGATATTAAATTAAGAGTGTTGTTGTTGACAGAAAGAGAACAAACGAACTCCCAGAAGAGAGCAGGCTGTCAGGAAACTGTCTTCTTTCTTACCTTTGTAGACTTCTTTAGAATTCCATGAAGATACTCATACCAAGGCCAACGTTATTATAAGTTGAGATAAAGAAAAAACATGGTGTGTGACCTTGGCTATTTATTTGTAAAATGAACAAGAAGCAAAGAGAATAATGGAACTCAAAGAATATTAAAAGCATCACGCTGTGGTGTTGTGGTCCTGGCCCTTTTAGGGGTTTTCTTTACAAGTCTGTTTGAATCCTGATTTAGGGACAACAATAGATAGACTAATTTCCAAAACTTTATTTATAGCCTAATCAAGGCAAAAATTTCTCTGGGGGCAAGAGTGTAAATATATAATTCAGTGTCTTTGTCTTTGTGTTATTTTTTCTCAAGCTTTTACATGCGTCAGAATCACCTAGAGGCTTGTTATAACACACTGTGGCCTCTCCCTCCCCAGAGTTTCTGATTTGGTAGGTCTAGGCTAGAGCTACAGATTTGGCCTTTCTAACAGGTTCCTAGGTGATGCTGACGTTGCTGATCCCAAGAACAAACTTTGAGAATCACTGTTCCATGTTATTTGGAGGAGTGATGTTATAGCCTAGTCAGAGATGTAATTTTAAGAACTATGATGGTCATAGAATAGTAGGACATTCTCCATGGGGACTGTCAGCAGAATGTATTTGAAATGTATGGTCAATCATGTCCTATAGAGTTTTACATTTTAATGCAAAAATTATATTCCCACTTAGTTCATTTGAATGTTGGAAAGAAATTTTTAGAAAGGTGTTTCATAAGCAGCTAGCATTGATGTTGCCATTCTGTGTAGTCCTATGAATTTTTTCCTACTCTATAGGCATGAAGATTTTTTCTTAAAATGACTCTGATACCCCAAGGTATCACCCTGACTATCTGTCAGAAATCTAACAGACATTGAAAAGCTGTTTGGGATGATTAACTACAGTGATAGCAACTGTATCACAAGGTAGAGTTTACTTAAAAATTCAAGCTGCATTTAAAAAACAACTCTTCTCCTCCATGATTCAAGAGGAAGCATGTAAAAAAAAAGTCTAGGCCAGTGATCTTGACCTTGGCTGCATATTACAACAACATGGGAACTTTTAATAAACATGATTCCCATGCACCATTCCATACTAATTAAATCAGCCTGGGAGTGTGCGTTGGTTTTATATTGCTGCATAACGAATTACCACAAACTCAGAGTCTGCAAACAACATAAATATGTTACATCACAGTTTTCCATGGATCAGGTTAATTGGGTTCTCTAATCAGGGTCTAACCAGGCTGAAATCAATGTACCACCCAGAACTATGATCTCATCTGAGGCTTTGAGTCCTCTTCCAAGCTCACTGGTTGTTGGCAAAATCAGTTCTGTGTTGTTGTTGGATGAGATTCTCAGCTCTTAGTGGTTAGCCACCATTCTCTGCCATGTGCCTCTTTCTGTAACATGGCAGTTTGCTTCTTCAAGGCTAATAGGACAGCATGTATGCTACTTTTAATCTCTCTCACTTCTCCTATATCTGATCTATGGACCCTATTTAAAAGGGCTCACCTGATTAAGTCAGGTCAACCTAGGGTAATCTCATTATTTATTATTAATTTAAAATCAATTTATTAGGGACTTGACTACATCTACAAATACCTTCGCTCTTTCCATATAAAGTAACCTACAAGAGTAATATCCCATTATATTCACAGGTCTCACCCACACTCAAGGGGATTGAATATATATGCACCCAACACTGGAGCACCTAAATACGTTAAGCAAATACTAACTGACCTGAAGGGAGAAACAGACAACAATGCAATAATATTAGGGGACTCCAATACCCCTTTCATCAACGGACAGATTATCCAGACAGAAAATCAACACAGTAATGTTGTACTCAAACCATACATTAGACCAAATGGACCTAACAGACATTTCTAGAACACTCCCTTTAATGGCAGCAGAATACAAGTTCCTCTTAAGTACACATAGAACATTCTCCAGGATAGATCCCATGATAGGCCCCAAAACAAGTCTTAGCAAATTCAAGAAGATAGATATCATACCAAGGAGCCAATAATCAAGGTAAAATGGAAGAATTTTAAAAATACTTGATTAATCCAAAAGAAGACAGGGTGTGTGGGTAAGGTTGAATACGAAAGAGTTTGAGAGAATTTGGGGATTGATGGAACTGCTCTATACCTTACTCTGGTTTTAGTAACACAACTGTGTACATTTATCAAAACTTATGGAACTATGTACTAAAAAAGGTAAATTTGACTTTATGTAAATATATATTTTTGTAAAAGTTGGGAAAAGTTGATTTCCTATTACTCTAATGCAAGAATATTTCATTAAAATAAAACTTGAGCTCTAATCACTAGGACCCAGTGTGTGTTTACTAAATAAACTGACTAATGAACAAAATAAAGAATACATAATATATCTGGTTTTCTGGAAACTATTAGAAAGTCCCTTTATTCTCCTAGGAGAAAAAAGAGAATAGAAAAACCATTGGCTAAATTTAGGTGATTTTGTAACAGGTTGATTTAGCGTGACTAAACTGATGCTAACAAAATGAGTCAGCATTGCTGTGATAGGAATCTATCATGGGGCCATTTCCATAGATCTCTGTCCTCATCACTTCCCTTTTTTTTTTTAACATCTTTATTGGAGTATAATTGCTTTACAATGGTGTGTTAGTTTCTGCTTTATAACAAAGTGAATCAGTTATACATATATCCCCATATCTCCTCCCTCTTGGGGAGATCACTTCCCTTTTTATTTGTATCAGTTCTTTTGATGAAGCCTTATAGGTTTCTTCTATGTGTAGATCACAGTAATTGGTGTGATATACACTATATTAAATATCAGAATAGAAATAAACATTTAAAAAACCTTGAAAGTTGGAAAGGTGAAATGGATCTAAATATAGTCCTATTCGTATTTATTTTTTAATGCTACAGAGAGACAGGTTACACACACACTAAGAACTATTTTAAGGGTAGAATCGATTACTCTGAGAGGCAGTGCTTTCCTCTGGCATTTGCTGAAGTATTATTGGGTTAAAGCCAGCTAGTGGTTGATGATGAGAAAAAACAAGAACTAACAACATGGCTTAACTGGCAGGCTTTAAGGAATCTTCCAATTCTGATAATATTCAATATTTCTGAAGTGCCTACCACGAATAGGTCATTATTTCCAGGCTTGTAGTGGATTCAGACGAGCAAAGAGCCTTGGCCTTTATCTCACGCTCATGCTGTTCCATGAGGATGTCCTGTCAGCTCTGCCTTCACAAGACACCCAGCATCTGACCATGGCTCAGCATCTCCCCCGTCACCAACCTGGTCTGAGCTCACCTCTGGTCTGAACTCCCGAGTTCTTGTCCCTGAACAGAGTCCCCCACCTCTTCCACACCCCCTTCCATCTGATCTCAACAAGGCAGCTTCCTCACTGTTCTTCAAACATTCCAGGCAAGCTCCCAACTTAGGACCTTGGCTTTTGTTTTACGTGAAATGCTCTTCTGCCAGATGCCTGCCCGGCTTCTTGATCCCTTCCCTCATGTCTCTACTCCAAAATCCCATCTCTCTAGTTCGACTTACCTGGCCACCCGAACTTGAAAGTCAACTCTCCACACTGACATGTCACATCTCCCTCTTTGATTTTTTTTCTCCTTAACACATCACTACCTAATATACTTATTTTATTGGACATTTAAAAATCTTGTTTGTGTGTATCCCCATCAGCACATAAGCGCCATGATTTTTATGTTTTGTTTTCTGCTGTATTCCCAGTGTTCAGAATGGTGCCCCACACAGAGTTGACAATAAGTACACGATTGTCAAAGAAATGGAAGAAATTATAAAAGTCCATAGTGGAAACAGCTGCATTCATTAAGCACTGGTTCAGGGTCTGACACAGTGCTAAGCACTCTGCATGCTAATGTGTTCCTGAGTCCTTGTGACAACTGAGCCCCAGGTAACAGGTGAAGAAACCAAGGTTCAGAGAAGTCAGATAAGTTATCCTAGGTCCCACAGCGGGTCAGTGCTGGGCCTAGATAATGTTCAAGGGTTCACAGCGCCACTGCTGCCCAACTCACTAAACCAAAAGTGTATCCCATCTCACTCTTCTCATCGTCCTCAGCTTGATCAGAGGGGTGAGGCATGTGTCACCCAGGGAGAGCAGACCTATCAACTGTGATTCAGTTACAAGGGCATTTGAAGGATTGAAGACATTTTCCCAGCATGGATTTGGTAGATTGTATTTGGTGCTGCCTGCGGGTTGCCATGGTAACGGAGAGCAGCTGCTCACAAACTCATTTCCTGTGGAGTGATAATCCCTTCTCCATAGTTTGAACTGGGAACAAATCTGGTAACTTGTTATGATGTGGCTGTTGCCAGTGCTGATGGTTCTATTTAGACCTACATCTAATATTTTCTTTTCTCCTTTTCACTTTTAAAGTTAGTTAACCACATTATAGAAGATTTAGAAAAGAAAATAAAAAGAAAATTCACAATCACCTGACCCAACACAAACTCATTGTTATTTATTCTCATTTATTTTTCAGAAGGCAATTCTGGTTCTGCCATCTACAAGTCATTTGACCTTGGGGAAATGTCCTAACCTTTGTAAAACAAAGTAAATCTCAACTCTCAATGATGCTAATAATCATTATTTTATTAATTTTTAGTTTTATCTTTCTTTTTAGTTTTTTTTGTTTTGTTTTGTTTTTGTGGTATGTGGGCCTCTCACCACTGTGGCCTCTCCTGTTGCAGAGCACAGGCTCCAGACGCACAGGCTCAGCGGCCATGGCCCACGGGCCCAGCCGCTCCACGGATGTGGGATCCTCCTGGGCCGGGGCACGAACCCGTGTCCCCTGCATCGGCAGGTGGACTCTCAACCACTGCGCCACCAGGGAAGCCCTCTTTTTAGTTTTTATCTTTGAGGATTAAATGAAATAAAGTATGCAATGGTCTGGTGCTAGGGGCTTCCTAGGAATGTTTGTGGCTCTCTTCAGATTTCCCTTTTTCTTCATATTATTCCCTAACCTGCCATGCTACAGACACCACCACCCCGCAATGAGCACGTTTAGAGGTATATTTGAAATGTTTAATTATTGGAAAATAATATATAACCAACAGGAAGACAGTGCTGATATGTGAAAGCTAAAACTCTTCTTGTAAACTTGACTTCTCTAAATGACAATGCTTTCAAAGTCCTTTGCCTCTCTGCACTGTTAGTGCTAAATACATAGGGTCTGCCTATGCCTCAGAGCCAAAATATCACCTGAACTCAAGGGTCTGTCTTGCATACCTGCACTGCACTCACAGTCACCATCTTCAGAACTTATTGAGACATACAAGTATCTCTTGTTCTCTGTTCTGTGTTCAACATCCTCAAACCTCTGAAAGTAGCATCCCAGCTCTGTCCCGTATTAGCTGTGTGACTTCAACGCCTTGGTTTTCTCATCTCTAAAATGCAGATGATAATAGGTGTAGTTCATAAGTGTTGTCAGGATTGCGATAATGCACGAAAGTTCTTCACCCAATAGCTGGTAAATACTGCCTACACACAGGATGAACATCTGAGCCTTCAGGAGAGAGTAGGGGAAAATCTTGCTTGCCTTCTCTCACTATTCACCATTTCTTTCATTTTTCACTTACAGACTGTTTAGCCCATTTCAATCTTTGCTAGGTTTTCTTTACAGAAATAACTTTATTTCCTGCTGAGTCTTTGGCCCATTTTCTAGTTCTCTGTCTCTGCAATCGTTACATGTAATCCACCATCAGGACCACCACACGCACAGATGCAAATTTTGATGTGAAGGAATTTTATCTTCTGTTATACCAAAAATATATATTAAACACCTTGTAGATTGCCACACACTGTTTCTGGCACCTTAAGGAGATGTTAAGCCAAGTTTCTTCCATTTTTGAAGCTTAATTTTTGTAGGCGTTCACAGCCCTCAGTGCTCATATGCTTTCTGTTCCATATCCTGCCTCAGTTTACTGACATTCCTCTGCCTTGGGTCCCATCCCCATTGGAAATTTTTTTATGATCTTGAACTCAGGACTTAACCCAAACTAATGTGCTTAAGAGTCATGTCATTAATGAACATTTCATTCAGCAACTGTTTATTAGGCCCCTGCTGTATGCCAAGATCCATGTTATTCCCTCTATGTAATATATATTCATTCTTACAAAGCCTTCTAGAAAATAGTACTTTAACCCAAAGGATATAAGTTGAAAAATTCAGGCAGGTTGGGAAAATATTCAGGAGGTAAACTTTTAAAAATCATTTTTATGTCTCACTAATAGGCATTACTGTATTTCACACTGGATTTGTCAAACCCTGATGCCATGTTTTGAACTGATATATGTGATGACGGTGATCAATGACATTCAGAGGAAGAAAATAAAATGAACGTTTTTAAAGTCAAAGAAGGTCATGGCATTCCAAAGCAAACAAGAGATCTGAAACTTTCAAATGGCATTTTCTTCAACTAAAATTTGCGTCGAGTGTACAACAAAGGGGAGTCCTTGCCAGTGGGGTTATCAATTCTGCTTGAGGTATTAACTTAAGATATCAACTTGTTACCAGTCAAGTATCCATCTTGGAAATGTCTTCCCTGCAGAGTAATGGTTGCATATAGCACTACAGGCTAAACTAATCCTGTTGCCATTTGGGGTTCTAAAATCCACCACACATAAAGATTCTATCTGAGCTTCCAGCTCATACAAGAGTTGATGAACTAGGAGCTTTTCTAATAACAGTGAACTCCACATAAATGGAATGTTCATTCCATAAGCTCCATGGTTAACCGGATAAAACCGCTTTGAGTAAATAAAACTAATAGCACTTTCTTCTAATTGATGCTCAAGAGCCACCTACTTCTTCTGTGCAGTAAGACAACAGTAAATTAGTGTTTTCAACTTGCGTGGGATGCTTTCCTGAGACTAAGAGATTTGTTCAGACTTTCAGAGTTTTCCTTGTCAGTTAACCTCTGTTCACTTTCTATCTACCTACTTCCTCAGGAGCCTTAACCCAGGGATGTGCAGGGATTTGTGAGTATGCAAATATCAGACTCCATTACCCTTAAAGCTAAAGAAGGGCTCCTAACTGGCCATGCATAGGTACCCACCTTCACTATGATGGGTCGCAATCTCGACATTTTAAAATAGCACCTTGGCATTTCCTTTTTGCCATGAGGGATGACAGTGGATTTAGTTCACATGCCCTCAAATGAGAAGCTCCAAGATTTGTCCGTGGACAAGTAAGCCTGTAAAATGATGAATTTATCTACCTGTGATTGATATGTCATGTTCACTGTTTCCTCAGAGATGACTGAAGCCAGAGACATTTTTGTCACAGTTGGTCCATTATTCATTTGCCTAAAACATCCCCCTCATCTGTAAATTAGAGAAGATAACCAGAGTCCTTTCTAGAGATACAGTGAAGAGAATATGAAGCAAAGCATGCAGAGTACTCTGCTAGAGACTGGTCTGCAATAAGCTCTCACAATGACCATTTACATTATAGCAATTCTAGATTTAAAACAATTACCAGATTTTTCTCAATGCAGATTGTTTTGATGCCTCCAACATTGTTTCAAGGCAGGCAAAGTGGTACAGAAAACAGCACAAAATCCTGCAGGATGCAGCCCTCAGTTCTAGTTCTAGTTCTGTGGCAATTAACCATGGGGATGCTGGTAAATCACAATACGTTTTAGAACTTGAATTCTCTCCTCTGTGAAACCAGGCTGACCAATGCCTACATTACACAGATGCTGGAAAAGTGAAACAGGATAATTTATGTAATGCTATTTTGAAAAATACATAGAGCCACATGTAAAGCATTATTGGGATTTTAGGGTTTAACTTCTGTTGAATGAAAAATCAATAATCTCTTTGAAATACCTCTCAGAGGATTGAAAACCCATTAACTTTATTTTTATCTATAACATTATTTTGTCTGGTAGAGGTTTTAAAATGTTTAGCTTACGAATTGCAAAACCATCAAATCAGAGCAAGACTACCAAGGGTGCAACACAGAGAGCTAACATATGTCCATGGCCTTGCCTTATCTTCTCTCTGCAACTCATCCAGACTGCATTCTGCCTTTCTTATTAGCGAGTATAGACGTGTTTCTCACCACTAATGTCTTCCACTTTCTCGCATGTGACAACTATAACGGATGCCCAGGGCCTTGACAAGGGCTTAAAGAAAAGTAGAGAAATGTTTTACTTTTTAATTGACCAATGCAAAATTTAACTTGAAAATGCTCATTTAGTTTGAAACATCCAAAAGTGAGAGCTAAAAAAAATGGTGTATAATTTATTGTTTTAAATATATGCCTTCATTATATTTTTCAATGTCCCATAATAATACAAAACATTGTCATATCCATCCTCTTGCAGAAATGAAATCCTATTAAGTGAAAAAGACATTTAAGAGCTTTAAGGAAACTCATTTTTCAAATTATCTTCTTTAAACCAATTGGCAGTGCTTTTTTGATTTAAATAGTAGGAAGTACTAATAACATAGTCAACTGACTCTGAGACTATTTTGATATAATATTTTTAACAGTAGTTTAAAGATGCACACTCAGCACTTGTTATGGTAACTGATGATGCTAAAAATACTTTCGAGTCAGAGGCCAGTTTACTTGTGTGAGTCCCCTGAGCCTTAGAATTCTTTTAGAAGTGAAGTAAGAGGGTAGAAGGAGGAAGTGTGTTTCACACCATGGTTTTGTCCTGTGATTGTTCCAATGCTTCTTTCTATACGTGATGTCTTTTTCCTCCCTCATCTTGTCACAGAGAAAGGGCTGTGGGGAATGTGCATGCACTAACATGGCCCAGAGAGTTATTTGGCCAGGACCAACTATGGTCTGCCATGGACATGTCTTTTCCTGTTTCTCAGTCCTTGACTCTCAGTTCCTACCCTGTGGTTGGCTTCTACTCCTTCCTCTCCTTTTTCTTATTCCAATGCTAGGATCAGCTGACCTGTGCTTTCTCCACTGGGCTGCCTTTGGTCCATCTGGGCATACTGTTCTTCATCTAAAATATGGAAATAACATCTCTTATGTTGCAGAAGCATTGGCAAGATTAAATGAGATGATGCTTAGCCCCACATTTGGTGTATAAGCTCAATAAGTTACAGGTATTGTGACATGGATTATCTACTCATATTGCTACCAAGTCTGCTAAACCAGTGATTAAAATGCAAATATCTTCTCTCTGTGATGCATCCAGATTGCATTCTGCCATATTTATGTCAGAGAGTATGTTTCTCACCACTAATGTCTTTTACTTTCCCACACATGACAACTATAAAGGGTGCGGAGGGCCTTGAATTTTATATTGAAAGAGGTTATCTCCTATTTTATTTTTACTTTCCTTCTACTAAGTCTCCTTGACTTTGGGTCTCACTGCATTGTATTTTCAGGGTTTCTCACTGTACCAAACAATTTATTTAGGTTATCTTGGTATCTGATTCCCAAATTCCCATTTGCTTTATCATGTGACCCTTTATTGAGTCAGAGTTTGAACACCTATAACCAATTTTGTTTTGTGATCTGATATGGAACTTTTTTTTGGTAAATGAGTTTGCCTTTAAACTTGGTGCTTTGTGACCACCTAGGGGGTGGGATAGGGAAGGTAGGATAGGGAGGGTGGGAGGGAGACGCAAAAGGAAAGAGGTATGGGGATATATGTATAGCTGATTCACTTTGTTATAAAGCAGAAACTAACACCTCATTGTAAATAAATTACACTCCAATAAAGATGTTAAAAAAAAAATGAGTTTGCCATTAAATAAATCCATGCAACGAGTTAATTTACTAGTTGTTAAGATACATCATCATAAATTGCTAAGTCTGACACCTCAGTTGATAAAAATTAAAATTTCTTCTCTCTTTCATCTCTTTGAACTTTTTCCAAATATAGTTTTTTAAAATTTGAAACTTTCTATTGGACTGTGAAATACATACCAAAAAATTTCATAAATTATAAATGCACTGTGCAAAGAATTTCACAATCTGAACATACCCATGTGGCCTCCCCACCCGTCTAACTCTTGAATGCATGAGCACAAGTCCTTGCATCTAGTAGTCCTCTTTCTCCTCTGCAACCACATTCAGAATTGGAGAACACTTCTTATGAAAACTTAGAATATCCACAGGGTTATGCATTAGTGGGACAAAGATGAAGTCTTGAAGTAAATGGCTGTCCTATGTTTCTATCAAGCTTGAGTATAGAATCTCATTTTCTAAACAAGAATAACAACAATACATTGTAGGCTTTGTTATGTGTGTAAGAATAAAATGCATGCAAAGAGGAGAAATGGAAGTACACCAATATTAGGTTTTCACACCATTTGTGAAATGGTTGTAATCAATACAGAATAATGACATCAAGCAATGGAATAAGTGGGAAAAAAGGGGGCCCTCTTTAGGATGCTTCTATTTTAAATCTTGAAGTGTCTATCCAAAATGGTTGTTTTGGGCAATCAGCTGTTCTTGCAAATTTGGATGGAAAGACTCAAGGTAAGAATCTAAGTAATGTCTACCCACAGAGCTAAAGATAATATTTAGCTCTGCCTCCTTTTCTTCTTTCGGATCGTATCACTCATCTTTCTGGAGAATTTCACTAGTTAAACCACACTTTTATTGGATATCATTAAAAAATTAAGTGAAAATGGGATGAATTTTGCTGTGGGCCCAGAAGAGTAACTGTCCTTCTATTGTCAGGGCAGACCTAACATGCAAATGTCATTAGAAATGCTACACTTTAGATACCTACAGGAAAGACACCCTACAACTAGTTGAGCTTCCTTTGTTCTTATATGTTAAATGCCTCGCATTCTAACTTAAACGAAAAGCACAGGAGGATCCCGATCTAGGCACTAATAATGAGGCCAAGGTTGTGAGTAGGTTTTACAGAAGAGGCATGGTATCCTATAGATCAGCACTAAGATAGGATGCAGTTAAAAATGCACACGGACCAGAGCCCACTGGCAGAATTGGCAGAGCTCAATAATAGTGAAAAATAAACTCAAAGGATACCAGAAGACCATGGCTAATAGTGTGCTTCTAGAGGTTTATCAACAAAATGACGTATATTTTCAAATTATTTTTGTGTAGCTTCTATGATAGGTAATATGGCCATATCATTCTGAACCTGATTAACTTAAAATGCAAGGAGTGATATGGGTACCTTTTTAAAAATAGTAATTCAACATAATATTGTACCTCAACTCTATTTCAATAATTTTTTTAAAAGGAATTTTAAAAAATTATAATTCTACATATTTGTTCTTTTTTTTCATTATAACTATTATTTTTAATCTACTCAGAGCTTGAACTAAATGAGGCACTTGAAATGACAGAAAATGACTGCCTGACTGTTCAAATATCTCAGCAAATGATAGACAGTCAGAAAAAGACCTCCCTTTGCATAGATTAAGAATAAATGATTACAGTAGGTCCTTTGAGGGATAGCCATTATAAAAAGCCAAATCCTGAATCCCTTAGATATTTTCTAATGCTCTCCATTATCTTATGTGATACTATAAGTAAAAATGCATTAAAATAAGAAAAAATATTCAGATTTAAAAATTAATGCAAAGAGGAAGACTAGTTTTCATTATGTAAGATGTCAAGTCCTGGCTTGTGTTGTTATAAACTGTTTCCCCTTCCCCCAAGCCATTTAAATATTGTGTATCTTGGGCCCAAATTAAGCTTGCTCAACCATCCATCATCACCCATCACAGATTTCCCCAGAATGTATGGACAACTAGTGACTAATGCCGTAAGATGAACTTCTTGGGTATACTTCTGATATTCACGTTTCTGTATGTGGAAATGGTTCATTTTAGAGAGAGGAAAGAATGAGGCCAACTCAGAAAGAAAATTAAATTATGGACAAAAACTGAAGAGGGATCCTGAGCTTTTCAAGAACTTGTATTCTAGTAATTTCTGAGGCCTTATATGCCTTAGCACCTCTGACACAGCCAGAGAAGCAAAGAAACAAGGGAAGACTATTCATTTAGGATGTATCTTGGGAGAGACGTAATTTTACATAAAATTATAAAATGTTTGGCGGTTTTAGTGAAAAAACATTAGCAGAACTGAAATTAACTTAAGTTCTTCCTCTTGAAAAAAATTATCCAATAAAAAAAATGCATGAGTGTTTTTTCATGTTCAAGCTCTCTATATACTAGATTGGGTATTACTGACTACCTATGCTTGCAAAAATGTTTCTCTAGTAAATATCTTTCCTAATCAGATTCATTTCTCCGTGCTAAACATGAAAATATATTATGTGCATGTGAATGTCTGTATATATGTGTGTGTGTATTAAATATATATACGTGAATATATGCATTGTGTAGATATACATATATATATTGATAATTATGCAGAAATTACTGTTTTAAACTGATGACAAGCTCTTCCAAGGAGCTAAGGTTTCTATAGGACTAAGTAAAAAATGGTTTTTGGAATTGGAAATTGTTTCAAAGCGGATAGCTATAATACCTGCAGGCCTTGAGTTATAAGGCAGGAAAAAGAGAACTATCTTTACATATGAGAGAAGCACATTACAATTTAGGAAGTTTTCCCACACAGAAACATATCTGACTTCCTTAACATTGTATGAAGGCTGGCCTAGTTACAATTACATCTAGTTACAGATATGCACAACAAATACTAAAGTTTAGTGCTGTAAAAGAACCATTTTATTATGCACATAGATACTGTGGGTCATAACTTTGGAAAAGGCACAATAGGGAATACTTGTTTCTTTTCCATAGTGTCTGGGAAACTTAAAGGCTGAGGATGAACTGATGGCAGGGGCTGTTATTAGGAGACGCTCATTCGTCTGGGCTGGCAGGACTTGATGAGTAAGGCTGCCAATAGAAAAAACATCTATACATGGTCTCCCTCGTCACTTGGCATCCTTACAGCATGACAGTTTCAGGGTAATTTGACTTCTTACATGGTGGCTCAAGGATCCAAGAGCTCGTGTTCTAGTGAAAAAAGGCAGAAGGAGCTTTGCTTTCTATGGCTGAGCCTTAAAAATCAAGCAGCATCACTTCCATCCCATTCTATTTGTTATAAGCGAGTCACAAACCCATCCAGATTAAATAGGAGTGGTAATGTTCTAGAACGGCATGAGGGATATGGGGATATTGCTGCAGGCATCTTTTGCAAATACAATATGCCACAGAAGCTAAGGTTCAAAGAGGTTGAATGACTTGCTGAAGCCGAACAATTGGTAAAACCAATACTTGATGTTTGACTAGAAGACAGCATTTGTGATCTGCAAATCATTGCTCAAAGTCTGCAGCAAAACAAGTGAAATTGTACCACAGCTACATAATGGAGGTGTGGACCTCAGTACAGTAACAATATTTTAAACTTTCAAAATTCAAAACTTTATCTCTGATACCTATTTTTCTCTTGAGGACCCTACTTTCTCCTCTCTCTACATTAAAGTCCTATATCCTGGTTGTTCTGAGCTGTATTCAGCATTCAGGAAATATCTTAATCTAATGCAGTGTTAAAGCAGATTTTCCATTGCCAAACTCATAAAATGAGACTTGTGTTGTACAAGTTAATGATATCTGGGGGGACTACTTCACAGCAGACATACATTTTCCCTGAGGGTTTTCATCAGTGCCGAGTCCAATTTTGTCTGATGTGCTGTTTATTTCTTAGAATGCTGTATTTTGTAAATTTTTGCTATGACATGAGGATGCTATGTTCATACTGGTTTTACAGATGAAGAATCTGGGGCTTAGAATGCTAATTACCAAATGGAGGTGAGGAGACAATTTTGAGGTCATTGATTTGTTTATTATCTGGATGGTGATAATGGCCTTATGGATATACACATGTGCCCAGACTTATCAAACTATATGTTTTAAACACCTGCAGTTTATTTTATGTCAGCTGGAAAAAACAAACAGAATGCTACATAACCTGTCTAGGACAACATAAACAGAACAGTACTTCTACCGTCTCACCTCTGAAACCTAGGTTCTTACTCAGCAAGCCTTGCAGCAGAACACTGGGGGAGGATGTCACAGCCTAGCTGGGAGGAAAGGAGATGGAGTGAAGAGGAAGATGCACATGCATTTTGGTTTCCTTAGAATATTAGCACCTCCTCCTGACCTGCAAACCAACTTCAGGAGAAACTGAAGCCCAAACTGTGGTCTTTGGATTCTAAGTTGCCCAGGTGGATCTGCTGTGTTGTTTCTGGGGTAGAGACGCTGGCAGCCTTGGCCGTTCACCCCCAATAAGATCACAGCTCTAGTGTGGAGGCAGCTATGAGCCCAAGGAGGTTGGGATGACTGTTGGCCTTGGAAGAAGGAGAAATAGTGCAAACTCAAAACCGCTAAGCGGTGATCTCTGCTGGGGCTCAGGCTATGAATGTCCCATCACAGTTGTAACCCCCCTAGCACTCATGGTGTGTAGTAGATGCTCAATAATTAAATTGAAATAAATGACTCGATGAATCTCCAACTCTAAAAAATTAAATCCAAGTGGCTCTTTTGCCGTTAGATTTATATGGAAAAGTTACAACACTATAGATATGGTACAATAGTTATTTTGGGAAAGGTAGAGATAAATATCTAAAATTAAAGTGTGAAAATGATCGAAAGATTTCTATTACCTATGCTTCCCCTCTGAGCTAAAATCATATCATTTACATCATCATTAACTTTCCTCTGCCACTGCTTTTTGCAGTAAACCTCTGGCTTTTATTAGGGGCAGACTGATCTGCATTAGCAGACAAAAAAACATCACATTAGGGTTTAGCTTGCTCTGCTTATTTTCCCACAAAACTCAGCTCATCATAACTTCTCTAAAGAAATAACACTTCCATTTTTGTCAATATTCATAATTAGTTGTATTTATATATTCATTGATGGATAATGGACGTTTTAGACAGTCTAGCTACATTATACATTATAGGACATGAATCAAATAAATCACAAGGTGTGTGTGCCAATGTAACTGAAAAAAATGTAAGAAAATTTTACTTTCTACTACCCCGCTATAAAATTGTTAGTTCAATTAAAAGGGGTCATTTTATTCCTTAATGATGGAGACTTACAGAAATTGAAAGGCTATTGAAAACCTGGCAACTGGCCCAAGTTTTTTCCTTGTCAGTTCCACAGGTCACACATGTTTGTGTGACAGATAATATGAATTCCCCGCGTTGGGAGGTGTGAGGCTGCTAACTTTCAAAACCTCTCTTAGCAGACAAGTTCAATCAGCATGAAGAGCACAATGAGGCATGGAACTGTTATGCTACATCAAGCAGCAAAGTAATTTATTCCTTGAAACACCTGAAAATGAACAAATGCATTTCTGAGGCATGAGAACATGTATTCTACATTGTAGGCTAAGATTCATTTAGCCTGGCCAACGAAGTTTGAAAATCACGCTGGGAAGTATGCCTCTTTAGATGGCTTGTGTAAAGCTTATGATATTAGAAGGGAATAGAGGATGCTAGGCAGAAGGTAGTCAAAACAGGACAGAAATCAGGGATTTCATAGTAAAGAACCCATTACTATGAAATAATTAAGATCCTTTTCTCTCCTGTCCATGCTGGGGAGATTTTGCCATTCCATAAGTTTTTCTGTTTAAAAATGTACTCATGGTGGAATTTGAACTTTTGATTAAAAAAACAAATTGGATTGTAAAAATCCATCAAATTGGCTCTATAATTCCTTTGAAGGAAGAGTTAAACGGTTTTCTTTTGTTTGTTTGTTGTCTCTTTTGAATAATAACAATGTTAGGCTTCTTTATTTTTTTCCTTTGCTATTTTCCTGCAGTCAGATTCTTTCCAATTTAATCCTTTCATCCGTAATTAGTAGTGTATGACAACAGCTTGATATTCTCTCCCTCTGTTTTGCCTAAACAAAACGGTGTGATTGGCAATATGCATTTAGTAATCCATTTAGGAAAATGTGGAATGTGGAAGAATTTGTTTTTTTGTCCTGCCTGGCTTCCTTATACTAATCCTCCTACCCCTTACCAAAGGGGGAAAATTAAGGCAAAGATAATTCACTTTTGATACCGAAGGGGCCAGAAGGTGTGCTGTGGAATGTAGTTTTAGCCTTAAGTAGACCGTATTTGTATGGACGAAGCCCATCAAAACGAGAAGGAAGGAGGGGAGGGAAAGGCGATGAGGAGAACCCATTTCTCCAGCGTTGAAACTGGACGCTGGTGCTGAGTGTGTTTATCAAGGCGCCTGGGGTGTTGAAATCACCAAGAGGCCGACGGAGCATGTGCAGTGGGAAGCCGATTTGCAGTGCAGGTGATGCCGATCAGAGAATAAGCCAGAAAAGAGACAATTACACCTGAGGATGACGAGCTGACAAGCACAACTGAGAACGTTCAAATGCACAGACAGCAGCCAACGCAGCGTCTCCACAGGCCGTGGCCAGAGACGCGAGCTCCTCCCAGCACGAGTCTCTCCAGGCACGTCTTAAAGCCTCATGTTAGATCCAAACAAGTTGCCACAGCTCCATCTTTCCCTCTGGAATTACTGCCACTGCATTAAAACACAGTCGCACTTGATAAAGGCCGAGATGAAGCCGGCACTGCAGCCCCTTTGCTGGACAGCTGACTTTCTCTCTCACACGCCCATTTCGGTTGGCAGGTCCAGCAAGTGATTGAATTAAAGAGACCTGCCTGCGAAATTCACGAGGGAGCCTCACGGCTTCTGCCCGTTCACCTCTCAACATCCGAGCAAATCATGCCTGTCTAGACCAGCAAGCACCACAGAAAACTGCTTCAGAGGCTGTGTCTGCCGGGTGTGAAGGGATAATGAGATTCCGGTTTGGGTGAAATGAACCCTGTTTACAGCATCAGACTAAGCGAAAGGAGAAATCTGTATCCTGCTTCAGGGAGAATTTTCACAATTACATCACATCACCTTCTGCTCCAGCGTCCTTATTTCACCCTGTGTTCCCAGGATGACAGCGCCTCTGCAAACCAGACTCCTCTGTTGTGCTCCCACCCGGTGATTTTCACAACATTTGAATATTAGCACTTTCTTTTTTTAACATCTTTATTGCAGTATAATTGCTTTACAACGGGGTGTTAGTTTCTGCTTTATAACAAAGTGAATCAGCTATACATATACATATATCCCCATAGCTCCTCCCTCTTGCGTCTCTCTCCCACCCTCTCTATCCCACTCCACTAGGTGGTCACAAAGCACAGAGCTGATCTCCCTGTGCTATGTGGCTGTTTCCAACTACCTATGTTCTACATTTGGTAGTATACATAAGTCCATGCCACTCTCACTTCGTCCCAGCTTACCCTTCCCCCTCCCCATGTCCTCAAGTCCATTCTCTAACATCTGTGTCCATATTCCTATGCTGCCTCTAGGTTCTTCAGAACCTTTTTTTTTCCCCTTTAGATTCCATATATATGTGTTAGCATACGGTATTTGTTTTTGTCTTTCTGACTTACTTCACTCTGTATGACAGACTCTAGGTCCATCCACCTCACTACAAATAACTCAACTTCATTTCTTTTTATGGCTGAGTAATATTCCATGGTAGATATGTGCCACATCCTCTTTATCCATTCATCTGTCAATGGACACTTAGGTAGCTTCCATGTCCTGGCTACTGTAAATAGAGCTGCAATGAACATTGTGGTACATAAATCTTGGAGTTATGGTTTTCTCTGGGTATATGCCCAGTAGTGGGATTGCAGGGTCATAGGTTACTTCTATTTTGAGTTTTTTAAGGAACCTCCATACTGTTCTCCATAGTGGCTCTATCAATTTGCATTCCCACCAACAGTACAAGAGGGTTCCCTTTTATGCACACCCTCTCCAGCATTTATTGTTTGTAGATTTTTTGATGATGGCCATTCTGAATGGTGTGAGGTGATACCTCATTGTACTTTTGATTTGCATTTCTCTAAGGATTAGTGATGTGGAGCATCGTTTCATGTGTTTGTTGGTAATCTGTATATCTTCTTTGGAGAAATGTCTATTTAGGTCTTCTGCCCATTTTTGGATTGGGTTGTTTTTTTTAATTTATTTTTTTGCGGTACGCGGGCCTCCCACTGCTGTGGCCTGTCCCGTTGCAGAGCACAGGCTCCAGACGCACAGGCTCAGCGGCCATGGCTCACGGGCCCAGCCTCTCCGTGGCATGTGGGATCCTCCCGGACCAGGGCACGAACCCGTGTCCCCTGCATCGGCAGGTGGACTCCCAACCACTGCGCCACCAGGGAAGCCCCTGTTTGTTTTTTTGATATTGAGCTGCATGAGCTGCTTGTAAATTTTGGAGATTAATCCTTTGTCAGTTGCTTCATTTGCAAATATTTTCTCCCATTCTGAGGGGTGTTTTTTCGTCTTATGGTTTCCTTTGCTGTGCAAAAGCTTTGAAGTTTCATTAGGTCCCATTTTTGTTTTTATTTCCATTTCTCTAGGGGGTGGGTCAAAAAGGACCTTGCTGTGATTTATATCATAGAGTGTTCTGCCTATGTTTTCCTCTAAGAGTTTTATAGTGTATGGCCTTACATTTAGGTCTTTAATCCATTTTGAGTTTAATTTACACTATGGTTTTAGGGAGTGTTCTAATTTCATTCTTTTACAAGTAGCTGTCCAGTTTTCCCAGCACCACTTATTGAAGAGGCTGTCTTTTCTCCATTGTATATTCTTGCCTCCTTTATCAAAAATAAGGTGACCATATGTGCGTGGGTTTATCTCTGGGCTTTCTATCCTGTTCCATTGATCTATATTTTAGTTTTTGTGTGAGTACCATCCTGTATTCATTACTGTAGCTTTGTACTATAGTCTGAAGTCCAGGAGCCTGATTCCTCCAGCTCCATTTTTCTTTCTCAAGATTTCTTTGGCTATTTGGGGTCTTTTGTGTTTCCATACAAATTGCGAAATTTTTTGTTCTAGTTCTCTGAAAAATGCCATTAGTAGTTTGACAGGGATTACACTGAATCTGTAGATTGCTTTGGGTAGTAGAGTCATTTTCACAATGTTGATTCTTCCAATCCAAGAACATGGTATATCTCTCCATCTATTTGTATCATCTTTAATTTCTTTCATCAGTGTCTTATAGTTTTGTGCATACAGGTCTTTTGTCTCCTTAGGTAGGTTTATTCCTAGGTATTTTATTCTTTTTGTTGCAGTGGTAAATGGGAGTGTTTCCTTAATTCCTCTTTCAGATTTTTCATCATTAGTGTATAGGAATGCCAGAGATTTCTGTGCATTAATTTTGTATCCTGCAACTTTACCAAATTCATTGATTAGCTCGAGTAGTATTCTGGTAGCATGTTTAGGATTCTCCTTGTATAGTATCATGTCATCTCCCAACAGTGACAGCTTTACTTCTTCTTTTCTGACTTGGATTTCTTTTATTTCTTTTTCTTCTCTAATACTCCCAAAACTAACTTGGATAATAGTGGTGAGAGTGGGCAACCTTGTCTTGTTTTGATCTTAGTGGAAATGGTTTCAGTTTTTCACCATTGAGAACGATGCTGGCTGTGGGTTTGTCATATATGGCCTTTATTATGTTGAGGTAAGTTCCCTCTATGCCTACTTTCTGGAGGGTTTTATCATAAATGGGTGTTGAATTTTGTCAAAAGCTTTTTCTGCATCTATTGAGATGATCATATGGTTTTTCTCCTTCAATTTGTTAATATGGTGTATCACATTGACTGATTTGCGTATATTGAAGAATCCTTGCATTCCTGGGATGACCCCCACTTGATCATGGTGTATGATCCTTTTAATGTGCTGTTGGATTCTGTTTGCTAGTATTTTGTGGAGGATTTTTGCATCTATGTTCATCAGTGATATTGGCCTGTAGTTTTCTTTCTTTGTGACATCTCTGTCTGGTTTTGGTACCAGGGTGATGGTGGCCTCATAGAATGAGTTTGGGAGTGTTCCTCCCTCTGCTATGTTTTGGAAGAGTTTGAGAAGGATAGGTGTTAGCTCTTCTCTAAATCTGTGATAGAATTCGCCTGTGAAGCAGTCTGGTCCTGGGCTTTTGTTTGTTGGAAGATTTTAAATCACAGTCTCAATTTCAGTGCTTATGATTGGTCTGTTTATATTTTCTATTTCTTCCTGGTTCAGTCTTGGAAGGTTGTGCTTTTTGAAGAAATTGTCCATTCCTTCCAGGTTGTCCATTTTATTGGTATATAGTTGCTTGTGGTAATCTCTCATGACCCTTTGTATTTCTGCAGTGTCAGTTGTTACTTCTCCTTTTCCACTTCTAATTCTATATATTTCAGTCTTCTCCCTTCTTTTCTTGATGAGTCTGGCTAATGGTTTATCAATTTTGTTTATCTTCTCAAAGAACCAGCTTTTAGTTTTACTGATCTTTGCTATTGTTTCCTTCATTTCTTTTTCATTTATTTCTGATCTGATCTTTATGATTTCTTTCCTTCTGCTAACTTCGGGGATTTTTTGTTCTTCTTTCTCTAATTGCTTTAGGTGTAAGGTTAGGTTGTTTATTTGAGATGTTTCTTGTTTCTTGAGGTAGGATTGTATTGCTATAAAAACTTTCCTCTTAGAACTGCCTTTGTTGCATCCCATAGGTTTTGGGTTGTCGTGTTTTCATTGACATTTGTTTCTAGGTATTTTTTGATTTCCTCTTTAATTTCTTCAGTGATCTCTTGGTTCTTAAGTAGTGTAGTGTTTAGCCTCCATGTGTCTGTATTTTTTATGGATGTTTTCCTGTAATTGATATCTAGTCTCATAGCATTGTGGTCGGAAAAGATACTTGATACGGTTTCAATTTTCTTAAATATGCCAAGGCTTGATTTGTGACCCAAGATATGATCTATCCTGGAGAATGTACCATGAGCACTTGAGAAGAAAGTGTATTCTGTTGTTTTTGGATGGAATGTCCTATAAGTATCAATTAAGTCCATCTTGTTTAATGTATCATTTAAAGCTTGTGTTTCCTTATTTATTTTCATTTTGGATGATCTGTCAATTGGTGAAAGTGGAGCGTTAAAGTCCCCTACTATGACTGTGTTACTGTTGATTTCCCCTGTTATGACTGTTAGCATATGCCTTATATATTGAGGTGCTCCTATGCTGGGTGCATAACTATTTACAATTGTTATATCTTCTTCTTGGTTTGATCCCTTGATCATTATGTAGTGTCCATCTTTGTCTATTGTAATAGTCTTTATTTTAAAGTCTATTTTGCCTGATATGATAATTGCTATTCCAGCTTTCTTCTGATTTCCATTTGTATGGAATATATTTTCCATCCCCTCTCTTTCAGTCTGTATGTGTCCCTAGGTCTGAAGTGGGTCTGCTGTAGACAGCATATATACAGGTCTTGTTTTTGTATCCATTCAGCCAGTCTATGTCTTTTGGTTGGAGCATTTAATCCATTTACATTTAAGGTAATTATCAATATGTATGTTCCTATTACCACTTTCTTAATTGTTTTGGGTTTGTTATTGTAGGTCTTTTCCTTCTTTTGTGTTTGCTGCCTAGAGAAGTTCCTTTAGCATTTGTTGTAAAGCTGGTTTGGTGGTGCTGAATTCCCTTAGCTCTTGCTTGTGTGTGAAGGTTTTAATTTCTCCGTTGAATCTGAATGAGATCCTTGCTAGGTAGAGTAACCTTGGTTGTAGGTTTTTCCCTTTCATCACTTTAAATATGTCCTGTCACTCCCTTCTGACTTGCAGAGTTTCTGCTGAAGGATCAGCTCTTAACATTATGGGGATTCCCTTGTATGTTGTTTGTTGTTTTTCCCTTGCTGCTTTTAATATTTTTCTTTGTAGTTAATTTTTGATAGTTTGAACAGTATTTGTCTTGGTGTGTTTCTCCTTGGATTTATCTTGTATGGGACTCTGCACTTCCTGGACATGATTGACTATTTCCTTTCCCATATTAGGGAAGTTTTCAACTGTAATCTCTTCAAATATTTTCTCAGTCCCTTTCTTTTTCTCTTCTTCTTCTGGGACCTCTATAATTCGAATGTCGGTGCATTTAATGTTGTCCCAGAGGTCTCTGAGACTGTCCTGAATTCTTTTCATTCTTTTTTCTTTATTCTGCTCTGTGGTAGTTATTTCCACTATTTTAACTTCTAGGTCACTTATCCATTCTTCTGCCTCAGTTATTCTGCTATTGATTCCTTCTAGAGAATTTTAAATTTCATTTATTGTGCTGTTTATCATTGTTTGTTTGCTCTTTAGTTCTTCTAGGTCCTTGTTAAATGTTTCTTGTATTTTCCTTATTCTATTTCCAAGATTTTGGATCATCTTTACTATCATTACTCTGAATTCTTTTTCAGGTAGACTGCCTATTTCCTCTTCAGCTGTTTGGCCTGGTTGATTTTTTCGTTGTTCCTTTGTCTGCTGCATATTTCTCTGTCTTCTCATTTTGTTTAACTTACTGTGTTTGGGTTCTCCTTTTCGCAGGCTGCAGGTTTGTATACCTGATAAATATCAGGAAATAGAAACATGATAGTCTTAGGGCTATCATATGAGACTTTGTAGTCCTGGTAGAGAAACTGTATAGAACCAAAGTATTACTTTCTCCACTACCATCCTTCTTTTAGGTCTAGTATAGTTTTTGAATTTGGGGAATATAGGAGCTATATATTTGAGTTTCTTACTATAATACATTTTAGGAAAATGGGGATATTGCCCAAGGCTCCTCTGAAATTGATCTGTGAGCTCAACCATCCAAGAGTTAATATTCTGCAGGCAGCATCTTTATAAGCAAAGCCAAATTACCTATTTTTTTTTGACAATGTGAGTTGAGGCAAAGTTGAAAATTCAAATATATTGTAAAGCTAGTAACAGTGTAGTCCTGGACCTCATTGTCAAATGGGAAACTTATGAAATAATGAACTTTGTAAAGAGCAAGCTCTTATTTATTAACATTTTCTATTTTCTCCACTGGGAGAGATAGTGTCAAACCCCATGAAATGACAGTATAAAGAGAAAGATGTGAGAACACGTCAAAGAAATCTAGTTACTCTTCTGGCAAATCCAAGACAGAGCTAAAGAGATGCAGAAAGAAGGGTGATATCCAAAGAACATTAAAAAAGAACTGGTGAGGTTAATCTTACTCTTGATTAGATGGTTAAAGGATGACAATCAAAAATGGAAACAGACTTCCACCTCTATTCAAGATCTGTTAATGGGCTGAATTTACCCTCCTACATGAACAAACTGAAAACACTGGTCAAAATACATGAAGCAAAATTCTTAAGGTATTGAATATCAGGCAATGAAGGACTGTGATTTCTAAGACTTAGGAAACAAACTGGTTAACCTGACTATTGATAAAATGGGCAGGGTAAAGGATGATGCTTTTTAAAAGTGGCACCAGATTTCAGAGGTAGAAATATGGAACAGGTCACATATTATCAAAAACGATGGAGGCACATTGGCAAGCAAGATGGGGAAAATGGATGAAGCGGGGTGATTCTTCGGCTTGAGGTTTTGGGGTTTGTTGGTTGGCTCATTGATTTTTTTTGTTTGATTTCTTTCTGTACTCTCCTGTCACATGCTTCAAGTTTAGGGATTAGATGAAGAGACCCTAAAAACAATGTAATTTGTGGTGAAAGATCAGCAAATCAAGGAAAGATGAATTTAAAAAATGATACATAGACTGCTGATATCTATACTTTTAAAAGAGATATGAGTTCTGCAAGGGAGCTCAAACCAAAGCAGTCGAACATAAAGACAAGTCCATTTTCATTAGAGGGTTGGCGAGACGTATTCTACCTTATGCTAAATCTTTATAACTCAAACCATAGTGAAAGAATGGCAATTGTCCACTGAGTTGAGGTGGTAAATAACTCAGCTTGCATCCCATTATGTCTTCAATTTTCTAAATAACAGGAGTGAAAAGAAGATGTGTAAAAAATATTTCTCATTTGTCCTTGTTTCAGGTATTTTCTTTTTATCATTATCAGTAACCTAAGAAGAAATTTAACAAGCTATTAAAATTTAAATATTCATAAAAAGTAAGACAACTTTTTTAGTTTCAGCATAAACATACATGCACCCCTTTCCACTAAAAGCGCTCTTGTCTTTATGGCTTTCATTTGCTCACTTATAACTGGAATTTCTGCCAAGTTTCTAGTGAAATAAGATGTGTTTATGACTAAGACTGAATTTCACAGCTTCAAAACACTTCAACTAGATACTTAGGAAACTTTGTATCTGAAACTAGATACCTGAGAAATATGTCTCTAAGGAACTTGACAAGTGAAGATTTACTTTCTAACCTTGCAGTGTGTCCAACATGGGCAAGGATGAAAAGAATGAGCTCAGGCTTAACAGCTTTGAACATGACACATCACAAAGGCCAGTATCAAACCCTGCTATAACTACACTGGCTGGCTGGCCAGTACTGTCACTATGGAATCCCAATGGCTTTCATGCTGTGGAATTTATAATTTAAAGGCCATTTAAGAGAAGGAACATCTGGAGAGAGTAGCACAGAGTGTGCCAAGAATTTTAAGAACCTTTTTACCCTTTTAACTTTTCCAGAGACTCCATGAGACAGCAGTATGAAAAGAGGGCAGGAAAGGGACACTGCTAAGTTGGCCACAGGCTGTGGCATGCAGGCTGAGGCAGGGACACAATTGCTCTTCTCTGAAGAGGACTTTGATAAGTCGTCCACTTAGGGATATATATGTCCTATTTTTTTTTTGACACACCAAAGAAGAACAAAAAGTGTCCTCCTAAAAAGGAAGTAAGAAGGTGTAACTTCCCTTTAAATGATGGAAGCACTTGAGTGTTTAATTTTTCACTATGGTGTTCCTTAGCAAACGATCTGTAGATGAACTCTTAGAGAGTAAAAAAATCAAGAGGCACCAGTGTTAAATTATCAAGAAAAATCAATACCCCTGGTATGGTTTCTAAGTGAAGCAAATATGGTTTGGGAAGATGAGGCTATGAAAAAAAGAAAATTGAAATAGAGGCATGGGGATAATGGTAGTTTTAAGTGTCCTCAGAGACAGCTCAGATTTGTGGTATCTGTTGAAAGCAAATGATATGTATGTTTTGTCTAAATGGCATACCAGTCTGGGCAAGATCAGAAAGACAATATGAAGGTTAAAAACAAAATAACTGAGTACAAGCTTTGAAAGCCAAACAAATGAATAAATGATTTAAAGAATAGTACAGACATTTGTTTGTGCTGGTACCACAGAGCACGCTGATTTAATGCAAATCACAGAAGGTTGTAGGCAATGCATGTCATGGTGCCAATCAGGAGACTCTATAATTCTGATAGAGTGCCATTCTTTGCTTTCTGAGACTATGTGTTGCATTTTATTATTTAAGGATGCATTCATAATGCATTCCTGCATTTTTCTTTTTCTTTCTTTTTTTCCCATTTAAGACTATAGTATCTTAAATCTATGTACTTTTCTTTTGAATTAAATATGCCATCATAACTGGATTATAAAATCCCTTGAAAAGAAGATAAGATAGAGAGATGTAGATATCAGAGATGATTTTCAGTAAGCCAGTTAGGTAAATGGAGATTAACATTGATGCTAATGCAGTTTATGTGCACATCTCCTCGTAACATATGTTCTTGTAATCCTCCAAGGTCATACAGTCTCCAGAGGACAAACCCCCATATTGAGGAATTGGTCATTTGCATTTAAGTGGTCAAAATTAAGTGTGCAAAATTGTTCACATATCCTCTTATTATCTTTTAGATTCCTGCAGGGTCTTTAGTAATAGCCCTTGTTTACTCCTGATATGGGTAATTTGTGTCTCTTTTTTTGTCATTCTTACTAGAGGTTTATCCATTGTATTAACCTTTTCAAAGAAGCAGCACTTTATTTCATTGATGTTCTCTATCATTTTTCTGTTTTCAATTTCATTGATTTCTTTTCAATTATTTCCTTCCTCTGCTTGCTTTGGGATTATTTTGTTCTTTCTTTCTTACATTCTTTAAGTGGGAGCTTAGATTATTGATCTGAAACTTTCCCTTTTCCCAAATGTATGTATTTTGTGCTATCACTTTCTGTCTTATCCATGCTTTAGCTGTGTCTCACACACTTTGATATGCTGTATTTTCATTCATTTTTAGTTCATTATTTTTAAAAATTTTGCTTGGAATTTTCTCCCTGACACATTGGTTGTTTAGGAGCATGCTATTTAGTTTCCAGGTGTTTGGAGATGTTATTGGGTTGGCCAAAAAGTTCCTTCGGGTTTTTCTGTTACATCTTATGAAAAACCCAAATGAACTTTTTGGCCAACCCAATATATTCATTCGTTTTATTTTTTAGATTCCACATATAAGTGAAAACATACAGTATTTGTTCTTCTCTGTCTGACATTTCACTGCACATCATAACCTCCAAGTCCATCTCTGTTGTTGCAAACGGCAAACTCATATTCTTTCTTATGGCTGAGTAATATTCCATTGTACATAAATACCAATTCTTCTTTATCCATTCATCTGTTGATGCACACTTAGACTGCTTGCATAACTTGGCTATTGTAGATAATGGTGCTGTGAACATTGGGGTGCATATATCTTTTCGAATTTGTGTTTTTGTTTTCTTCAAATAAATACCCAGGAGTGGAATTACTGAATTGTATAGTAGTTATATTTTTAATTTTTTGAGGAACCTCCATACTGTTCTCCATAGTGGCTGTACCAGTTGACATTCCCACCGACAGTGTAGGAGGGTTCCCTTTTCTTCACATCCTCACCAACACTTGTTATTTGTTGTCTTTTTGACAGGTATGAGGTGATACCTTTCTGATATCTTTATTACCTGTCTTTCTGACAGGTATGAGGTGATATCTCATTGTGGTTCTGATTCACATTTCCCTGATGATTAGTGATGTTGAGCATTTTCATGTGCCTGTTGGCCATCTGTATGTCTTCAGAAAAATGCCTATTCAGGTCCTCTGACCACTTTTTAATCAGGTTGTTTGTATTTTTGATATTGAATTGTATTAGTTCTTTTCATATTTTGGATATTAACCCCTTATCAGACATAATTTGCAAATATCTTCTCCCATTCAGTAGGTTGCCTTTTGTTTTGTTGATGGTTTCCTTCACTGTGCAAAAGATTTTAAGTTTGATTAGGTGCCATTTATTTATTTTTGCTTTTCTTTCCCTTGCCTGAGGAGACAGATCCAAAAAAAAACTGCTAAGTCTATGTCAGAGTGTACTGCATGTTTTCTTCTAGGAGTTTTATGGTTTCCGGTGGTACATTTATGTCTTTAATCCATTATGAGTTTATTTTTGTATGTGGTGTGAGAAATGTTCCAATTTTATTCTTTTACATGTAGCTGTCCAGTTTTCCCAGCACCACTTATTGAAGAGACTATCTTTTCCCCCACTGTATATTCTTGCCTCCTTTGTTCTAAATTAATTGACTATATATGCATGGGTTCTTTTCTGGGCTCTCTATTCTGTTCCACTGATCTATATGTCTGTTTATATGCCAGTACCATACTGTTTTGATTAATGTAGCTTTGTAGTATAGTCTGAAGTCAAGGAGCACGATATCCCTGACTTTGTTCTTTTATTTTCCTCAAGATTGCTATGGCTATTCAGGGTCTCTTGTGGCTCCATAAATTTTCGAGGATTATTTGTTCTAGTTCTGTGAAAAATGCCATTGGTATTTTGATAGGGATTGCATTAAATCCAGAGATTGCTTTGGGTAGCATGATCATTTAATTATTAATTCTTCCAATCTATGAACATGGGATATCTTTCCATTTATTTGTACCATCTTCAATTTCCTTCTTAAATGTCTTACAGTTTTCAGCATATAGGTCTATCACCTCCTTGTTTAAAGTTATTCCTAGGTATTTTATTCTTTTTGATGCAATTGTAAATAGGATTGTTTTCTTGCTTTCTTTTTCTGATAGCTCATTATTAGTGTAGAGAAAAGCAACATATTTCTGTACATTAGTCTTGTATCGTGCAACTTTATTGAATTCATTTACTAGTTTTAATAGTTTATTTGGTGGAGACTTTAGAGTTTTCTATTTATAGTATCACATCATCTACAAATAGTGACAGTTTTACTTCTTTCCTTCCATTTTGGATGCCTTTTTATTTCTTTTTCTTGTCTGATTGCAGTGGCAAAGACTTCCAATACTATGTTAAATAGAAATGATGAGAGTGGTTATTCTTGTCTTGTTCCTGATCTTAGAGGAAAAACTGTCAGCTCTTCACCACTGAGTATGATATTAGCTGAGTTTTTCATAAATGGCCTTTATTATGTTGAGATATTTTCTCTCTATACCAACTTTGTTGAGAGTTTTTATAATGAATGGATGTTGAATCTTGTTAAATGCTTTCTCTGTGTCTATTAAGAGGATCAAGTTATTTTTATCCTTCCTTTTGTTAATGTGGTGCATCATATTGATTGATTTGTGGATACTGAACAATCCTTGCATCCCTGGAATAAATTCCACTTAACCATGCTGTATGATTCTATGTGTTGTCAAATTTGGCTTGCTAATATTTTGTTGAGGATTTTTGCATCTATATTTGAGATACTGGCCTGTAATTTTCTTTTTTTTGTAGTGTCTTTGACAGGTTTTGGTATCAGGATAATGGTAGCCTCATAGAATGAGTTTGGGAGTGTCCCCCTTCCTTTTTTTTTTTTTTTTTTTTTTTGCGGTATGTGGGCCTCTCACTGTTGCGGCCCCTCCTGCTGTGGAGCACAGGCTCTGGACGCGCAGGCCCAGCGGCCGTGACTCACGGGCCCAGCCGCTCCGCGGCATGTGGGATCCTCCCCGACAAGGGCACAAACCCACATCCCCCACATCGGCAGGCAGACCCTCAACCACTGCGCCACCAGGGAAGCCCCTCCTTCCTTAATTTTTAATGATGCCTTTGAGTGTTTGTATAGTTTCTTTAATAATTGCTCTTAGTATCATATTACGTATGTATAACTTATCACAATCTTCTGGTGTTACTGTTTAACCAGTTTGAGTAAAGAAATCTTACCTCCCTTTACATCTTTTATCCTCTCCCATTTATAACATGATTATCAAATATTTCCTCTACATGCATTCAGAACCACATCAAATAGTATTACAGCTTCGGATTCCACTGTCATACATAATATAGAAAACTCAAGAGGAGAAGGAAGATTTATTGTATTTACTCATACTTTGCTTATCATGCATTTTCAACCTTCCTGATGCTCCAAGGTTTCTTCTTTCATAAATTTTTTTCTTTTTAGGAAACTAATTTTAGGCACTCAAGGTAAGTATGCTGGTGAAAATGTTTTGGTTTTATCATATTGTGGATTTGGAATGCTATTTGTATACTGTTTGTAATTATATAAATGAGATGTGTGTGCGTGCGTGTGTGTGTGTGTGTGTGTGGCCTAAGTAAATCACAGTCAATTTTCATGAATTTTCCATGTGCAATTGGAAATAACATGAATTCTTGATTCTCAGAATTTGATATTTATATCAATAAGATCTACCTGATTTATTATGTTGTTAAATTCTCCTACAGACATAACATTTTTTGGTTTACTTGATCTGTTTTTGTGAAAAGTAAATCTTGTGATACTCAGTTCCCCTCTGTTTCTCTTTATATTTTCAGGGTTTATTCTTATGAATTTGGTTCTGCTGAGTTATTAGGTACATAAATATTAACACCTGTTTTATATTCATTGAGAATGTCACCTTAGCCTTATAAAGTATTCTTTTTTTTTTTTCTGCAGTATGCAGGCCTCTCACTCCTGTGGCCTCTCCCGCTGTGGAGGACAGGCTCCAGACGTGCAGGCTCACGGGCCCAGCTGCTCCGCAGCATGTGGGATCTTCCTGGACTGGGGCACGAACCCCCGTCCCCTGCATCGGCAGGCGGACTCTCAACCACTGCGCCACCAGGGAAGCCCTATAAAGTATTCTTATCTGTCTCTTTTTATGTTTTGTTTGATGTCTACCTTCTCAGATATCAGCTTTAAGACCTTTACTTTCTTTTTATTTGCATTTACATGTTTCTCCATCGTGCATTTGAAATTTTTTATTAGCTGTATTTTCTTTATACATCATAATGTTATGTTTTACTTTGTAAGTGAATCTTATTTTTTCTCTTTAAAGTAGGCATGTTAAGCCTAGTTGAATATTTTTACATTGTTTAAAGTACATACACGTACATACATATAGTTTTGCACTATGCCATTTTGCTCTCTCTCTCTGTCTCTCTCTCACATGCACACATTTTGGATTCTTTTGGTATAAATTTTATATCTTTTGCTCTAAATGACATCATTAAAATATGATTTTTTAATAATATTTTTGTTCCATCCAATTTTTAGCTATTGTCTTTTAGTTCTGTATCATGAGCAGTATTGAAATTAGCTAAAATTATCTGCTCCCTACCATCTAATATGAAGTAACATATTTTTATTCAGTTAATAGCTATAAGGCAATAAGTGAACTTATTCTATTTTATTTACACTTTCTTCATTTCTCTACCACTTTTAGTATTTATACTCTATCTACAGTGTCAGGAAGTATCAATATAATCATTACATACCATCCTTTCTTCCTTATAGCCACAATTTTGGTTTATGTTTATAGGTAAAAATGAACATAATGCTTGTGTTGACATTGCTCCTGTCATTTTGATTGCCTGAACTTATTTCTTTATTTGGTTATTCAGGAAGGACTTGTGAAAATAATATTCTCTGAGCCTTTATTTTTGAAGATAAGTTTGGGTGGTGTATTAGTTTCCTAGGACTGTGATAACAAATTACCAGAAACTGGATGGCTTAAAACAACATATATTTCCTTATAGTTCTGGAAGCCAGAAGTTTGAAATCAAGATGTCAGCAGCTCCTTCCAAAGCCTCTAGGAGAGAATCCTTCTTTGCCCCTCCCACCTTCTGGTGGCTCCTGGTATTCCTTGTCTTGTGGCAGCATAATGATCATCTCTACTTCTGTCTTCATATGGATTTCTTTCCTTTATGTCTTTGTGTCTTCTTGTTTGTATGACAGATGTCATAGCCAGATTGCCCTCACATCCTTGTTTGTTTCGTGTAAGGAAACATCATTGGATTTAGGGTCCATTCTAAATTAAGTTAAAGATTTTGAGATCCTTAATACATCTGCAAAGACCCTCTTTCCAAATAAGGTTACATTTCCAAGTACTAGAGTTTAGGACTTAGACATATTTTTGAAGGCTGTTATTCAATTACTACAATTCACCTTCTGGCCCCCAAAACTTTATTTCTGTCCCATGTGCAAAGTACATTCACACCATCTCAACATCCCCAAACGTCTCAACCTATTACAGCATCAAGTCTAGGTCTAAAATCTCATCTAAATATCATCAGCTCAAAAAGTGCCAAATCTCATCTTCTAAATCAGGTATGGGTGAGACTCTGCGTATGATCATTCTGGGCCAAACTCCCCTCCATTTGTGTACCTGTGAAACTACAAAACAAGTTATCTGCTTCCAAAATAAAATGTGGGGCACTCATTGGTTAGACATTCCAGTTCCCATACAGAAAAAATTGGAGGTAATAAAGGAGTCATTGGTTCCAAACAAAACAAGTTAGAAACCCACCAGGGAAAATTCAATTACATTTTAAGACCTGAAAATAATCCTGTATGCCTTGAAGTTCTACCTTTTGGGCCCATGGAAGCTCTCTGGGCCCACCTCTCTGGCTTCTTTCTCTGTATCCACAGTTCTTCCCTTGGAAACATGGTTCACTTCTCTTGAAGGATATCACATGTTTGTAGCTGATTCGCTCTATCAGCCTGACTCCTGCCTATAGAATTTTTGAAGTCGATTGCCCTCTTTCACTTTGTCCTATCTCTGTCCCCTTCAGTCCGAGCTGGCAGTGTTTTTGCTGATACAACATACTCAAAAAATACTGTGTTTCTCAGTATGGAGGTTCCTTAAAAAACTAAAAATAGAACTACCTTACGACCCAGCAATCCCACTACTGGGCATATACCCAGAGAAAACCATAATGCAAAAAGACACATGCACCCCAATGTTCACTGCAGCACTATTTACAATGGCCAGGTCATGGAAGCAACCTAAACACCCGTTGACAGACTAATGGATAAAGAAGATGTGGTACATATATACAGTGGAATATTACTCAGCCATAAAAAGGAAAGAAATTGGGTCCTTTGTAGAGATGTGGATGGACCTAGAGACTGTCATACAGAGTGAAGTCAGAAAGAGAAAAACAAATATCGTATATTAATGCATATATGTGGAAGCTAGAAAAATGATACAGATGAACCGGTTTGCAAGGCAGAAATAGAGACACAGATGTAGAGAACAAACGTATGGATACAAGGAGGGAAAGCGGCGGTGGGGGGGGAATCTTTTGAAGTCTTATAATTTCCATTTTGGAGTTCACCAATTTCATTAAAAGTTATCTGCTTTACCTGTAAAAAAAAAAAAAATACTGTGGTTCTCCCATGCTTTTCATGGAGATCTATGCCATTAGACAAGAAGATCCTCCACAAATCTTTCCTAGGTAACTCCATATCTTGCCCTGGCTTCTGTGGAGATGGTTGAATATATCCATTAGTCACATGCATAATCTCTCAGAAAAGGTTGTCCAGGCAACCCCATGACCCTCTCTTAAGGGCAGGCTTTTCCAGCAGTGAGTTTGTTAAATTTTAGCTTCATTTGCAATCTGGATAGGTCAAAAACCTCCCAAATCATTGAATATTGGTTTCTTTTTGCTTAATAGTTCCTTCCTCAATTTAGTTATTTCCTCTCACATTTTACTACTTTGCTTGGAAATCTCAACTAATTTGTTTTTTGTTTTGCTTTGTAAACAACAGAACACAATTCAGCCAAGTTTTATGACACTTTATAACAAGGATCACCTTTCCTCTAGTTTACAATAACATGTTGACCTTATAAGAAGCACTTTTAATGTCCATATTTCCCTAAATCTCTTCAAGGAAATAAATCTAGGCTTTTTCTATTATGTACCTCAAAATTCTGGAAGCTTCTACCCATTACCTAATATAAAAGCCACTTCTACATTTTTAGTATTTGTCACAACAGCACCCTATTTCCAGGTACCAAAATCTATATTAGTTTCCTAGAGCTGCCTTAAACAAATTACCACAAACTTAGGTAGACTAAAATAACAGAAATGTATTCTGTCACAGTTCTGGAGGCAAGAAGTATAACATCAAGATACAAGAAGGGCCACACTCCTTCCAGAGCTCTACAAGAAAATCCTTCTTTGCCTCTTGCAACTTTTGGTAGCTCTTGGAGTTCCCTGGCATGTTGTAGCATAAAAACAATCTCTGCCTCCACCTTCACAATACCTTCTTTTTAATGGGTCTCTTTGTCTTCTTTTATGTCTCTTAAAGGATACTTGTTATTGGAGTTAGGGCCTGATCTAAATCCAGGATCATGTCATCTTGAGATCTTTTACTTAATTACATTGGCAAAGACCCTATTTCCAAACAAGTTCACATTCACAAGTACTGGGGGTTAGGACTTGGACCTATCTTTTGGGGGCCACTATTCAACACACTACAGATGAATATATAAAATCCTTTGCTATCTTTTTACTTTCTTTTGAGTTTCTTAACTCCATCGTTTCCTGACATAAAGGGGGACTGTTTAAAAGCTTGATGACAATTTCACTGTCTTTTCTTTGTGAGTTGATCTTTTTGCCTAGATGCCTAAATGATTCATTTTCCTTTAAAATATAAATATTTTAGTAAAATATATCTCAGTGTTGAATGTTTTGTATCAGTTTCCCCATATATGTAGAATGCCCTTTCAATATGTAGTTTCAAAACTTTAACTAAAGCAGTTTTTCTTGAATTAAAAATTATATTAATTTCATTGTTTTTCCATTCCATTGCTTTTTCTTTTTCTTCCTATTATATTTTGGATTTTTTTCTTATCTTCTGTATCTACCACTTTCTCTAAACTCATTATATCTTTCTTAATTTCTTTTTAATTAAAAAAAAATTTCCTCCTTTTAATCTTCTACTTATTTTAAAGCAATTTGCATGATGCTTATTTACTAAAGTTTCTCTTGGTTTACTCTTCACTTTATATTTTAAAATATTATTTCCTTTCTGTCAGCTCACTTTCCCACATCACCTGGTTGAATTTTCTAATTCAGACTTAAGTTTTTGTTTTATATTTTCTACATAATTTTAAATAAAAGTTAAAATATTAAAATATTGAATGTAAATTTTAAATTTTATTGTATTTTTAAGATATTAGTTCATAGTTTTTGTCTGTTTTGTAGCCAAAAATCTCTAAAGTTCCTTCATTTAAGGCAAGAATGTAATTTTGCTTCCAAAAACTCCTCCGACCAAGAATTGAACAATAGACTTTTAAACAATGTTGAAATAATCAGGTCAAAAACTAATTATTATTCTATTTTATTTAATGACTCAATTTCACAGGATCTTTAAAAATAAATAGTCACAACGTGTCACAATATGTACACATTTATTTGTATAGAGGATGACTGAAAATCCAAACATGTTTCATGTAGTAATGCATTAGAATGACTTATGTCATCTATCATATATGGGCCAAAACATATGATTCGCTCAGCAAGACTGCAAAGTTATTACTTTATCCATTTTATAGAAGACACATTTAGATCTAGAAATACTAATTCACTTACCCAAGATAGCTCAGCAAGCAAGGGGCAAAGCTCAGATTTGGTTTAAAAATCCAATCTTCCTCTTTTTGTTGCAATGGTAAATGGGAGTGTTTCCTTAATTTCTCTTTCTGATATTTTGTTGTTAGTGTATAGGAATGTAAGAGATTTCTGTGTATTAATTTTGTATCCTGCTACTTTACGAAATTCATTGATTAGCTCTAGTAGTTTTCTGGTGGCATCTTTAGGATTTTCTATTTATAGTATCAGGTCATCTGCAAACAGGGATAGTTTTACTTCTTCTTTTCCAATTTGGATTACTTTTATTTCTTTTTCTTCTCTGATTGCCATGGCTAAAACTTCCAAAACTATGTAGAATAATAGTGGTGAGAGCAGGCAACCTTGTCTTGTTCCTGATCTTAGAGGAAATGCTGTTAGTTTTTCACCATTGAGAATGACGTTGACTGTGGGTTTGTCATATATGGCCTTTATTATGTTGAGGTAGGTTCCCTTTATGCTTACTTTCTGGAGAGTTTTTATCATAAATGGGTGTTGAAATTTGTCAAAGGCTTTTTCTGCATCTATTGAGATTATCGTATGGTTTTTCTCCTTCAATTTGTTAATATGGTGTATCACACTGATAGATTTGTGAATACTGAAGAATCCTTACATTCCTGGGATAAACCCCACTTGATCATGGTGTATGATCCTTTTAATGTGCTGTTGGATTCTGTTTGCTAGCATTTTGTTGAGGATTTCTGCATCTATGTTCACCAGTGATATTGGCCTGTAATTTTCTTTTTTTGTGACATCTTTGTCTGGTTTTGGTATCAGGGTGATTGTGGCCACGTAGAATGAGTTCAGGAGTGTTCCTCCCTCTGCTATATTTTGGAAGAGTTTGAAAAAGATAGGTGTTAGCTCTTCTCTAAATGTTTGATAAAATTTGCCTGTGAAACCATCTGGCCCAGGTCTTTTGTTTGTTGGATGATTCTTAATCACAGTTTCAATTTCAGTGCTTGTGACTGGTCTGTTCATATTTTCTATTTCTTCCTGGTTCAGTCTTGGAAGGTTGTACTTTTCTAAGAATTTGTCCATTTCTTCCAGGTTGTCCATTTTACTGGCATATAGTTACCTGTAGAAATGCCTAGGAATAAACCTACCTAAGGACGCAAAAGAACTGTATGCAGAAAACTATAAGACACTGATGAAAGAAATCAAAGATGATACAAACAGATAGAGAGATATACCACGTTTTTGGATTGGAACAATCAACACTGTGAAAATCAGTATATTCCTCAAAGCAATCTACAGATTCAATGCAATCCCTATCAAATTACTAGTGGCATTTTTCACAGAATTAAAAAAAAAAAACTTTACAATTTGTATGGAAACAAAAAAGACCCCGAATAGCCAAATCAATCTTGAGAAAGAAAAACGGAGCTGAGGAATCAGACTCCCTGACTTCAGACTACACAACAAAGCTACAATAATCAGGAGAGTATGGTACTGGCACAAAAACAAAAATATAGATCAATGGAACAGGATATAAAGCCGAGAAATAAACCCACGCACATATGGTCACCTTATCTTTGACAAAGGAGGCAAGAATATTACAGTGGAGAAAAGACAGCCTCTTCAGTAAGTGGTGCTGGGAAAACTGGACAGCTACATGTAAAAGAATGAAATTAGAACACTTCCTAACACTATACACAAAAGTAAACTCAAAATGGATTAAAGACCTGAATGTAAGACTGGATGCTACAAAACTCTTAGAGAAAAATATAGGAAGAACACTCTTGGACATAAATCACAGCAAGATCTTTTTTGACCCACCTACTAGAGCAATGGAAATAAAAACAAAACTAAACAAATGGGACGGAATGAAACTTCAAAGCTTTTGCACAGCAAAGGAACCCATAAAAAAGACGAAAAGACAACCCTCAGAATGGGAGAAAATATTTGCAAATGAAGCAACTGACAAAGGATTAATCTCCAAAATTTACAAGCAGCTCATGTAGCTCAATATCAAAAAAACAACCCAATCCAAACATGGGCAGAAGACCTAAATAGACATTTCTCCAAAGAAGACATACCGATGGCCAACAAACACATGAAAAGATGCTCAACATCACTAATCATTAGAGAAATGCAAATCAAAACCACAAGGAGGTATCACCTCACACCAATCAGAATGGTCATCATCAAAAAATCTACAAACAATAAATGCTGGAGAGGGTGTAGAGAAAAGGGAACCCTCCTGCACTGTTGGTGGGAATGTAAACTGATACAGCCACTATGGAGAACATTCTGGAGGTTCCTTAAAAAACTAAAAATATAACTACCATATGAGCCAGCAATCCCACTACTGGGCATATACCGTGAGAAACCATATTTCAAAATGATACATGTACCACCATATTCCTGGCAGCACTATTTACAGTAGCCAGAACATGGAAACAACCTAAATGTCCATCAACAGATGAATGGATAAAGAAGATGTGCCACATATATACAATGGAATATTACTCAGCCTTAAAAAGGAATGAAAGTGAGTTATTGCAGTGAGGTGGATGGACCTAGAGTCTGTCATACAGAGCGAAGTCAGAAAGAGGAAAACAAGTACTGTATGCTAGTGCATATATACAGAATCTAAAAAAATGGTACTGATGGTGGTAGGACAGGAATAAAGATGCAGATTTTGAGAACGGACTTGAGGACACAGGTGGGGAAGTGGAGGCTGGGACATAGTGAGGGAGTAGCATTGACATATATACACTACCAAATGTAAAATAGATAGCTAGTGGGAAGCTGCTGCATAGCACAGGGAGATCAGCTCAGTGCTTTGCGACAACCTAGAGGGGTGGGATAGGGAGGGTGGGAGGGAGATGCAAGGGGGAGGAGATATGGGGATATATGTATGCATACAGCTGATTCACTTTGTTGTACAGCAGAAACCAACACAACATTGTAAAGAAATTATACTCCAATAAAGATGTATTAAAAAAAATCCAATCTTCTGAGACACTGTTAGAAAGCCAGTTGCCTAGGCAATCCTCAATTCTATTACAAGGATACATGGTGCTGTTTTAGGAATAGTTTCTCCTTCTTTGGAGTACTCTATCTAGCATCCTGGGGCATTAGCAATTATTCTATACAAGTAATGTCCTAGCTTTACTTAACAAGGTCTGGCAAGATAGGATTATACAAGAGATTTCAGAAAAGCACACGCGTACTCACTCACTCACACACACACACACACACACACACGCTGAAAAATCGTAATAATGTAGGTGACTAACACCAAGAAATTTACCAGGCAAATTCCAATCTTAACTGTCCAGCAGCATGTCAGTTTTACATTCCAACGCATCTTCAATCTGTCCACTTCCCAGCACCTCCACCGCTATCACGTTTATTAGTCCAAGATACTTCCATCTCCCCTTAGTTTTCTGCAATAGCCTCTTAAATGGCCTCACTACTTCCACTTTTGCTGTACAGTTAGCTTTCCATATTGCAGCCAAGGTGATCTTTAAGAACATAAAGCAGATCCTATCAATCATCTTTCAAAATTTTCTAATAGCTGCTCCAGTAGACAATAAAAGACGAGTCCTTGTACTAATCTAACAGCATTATTTGATTTTTAATTGTTGATTTCTAAGAGTTATTTATAAATTCTGGATATAAGTACTATATCATAATTATGAATTGCAAATATTTTTCCTCATTCTTGGGTTATCTTTTCACTTTTTTTATTGTGTCCTTTGAAATACAGAAGGTTTTAATTTTGACTAAGTCCAATTTATTTTTTTCTTTTGCTGCTTGTACTTTTAGTGTCATATCTAAAAAGGCTTTTTTAAACTCAAGGTCATAAAGATTTACTTTTCCTTCTAAGATAATTATAATTTTAGCTCTTACATGTAGGTCCATGACCCATTTTGAGTTATTTTTTGTGTATGGTATAAGAAAGGAGGTGCAAATTCATTGTGTTGCATGTAGATATCCAGTTGACCCAGCGCCATTTTTTGAAAAGACTTCAATTGTCTTGGCTTAATTTTCAAAAACCAATTCACCATAAATGTAAAAGTTTATTTCTGGATTATCAATTCACTTCCATTGACCTGTAGGTCTAACCTTGTCAGGACCTGACTGTCTAGATTACTGTAGCTTTATAGTAAGTTTTGTAGCAGGGGAGTGTGAATCCTCCAAATTTCTTTTTTCATTCTCAAGCTCATTTTGGCCATTTTATATCCCTTGAATTCCCATATGAATTTTATGATGATCTTGTCAGTTTCTGCAAAAATGTCAACTGGGGTTTTGACAGGAATTTGACTGACTCTATAGATCAGACGATGGAAAACTGATATTTCTTTTTTTAACATCTTTACTGGAGTATAATTGCTTTACAATTTTGTGTTAGCTTCTGCAGTATAACAAAGTGAATCAGCTGTATGTATACATATATCCCCGTATCCCCTCCCTCTTGCATCTCCCTCCCTCCCACCCTCCCTAACCCACCCCTCTACGTGTACACAAAGCACCGAGCTGATCTCTCTGTGCTTTGCGGCTGCTTCCCACTAGCTATCTATTTTACATTTGGAAGGGTATATATGTATATGCCACTCTCTAACTTCGTACCAGATTACTCATCCCACTCCCTGTGTCCTCAAGTCTATTCTACAACTGCATCTTTATTCCTGTCCTGCCCCTAGGTTCTTCAGAACTATTTTCGTTTTTTTTTTTTTTGATTCCATATATATATGTGTTAGCATATGGTATTTGTTTTGCTCTTTCTGACTTACTTCACCCTGTATGATATACCCTAGGTTCATCCACCTCACTACAAATAACTCAATTTCCTTTCTTTTATGGCTGAGCAATATTCCATTGTATATATGTGCCACATCTTCTTTATCCATTCATCTGTCAATGGACACTTAGGTTGCTTCCATGACCTGGCTATTGTAAATAGAGCTGCAATGAGTATTGTAGTACATGACTCTTTTTAAATTATGGTTTTCTCAGGGTATATGCCCAGTAGTGGGATTGCTGGGTCGTAGGATACTTCTATTTTTAGTTTTTAAAGGAACCTCTATACTGTTGTCCATAGTGGCTGTATCAGTTTACATTCCCACCAACAGTGCAAGAGGGTTCCCTTTTCTCCACACCCTCTCCAGCATTTATTGCTTGTACACTCTTTGATTATGGTCATTCTGACTGGTGTGAGATGATATCTCATTGTAGTTTTGATTTGCATTTCTCTAATGATTAATGATGTTGAGCATTCTTTCAGGTGTTTGTTGGCAATCTGTATATCTTCTTTGGAGAAATGTCTATTTAGGTCTTCTGCCCACGTTTGGATTGGGTTGTTTTTTTGAAATTGAGCTGCATGAGCTGCTTGTAAATTTTGGAGATTAATCCTTTGTCAGTTGCTTCATTTGCAAATATTTTCTCCCATTCTGAGGGTTGTTTTTTCGTCTTCTTTATGGTTTCCTTTCCTGTGCAAAAGCACTGAAGTTTCATTAGGTCCCATTTATTTATTTTGGGTTTTATTTCCATTTCTCTAGGGGGTGGGTCAAAAAGGATCTTGCTGTGATTTATGTCAGAGTGTATTCTGCCTATGTTTTCCTCTAAGAGTTGGATAGTGTCTGGCCTTACATTTAGGTCTTTAATCCAGTTTGAGTTTCTTTTTATGTATGGTGTTAGGGAGTGCTCTAATTTCATTCTTTTACCTGTAGCTGTCCAGCTTTCCCAGCACCGCTTATTGAAGAGGCTGTCTTTTCTCCACTGTAATATTCTTGCCTCCTTTGTCAAAGATAAGGTGACCATATGTGCATGGATTTCTCTCTGGGCTTTCTTTCCTGTTCCACTGATCTATATTTCTGTTTTTGTAGCAGTACCATACTGTCTTCATTACTGTAGCTTTGTAGTATAGTCAAGTCAGGGAGCCTGATTCCTCCAGCTCCGATTTCCTTTCTCAAGATTTCTTTGGCTATTTGGGGTCTTTTGTGTTTCCATACAAATTGTGAACATTTTTGATCTAGTTCTCTGAAAAATGCCATTAGTCATTTGACAGGGATTGCATTGAATTTGTAGATTGCTTTGGGTAGTATATCCATTTTCACAGTGTTGATTCTTCCAATCCAAGAACATGGTATATCTCAACATCTGTTGGTATCACCTTTAATTTCTTTCATCAGTGTCTTATAATTTTCTGCATACAGGCCTTTCTCTCCTTAGGTAGGTTTATTCCTAGGTATTTTATTCTTTTTGTGGCAATGGTAAAGGGGAGTGTTTCCTTAATTCCTCTTTCAGATATTTCATCATTAGTGTATAGGAATGCCAGAGATTTCTGTGCATTAATTTTGTATCCTGCTACTTTACCAAATTCATTGATTAGCTCTAATAGTTTTCTGGTAGCATCTTTAGGGTTCTCTATATATAGTATCATGTCATCCGCAAACAGTGACAGCTTTACTTCTTCTTTTCCGATTTGGATTCCTTTTATTTCCTTTTCTTCTCTGATTGCTGTGGCTAAAACTTCCAAAACTATATTGAATAATAGTGGTGAGAGTGAGCAACCTTGTTTGGTCCTGATCTTAGTGGAAATGGTTTCAGTTTTTCACCATTGAGAACGATGTTGGCTGTGGGTTTGTCATATATGGCCTTTATTATGTTGAGGTAAGTTCCCTCTATGCCTACTTTATGGAGGGTTTTTATCATAAATGGGTGTTGAATTTTGTCAAAAGTTTTCTCTGCATCTATTGAGATGATCATATGGTTTTTCTCCTTCAATCTGTTAATATGGTGTATCACACTGACTGATTTGTGTTTATTTAAGAATGCTTGCATTCCTGGGATAAACCCAACTTGATCATGGTGTATGATCCTTTTAATGTGCTGTTGCATTGTTTGCTAGTATTTTGTTGAGGAGTTTTGCATCTATGTTTACCAGTGATATTGGCCTGTAGCTTTCTTTCTTTTGGACATCTTTCTCTGGTTTTGGTATCAGGGTGAAGGTGGCCTAGTAGAATGAGTTTGGGAGTTTTCCTCCCTCTGCTATATTTTGGAGGAGCTTGAGAAGGTTACGTGTTAGCTCTTCTCTAAATCTTTAATAGAGTTCGCCTGTGAAGCCATCTGGTCCTAGGCTTTTGTTTGTTGGAAGAGTTTTAATCACAGTCTCAATTTCAGGGCTTGTGAATGGTCTGTTTATATTTTCCATTTCTTTCTGGTTCCGTTTCAGAACGTTGGGCTTTTCTAATAATCTGTCCATTTCTTCCAGGTGGTCCATTTTATTGGCATATAGTTGCTTGTAGTACTCTCTCATGATCCTTTGTATTTCTGCAGTGTCAGTTGTTACTTCTCCTTTTTCATTTCTAATTCTATTGATTTGAGTCTTCTCCCTTCTTTTCTTGATGAGTGTGGCTAATGGCTTATCAATTTTGTTTATCTTCTCAAAGAACCAGCTTTTAGTTTTATTGATCTTTGCTATTGTTTCCTTCATTTCTTTTATTTCTGATCTGATCTTTACGATTTCTTTCCTTCTGCTAACTTTGGGGTTTTTTTGTTCTCTCGCTAATTGCTTTAGGTGTAAGGTTACGCTGTTTATTTGAGATGTTTCTTGTTTCTTGAGGTAGGATTGTATTGCTGTAAACCTCCCTCTTAGAACTGCTTTTGCTGCATCCCATAGGTTTTGGGTCAGGATGATTTCATTGTCATTTGTTTCTAGGTATTTTTTGATTTCCTCTTTGATTTCTTCAGTGATCTCTTCGTTATTAAGTAGTGTATTGTTTAGCCTCCATGTGTTTGTATTTTTTACACATTTTTTCCTGTAATTGATATCTAGTCTCATAGCGTTGTGGTCAGAAAAGATACTTGATACAATTTCAATTTTCTTATATTTACCAAGGCTTGATTTGTGACCCAAGATATGATCTATCCTGGAGAATGTTCCATGAGCACTTGTGAAGAAAGTGTATTCTGTTGTTTTGGGATGTAATGTCCTATAAATATCATTTAACTCCATCTTGTTTAATGTCATTTAAAGCCTGTGTTTCCTTATTTATTTTCATTTTGGATGATCTGTCCATTGGTGAAAGTGGGGTGCTAAAGTCCCCTACTATGATTTTGTTACTGTTGATTTCCCCTTTTATGGCTGTTAGCATTTGCCTTATAAATTGAGGCGCTCCTATGTTGGCTGCATAAATATTTACAATTGTTATATCTTCTTGTATGGATCCCTTGATCATTAGGTAGTGTCCATCTTTGTCTCTTCTAATAGTCTTTACTTTAAAGTCTATTTCGTCTGATATGAGAATTGCTACTCCAGCTTTCTTTTGCTTTCCATTTGCATGGAATATCTTTTTCCATCCCCTCACTTTCAGTCTGTATGTGTCCCTAGGTCTGAAGTGGGTCTCTTGTAGACAGCATATATATGGGTCTTGTTTTTGTATCCATTCAGCCAGTCTATGTCTTTTGGCTGGAGCATTTAATCCATTTACATTAAGGTAATTATCGATATGTATGTTCCTATTACCATTTTCTTAATTGTTCTGGGTTTGTTTTTACAGTTCTTCTCCTTCTCTTGTGTTTGCTGCCTAGAGAAGTTCCTTTGGCATTTGTTGTAAAGCTGGTTTGGTGGTGCTGAATTCTCTTAGCTTTTGCTTGTGTGTAAAGGTTTTAATTTCTCTGGTGAATCTGAATGAGGTCCTTGCTAGGTAGAGTAATCTTGGTTGTAGGTTTTCCCCTTTCATGATTTTAAATATGTCCTGCTACTCCCTTCTGGCTTGTAGAGTTTCTGCTGAAAGATCAGCTGCTAACCTTATGGGGATTCCCTTGTATGTTGTTTGTTGCTTTTCCCTTTCTGCTTTTAATTTTTTTCTTTGTATTTAATTTTTGATAGTTTGATTAATATGTGTCTTGGCGTGTTTCTCCTTGGATTTATCCTGTATGGGACTCTCTGCACTTCCTGGACTTGACTGTTTCCTTTCCCATGTTAGGGAAGTTTTCAACTATAATCTCTTCAAATATTTTCTCAGTCCTTTCTTTTTCTCTTCTTCTTCTGAGACCCCTATAATTCGAATGTTGGTGCATTTAATGTCCCAAAGATCTCTGAGACTGTCTTCAATTCTTTTCGTTCTGTTTTCTAAATCTGCTCTGTGGTAGTTATTTCCACTATTTTATCTTCCAGGTCACTTATCTGTTCTTCTGCCTCAGTTATTCTGCTATTGATTCCTTCTAGAGAATTTTTAATTTCATTTATTGTGTTGTTCACCACTGTTTCTCTGCTCTTTAGTTCTTCTAGGTCCTTTTTAAACATTTCTTGTATTTTCTCCATTCTATTTCCAAGACTGTCAATCATGTTTGCTATCATTACTCTGAATTCTTTTTCAGGTAGACTGCCTATTTTCTCTTCATTTATTTGGTCTGGTGGGTTTTTTTCTTGCTCCTTCATCTGCTGCCAACTTCTCTTTCTTCTCATTTTGCTTATCTTACTGTGTTTGGGGTCTCCTTTTCGCAGGCTGCAGTTTCATAGTTCCCATTGTTTTTGGTGTCTGCCCCAGTGGCTAATGTTGGTTCAGTGGCTTGTGTATGCTTCCTGGTGGAGGGGACTGGTGCCTGTGTTCTGGTGTGTGGGCCTTCATCTTGTCTTTCTGGTGGGGAGGGCTTCATCTGGTGGTGTGTTTTGGGGTGTCTGTGACCTTAGTGTATGATTTTAGGCAGCCTCTCTGCTAATGGGTGGGGTTGTGTTCCTGTCTTGCTAGTTCTTTGGCATGGGGCGACCAGTATTGGAACTTGCTGGCCATTGGGTGGAGTTGCATCTTAGCATTGAGATGGAGATCTCTGGGAGAGCTTTCGATATTACATGGGGCAGGGAGGTCTCTGGTGGTCCAATGTCCTGAACTTGGCTCTCCTACCTCAGAGGCTCAGGCCTGACACCCGGCCAGAGTACCAAGACCCTGTCAGCCATGTGGCTCAGAAGAAAAGGGAGTATGAAAGAAATAAAGAAAAAAAAAATTAATAAAATAAAATTATTAAAGTTAAAAAAATAAAAAATATTGAAATAAAAAAAAATAGAAGAGAGCAACCAAACCAATAAACAAATCCACCAATGATAACATGCTCTAAAAACTAAACTAAGATAAACATAAAAATCAGAAACAAGTCAGTCACAGGCAGCAAACCCCAAGCCTACACTTGCTCCCAAAGTCCACTGCCTCAATTTTGGGTTGATTCGTTGTCTATTCAGGTATTCCACAGATGCAGCATACCTCATGTTGATTGAGGGGATTTAATCCACTGCTCCTGAGGCGGCACGGAGAAATTTCCCTTTCTCTTCTTTGTTCGTACAACTCCTGGGGTTCACCTTTGGTTTTGGCCCCACCTCTGCATGTAGGTCGCCCTCAGGCCTCTGTTCCACCCAGACAGGACTGGGTTAAAGTAGAGGCTGATTAGGGGGCTCTGGCTCACTCATGCTTGGGGGGAGGGAGGGGTTTGGTAGTTATAATTAGAATGTGGGGTGAGCCTCCGGTGGCAGAGGCCAGCATGATGTTGCAACAGCCTGAGGCATGCCATGTGTTCTCCTGGGAAAATTGTTCCTGGATCATGGGACCCTGGCAGTGGTGGGCTGCACAGGCTACTGGTGGGGGGGTATGGATAGTGGCCTGTGCTCGCACACAGGATTCTTGGTGGCTGCCGCAGCAGTGTTAGAGTTTCATGCCTGTCTCTGGTGTCTGAGCTGATAGCCACAGTTCATGCCCATCTCTGGAGCTGGTTTAGATGGTGCTCTGCCTTCTGTGAGAAGGAATCCCCTCTCCTCGAAAACCCCAAAACAATGGTCTCTTGACTCTTCAGCAGTTCCGGACTTCTTCCTGCACTCCCTCCCGGCTAGCTGTGGCGCACTAGCCCCCTTCAGACTGTGTTCACGCAGCACACCCCAGTCCTCTCCCTGGGATCTGACCTCCGAAGCCTGAGCCTCAGCTCATAGCCCCCACCCTCCCCAGCACGTGCACAGACAAGTTTCTCAGGCTGTTGCGTGCTGGTCGGCACTGATCCTCTGTGCGGGAATCTCTCCACTTTGCCCTCTGCACCCCTGTTGCTGCACTCTCCTTCGTGGCTCCGAAGCTTCCCCTCCTGCCCACCCGCTAGGAGCTTCCTAGTGTGTGGAAACTTTTCCTCCTTCACAGCTCCCTCCCAGAGGTGCAGGTCCCATCCCTATTCTTTTGTCTCTGTTTTTTCTTTTTTCTTTTGCCCTACCGAGGTACGTGGGGAGTTTCTTGCCTTTTGGGAAGTCTGAGGTCTTCTGCCAGCGTTCAGTAGTGTTCTGCAGGAGCTGTTCCACATGTAGATGTATTTTTGATGTATTTGTGGGGAGAAAAGTGATCTCCACGTCTTACTCCTCTGCCATCTTGTAGGTCCCCCTTCGAAAACTGACATCTTAACAATATTAAATCCTTTGCTCCATGAACATGGGATGTCCTTCCATTCATTCAGGTCTTCTTTAATTTCTTTTAAAGACAGTATTTGGAGTTTTCAGAGTATCAGTTTTATACTTATTTTGTTAAGTCTACTCTAAGTATTATATTTTTCAACATTCTATTATAAATGAAACTGTTTTCTTAATTTTCAAATTTTTTATTGCTAGTCTATAGAAATAAAATAGATTTTGTGTACTGATCTTGCAACCTGGATGATATCAGTCATTTGTGAATTGCAGTAGTTTTAATTTTGTTTTTTTTTTAGTGGATTCTTTATAAGTTTCTATGTACAAGATCATGTTATCTGCAAAGAAATATAGTTTTACTTCTTCCTTTCTGGTCTGGATTTCTTTTTTTAAATTTTCTTGACTAATTGCCCTAGGCAGAGGCAATACAATGTTAAGTAGAAGTGGTGAGTGAGAGTGAACATCCTTGTCTTGTTTCTGATCTTAACGTAAAGACATGCAGTCATTTAACACTAATTACAGTGTTTAATGTGGACGTTTAATGTATGGGTCCCATTTTGTTTCGTTTCTTGGATACTTAACATTTTAGATAACGTATTGTAGTAGCTCTGGATACTAACACCCCCTCTTGGGTCCACTGGTATTGTTTGCTTGCTTATTGGTTTAGAGGCTTGGCTGGACTGTTTTAGTGAAGTCTATTTTCCTAGCAGGATATACCCTGTGATGTAGCTCTTCATAGGGCATAGCCCTGGACGTGCACACATTTGCCCTGGGGTAACAATGGCTTCAGCTTGCTCTCTTTGTTTCTCTCCCTGATCTCTCTAGGCTCTCTGCTACAGCTGGATTCACATGCAGCTGTTAGACTGATGTTGCTATTGATTTCATTACTGCCCTGAGGCATAAATTTCCCCACAGTCTGATCCCATTAACAGTCATCTCTTTGTAGAGATAATCTTTGAGGCCAGTCTTTGAGGTCTGTTCCTACCTTAGGAGGACTCTTCTTAGCTACCTCTTTCCCTGATTCTCTATGATATATATTTAGTTGGTTTAGAGTTTGACTTACTGTTCTCATTGAGCAACCAGCTTTTTTGTAATTGTACCACTAAAAACATCCATTGGTTTGGGGAGCACCCTTAGCCTTGAACTACCCATGTTTTGTTCCAAATGAAGTAATTTCCCTTGGAAAGAGCTTTAGAGCTCTCTGTTCTTACAGCCTGCCTCTTCTCCTGAGTAAAACCATGCTGATCCAGAGTTGGGGGCATGAAATGTGGCCTGATTCTCTCAGGGACACCTCTGCTTCATGAGCAGGGTACTGGGCTGAGGTACCATCCTCTGGTCTTCTTGTTTTGCTTCTTCCAGCCCAGAACCTTCACCCAGTGAGTGAGCTGGGGTGATGGTGACTGGAGCCCCAGTATTGTTGGCCTGCCAAAGCTGGAGTAACGCTCTGTCCAAGAAGTGGGAGCTGCGTAGAAGAAGAGATCTCCCAGATCTCTCAGCCTAGTCTTTCCTGGAATAGAGCCTCTGCAACTCCAAGATGCTGAGATTGAGAAATGCTGGTGGTCTGTCCCTCTGGGGGAGATACCACTGTCCTGAACTGGGACCTGGAGGGAGAGAAAGCCCTGTGCTCTTGTCCGTATTCTGTCATAAGTGGAGCTCCCATCACTCTGAGTTGGGATGAGGATATAGGGAGGAGGTTGTGGTTCAAATGCCACAGACTCTTACTGTACTTATTGATATTTGGTAGTTATTCTTGAATTTTTTTTTAATTTGATACATGTCCTTAGAACAATTTCCAGAGATGTTAAATGGTTGCTTTAAGACAATATATAATTTTCACCAGTTCTGGTTGTTTCACTGGAGAAAGGATCCACAAGCTACTCATCTCCTCATGTCATCATTCCAGAAGTCATTTTGAAATTCTTAATAAGCTTATCTTTGAATCTGTGTTTTTAAGTGGAGCCCCACGGGTCAATGGAGGATGTGACAGTGGTTGAAGCCTCCACTCATATTGCCCCACCTCTTATCACCTCCTGGCCTCTCTGGTAGAGCCTAATCCCCATCTCCAGTAAACTGGGCTCCACAAAGCCTCTCCTTCCTCCCACCCATGTGGCAACCACTGCTGCCTTCTACCCCATGGGGCACGGATCTGGACAGAGGCACAGAGAGGGTTGGAGTCAGGTGACTGTGCTCCATGGCATTCTGGGACAGGGCATGGCAGTGGCTATCCATGACCCAGGCTAACAGTGCCACAGCCCATTTAGAGTCAATCTGAAGGGGCCAAGACCTTCAGCCATGCTTGATTCAAGCAATAACCAAGTGTGTCCCAGCATGGAGGTTGAAATCCCTTTGGGGCTGCTCATCTGTGACCCATGGGAAGCTAGATGCCTGGCTCAATTTCCCCACTTTCAAAAGACTCATTGTTTTGGCTGCTGGTGGGATATGGAACAGAAAGCCAATGGGCCCCATGTGCTCCCAACCTCTGGCCAGGCTCCCCGGTGCTTATGAAGGTCTGCAGGTTTGCACTTGCCCTGTCCATGTTCCCTTACAGGAGGAAAGGTGACATGAACTAACAGAAAATGAAAAACAAACAAACAAAAAACACCATGACAGGCTGAGAAAGAGACCATGGAAGGAAATTTTATATTTTAATAACATTAAGAGATCTTTTTTCCTGCTTTTTTTTGACCTAGAGGTCTCACATTTTCATTTTGCACTGGGTCCTGCAAATTATGTTGCTGCACCCATCTTTAGACCTTGGCATAGGCTGTCTTCTCTGCCTACAGTACCACTTTCCCTCATTCTCCCTTCCCCATTCACCTGGTGGTCACTCCTATTTAGTCTTCATGGTCTTGGCTTAGAAGTCACTTCCTCTCAGAATCTTTCTCTCCAGTTGGATTAAATACTGCCACATGCTCTGATACAGTCTCTCCTTCCCTGATCTAATTACCTATGTTCAAGTGTCTATTTGCTCAATTATATCCCATCAAAACTCTTGAGGGCGGAGATTATTTTCTTGGTCATCATTGTACCTCTGGATTCTCACACAGTGCCTGGCATCACGTGTTTAATACATCACCCTTTAATGATGACTAAATAGAAAAAGAAGCCTCTCAGATGTGATGTCTTGGCTGATTTCTGAAAGAGGACAAGGAGATGATAGGAGGTAATGTGACAGGAACTTGCAAAGGCATAGAGGAGGTGTGGTGTAGCCAGTGCATCCAGGGGACAGCCAACTGTTCCATGGGACTGGAATGCAGGGCACAAGTTGATGTGCACAGAGATACATTGTGCATGGTATTAACGAGATTGGCCTCCATCTGGAAGGTAATACAGAGCCATTGGAATGATTTAAGATGTGAAGTTAGCACATCTTAGTGAGATCACCCTGGGTCTAATGTGAGAAAGCCTGGCTATTGTGGTCATTAACAGGGGAGGAAAAAGAGGGCCTGGGTTAGGGCAGTGGGGGTACTGAGAAAAGAATGGATTAGAGTGGCCCTTAAATAGGATTCAGTGACTGTTGAAACATGGAATATGGAAGAGGAATGGCTACAAGTGGTCTAACTCAGGTGTCTGGGTGATGGAGATGCAGCGAGTCAGGGTAGAAGCAGAGAGGGAAGAGCAGGTGTGAGATCAGGAACATAAGGGAAGATGGGGAATTTGTTGTATACGTGTTGGCTAAAGTGCCTTTGGGACATGTGGGAGGTAAGCTTAGTGTCAACCAGACATAATGGCAGTGGGGACCCAGAAACACTGTTCCTCAAGCACACTATGGGCGCATGGGCTTAGGGCATGGGTTTGGGATGCCATTGCTGCCTTCTGTAACACTGCTTCTATGGGTGAACACCTTGTGAGTCAGAACAGCTAACTTAGAAATGGGTTTGGGGACATAATGTATTTGTAAGCTGGAGTCAGTCTATATTGAGATTTATAGTTGAACATTGGGGTTGACACTGAGAGCAGTATAAACATGCAATACTTCAAAAAATAATAAGGAAGTCACACTGCAAAGATCTAGCACAAGATGGGCTTAGAAACTGCCCCTCTACCTCAGTCCTCAACTTCTTCCATCTCTCTCTGGATTTATGCCTGTATGCTTGGTTCTTTTTTTTTTTTTTTCCTGTTTGATGTCCTTATCCATGGGGGAATAGAAATGTTTCATGTGCCTTGTCTGCAGTGGGATTATCCCCTATGCCCTGAAAACATGTGAACATCGTATTGAGCCAGGTGACCTACAAGGTCACAGACTTATATTCCATTATATCATCACTGCTGCATGTGTGCAAGTGTGCACACACACCTGTACACCCACACATAACTTGCTTCAGACCCTCTAGTCTATCTTAAATTCTTTCAATGTACTAAGGTCCCTTAAACCTCCACATCTTTGGCCATGCTGTTACATCTGCTGGAATTTCTTTTCCCCCTCTTCTGCCTGTATGCTGATCTTTCTGGCTAATCCTTACTTGTCCCTCAAGAATTGCCTCACTTGATGCTAACAGGTCCCCATAAGCATCTTCACAGTCCTCAGGCTGACTCAGGAGATGCTCCCTTTTCATCTCATCGTACAGTATGACAATGACTGATGTTCTTCCACATGTCCTCTTCTCTATGCTGAGCATCTTGAAAGTCAGGGCTGTTCGGTGCCTGGCCTTTAATATGTATGAAATGAGTGCATGAGCCAGTGATGCTCAGGAATGAGAAGCTGTGGGTGAAGGTTAAGGGAAACCTTCAAAGTGCTCTTGGAATGAAGGAACAGAAAGCCCACAAGAAGAAAAAAAGTTAACAGGGAACGAATAAATTTGCTTGGGATAGTCCACTAAATTTCTACACCCTTTTCAGGAAAAAAGGCTTGATAACACAAGTAAAAGCATAAGTTTCCAGAATTGATAGGCTGATCCAGTTTTATTCCCCAGGAATAGAGCATTAAATTTCTTTGTAAGGAGAGCAACAGGAAGCCTTATCTGCTGGTCATACTTATTGGTAGGTATTTGCAGGGATGTTCTTATGACTTATTATTCATCAATTGCTTCTTATAAACAAGCAATTCCCACCCTAACCAGACACCAGGAGCCTGTTAGTTGGCATCTGATGATAGCTTCACATCTACTAGACCGAGAAGGAAGTGGGCTTTCTCTGCTTCCCTGTAAGGACTCATGGACATCTGCTGCCTTTGGGGGCTGCCGTACTTGGTGTACAGTCATCAGTAAACCAGGCACTGAAGTCTTGAGTTTTATCTCCTCACTGCACTCACAAGTGATTCATCTTTTCACAACCGTCTTTAGCAAATCAAGAATAAAGTAACAGAACCTCACTGTTTAAACCACTTGGGATTACCAGGGAGAAAACAGGGATTCATTGGTCGCAAGAGATTATACTTAGAGAGGAGAGAAGTGAAAACTGTGAAGCATTTGCAGATTCAGCCTATATGGCATGTTTCCTCAGCACAAGCTCCTTGAGGATGTTTCTATGATGCAGAAATCAATCTGTGGCATCCAAGTTGGCCCTTTATGACCTGTTCAAACACCCATCACACGGAGCTTCATTTTTTCGTGTGCCCTTTCATCATGCAAATACCTCAGCACACTGTGTTGCTCACCATTTTGGATTATCCCCCTTTGGTCAAACAAACCAAAATGCTATTTCTGGGATTTTTTTTCATCCCACCATCAAGATTCCTCCCTCATTCTGCTACATCCTCCAGTGAATTTTTTCTTTTATTGCTTTAGAGTTCATGGATAATATTTCTTTTGGAAAGAGATCTGTAAATCTTCACATTTCATTTTAGCACTAAACTGATGTTACATAAGAAGAGAAAAATCTGTAATCCATCATATAAATGGAAATGAGAATGAATGCAGCATACACCATTCTATAAAATGGTTTTATCCTGCCTGTGGGGAATAAGTTAACCAAACTGACCTGAATAGATGCCTTAAATAGAAAACATCACAAGCAAGATTCAGCTGTGTATTGGATGGAAGCGAGGAGGGGGAGAAAACTGCAGGGCCCAAGCAGTCATTTTAAGCCAAGGACTTCCAGGTGAATGATCTTTCAATGAAAAAGGATCATGCCTAGATAGAAAACTATGTATTTAACTCCAAACAAGGCTGTTTCAAACTTTCTCCTTGAAGTAGAATAATATCAGGGTGAAAAATGATTTTGAGAAATGCTTCACAGGATATTAGAATCCATCCACACCTTTCTGCCTCGACTAAACATAGGCCCAGTGGATTTGGGGGACTTGCCTCCCAATCTATTTTTATCTCACAAAATACTTGCTATTAACATTCAAAGCATAAGCAGCAGTCTTTTGTGCTTAGAATAAGGAAAACACCCTTTCCCTTCAGCTAATGCAAGCAGTGAAGGCTCGCTGCCTTTATCAACAGAGTGAGGATCCCAAGCTTCTGAGTATCCCAGGCATTAGAAAAGCTGTGTATGGCTGCACAGGATGCATTCAGCCAAACATGAATGAACCTGCCAGCCTTTGCAAGTCTAGAAATATCTAAAGCTGTTCTCAGCAGACATTCCAGGAGCAATTTAAATTTCTGAGGGCTTTGAAAATATATTTTTTTGGTTATCTCACATGGGATGTGTGCAACGACGAAATCCTACTGTCTTCTTCCCAGCCCACTGGCTCCCCACTCCTAGCAAGCTCAGGTAACTTCTTTAGAGAAGGCTTAAATTCCTCTCAAGCTCTTGCCCTAGCAGACTTCCAAGAGAGTCATCAGGAAAAGGTCAACATGAGAATGGCTAAGAGCTCTCTGATGTCCCCAGACTCTACCCTAGCACCTGGTCTAAGGGTTCATGGTAAAAACTGGTAAGGCCACAAGTCTTTGCCGATCTGAATTCAACACTGTCTATATGGCCTCAATTTCTGACAGGAATGCAGAAATGTTGCCTCCCTTGGGAGGTAACTTAACTCCCACCAAACAAGACTATCCCTCATCTACCAACAAACTGTCATATTATCATGGCCATTATTTCAACTCCTGTTATAAAGCTTGTAGCAGGAACCCCAAAGGGAATTTGACCCAGCCCTCTATTTTCAGAATGAAATGTTATATTAGCTTCACTGAATAGAGATTGGGATCATTTAGCGAATGTAGAGGACATGGTAATTTCAATAAGAGGTTTCATTCATTGTGAGATGAGTGTGTGCCAGGCACCATGCATGAGGCACTTGATATTATATATCCCATTTTTCGTATCAGAAGACTGAGGCTTAGGGAAGACACATCACTTCTCCATGGTCGCGTGGACTGGAAACTAGAAATTCAGAACATAAATTCAGGCAGGCAGACACCAAAGCTACCTCTGTATATATATTGTTCATTTTTCCCCAGCAGTCCCCATCCCTATCGCTATCATCTGGAAGCAGCACCTCTAATCTCATGGTACAATCATCTTTCTTCTTTCACTGCAACAAAGGATCCTAGGGGAGGCTGCCAATCACAGGCGTGCATCTTCCTAGACACAATGACGGGTACAGACTCTGTGCCAGGGAGTCAGAGCACTTCTCTGGGATTTGGGCTCTGCTCAGCCCCTCTATGATGGTGAAGCTGTGAGGACAAGAGCTGTGAGAGCTCACCGCAGAGAAACAGAGCCTGGCAGAGAGAGCACCACTGTTCCCACTGTCTCAGAGGCCTGGCCACACCACTGCCCACCTTCCCTTGGTTACTGCAGCAGATCGAGTCCCTTTGTGCCTCAATTTATTCAAGTTGAGTTTCTAGGACAGTCCCTGACTAGGATCTTTAAGATAAAATTATCAACTGTATTTGTTTTTCCTTTAGTTTAGTTTTGTCTTGTTTTAATCTACTGCTCCTAATACAGTGTTTGGCATGGAGTAGAACCTCAAAAACATAAAAAGTAAAATAAAATGAAAAGTAGCCTAGAATACTGACCCCTACACATCTTCTTTCTTGAATGAATATTCATGGTAAAGTGATATGCTAAATTCACTAATAATCTGAATAAAACAATTACTTCTAAATGAATATGAGACATTCAACTTTACAAAGGAAGATAAGACTTATATTCTTACTCTTTCAGCAAATTTTCATAGAAGATAAGGGAAGTCTTTGAGAAGGTTTCAAAGAGGCAACAGGCAAAAAGATAAAACAAATCCAGATAGGAAACTTGTGTCAAGATATGGACACTCCCTGTTTTATGATAAGAATCAAGTCACTGGGAGAAGAGAAATAAGTGTTATATTCTGACTATAATAATAGCTAACCTTTTTTGAATGCTTGCCATGAGCCCAACACAAGGTATATAATGACATTTTCACAGCCCTATCAATAAGGATTCCAAACAGCAATTCCCTGCCCCAATTTAGCAAATAAGAAAACTGAAAGAGAGACTTTAACGAAGTGTCCTAAGGGTGCCTTTCTAGTCAATGGTGGAAATGGGTCACCACAAGGTAAAGTCCACAGCCCATGGGTTTAACAAAATGCTTCAAAGTCTTTAATATTAGAAACTGTAGGATTAGATAAAAGCCAAAAAAAAACCCCAAAAGAAAGCAAAATAAAAAACAGAAGATGATTTAGTTAAGTGAGGTAACATGAATTTTATTGCTTAATATCTTAGGAAATTAAAAAGTCACAAATAATAAAACATTAAATAACACAATATGATAATACATACAGAACATCATTTTCAAAAGTTCCTAGACTATAGATAAGGAGAGGTATTTATTTATTTATCTATCTATTTATTTCTTTATTTTTATTGGGGTGTAGTTGTTTTACAATGTTGTGTTAGTTTCTACTGTACAGTGGAGTTCGCTGTGCTATACAGCAGGTTTTCATTAGTTATCTATTTTATACATATTAGTGTATGTATGTCAATCCCAATCTCCCAATTCATCCCATCCCCCCTTTCCCCCTGTGGTGTCCATATGTTTGTCCTCTACATCTGTGTCTCTATTTCTGACTTACAAACTGGTTCATCTGTACCATTTTTCTAGATTCCACAAATATGTGTTAATATACGATATTTGTTTTTCTCTTTCTGACTTATTTCACTCTGTATGACAGCCTCTAGGTGCATCCATGTCTCTACAAATGACCCAATTTTGTTCCTTGTTATGGCTGAGTAATATTCCATTGTATATATGTACCACATCTTCTTTATCCATTCGTCTGTTGATGGATATTTAGGTTTCTTCCATGACCTGGCTATTGTAAATAGTGCTGCAATGAACTTTGGGGTGCATGTGTCTTTTTGAATTATGGTTTTCTCTGGGTATATGCCCAGTAGTGGGATTGCTGGGTCATATGTTAATTCTATTTTTAGTTTTTTAAGGAACCTCCATACTGTTCTCCATAGTGGCTGTATCAATTTACATTCCTACCAACAGTTCAAGAGGGTTCCCTTTTCTCCACACTCTCTCCAGCATTTGTTGTTTGTACATTTTCTGATAATGCCCATTCTAACTGGTGTGAGGTGATACCTCATTCTAGTTTTGATTTGTATTTCTCTAACAATTAGTGATGTTGAACGTCTTTTCATGGGATTGTTGGCCATCTGCATGTCTTCTTTGGAGAAATGCCTATTTAGGTCTTCCACCCATTTTTGAATTGGATTGTTTGTTTTTTAGATATTGAGCTGCATGAGCTGCTTATATATTTTGGAGATTAATCCTTTGTCCGTTAATTCGTTTGCAAATATTTTCTCCCATTCTGAGAGTTGTCTTTTTGTCTTGTTTATGGTTTCCTTTGCTGTGCAAAAGCTTTTAAGTTTCATTAGGTCCCATTTGTTTATTTTTGGTTTTATTTCCATTACTCTAGTAGATGGGTCAAAATGATCTTGCTGTGATTTATGTCCAAGAGTGTTGTTCCTATGTTTTCCTCTAAGAGTTCTATAGTGTCTGGTCTTACATTTAGGTCTTTAGTCCATTTTGAGTTTATTTTTGTGTATGGTGTTAGGGAGTGTTCTAATTTCATTCTTTTACATGTAGCTGTCCAGTTTTCCCAGCACCACTTATTGAAGAGAAGGAGAGGTATTTAACTTAAAGGTGAATTAAATCTGGTAGGTATAATATTAAAAAAGAAATGGATTTCTAGTAATTTCTGCATGGGATCATAGCTCTGTCTCCTGCAGTAATCCTAGATGCCCATTAGAGAAGCCTTGATTAAAGCATTATTAACAAGCCCTGTGTCTGTTTGGCCGTTGGAGACTTCCATATATGCTTGGGGATAATTTTCCAAACCCAATTAGATGTAGAGGGTTAAGGCATATTAGCTTCTCCCAGGATAACTTCATGTTGGACCCTACAAAACCCAGTGAAACACTGTAAGTGGTTTATCCACCTCCTCACAGCTCATTCAACTTCTGAGTGGTTCCCAATGACTTGAGGAGTTTTCTCTCTTCCAAGACTCAACTTTGCTATATTCTCTAATTATTGCAAATCATGAGAGCAATTTCTATGGCAGATTATGTTGGCAAATTCTCTTCAACTACCTCCTTTTTCTTTATTATTCATTTTGCTATCTCTTTTTGTTGTTGTTAGAATTTCAGCTCTTCCTATAAAATGGAGAAGGTTGATGGGCATTGGCCCGATATTTTCATTAGATATAACTTTTGTTCCAAATACCACATCTAAAGTTCCCAGAGTTAGAAAATATTCAACTCATTTCTCATGCATTAGAAAAATCATGAAAAGTGTAATAGATGATTCTGGGTCAGAATTTTAAAAATTAGCACTATGTTTCTTGTTTATAATTTACCACTTTTTTGATTACCACTCAAAAAGAACTTAAGCACAAGCTAGTAGCCCCCCAGTTACCCTCCTTGCCAGCAGCCCCTCCTCTTCCAATCTTCCAAATTAAATTGTATAACGTGAAAATCATTATTAAAAGTAAAGAAAAAAGTTAAACATGTTCCCTAAAGCACAGTTTCTAATAATCCCACCATATATAAGTAAATTTATATGGATAATATTTTCAAAAAATCAACATTATAGCAAAAATTGAGTACAACCTGAGATGTGATTATTCATTGTTTCTGAACAGAGGCAGACCTTATTAATTTAGAAGAAAAGCAAGAATATACATGAGGGAAGATCAAGTTGGTTAACTGCTTGCATTGCTTCCCACTCCCTTAGCAGATGTTACCATTTCACCCATTTCTCTTAAAAATAAAATGAATAAATGCTTTTCACTGGTTCTTGGAAAATATTTTCTATTTATTGAGTGCCATTTAACTTCCCTTTATAATACGCTGTGAAATATTATAAGGGAATCTAATTTTAGCCTTAATATTAGCAGGTAGGACTATGGCTAAGTAACTCATCTCCAGGTTACAGAGAGACTGTCAGAACATAAGAGCATTCAAGTCTTCTACCTCCCAAAATATTCACTTGGCAACACAAAAATAAAATTTTAACTATGGATATGTCTACATTACATGAAAATAGCAGATTGATTCAGCTGGGGAAAAAGCATATGCACATTTATAGCATTGTATTGTCAAACATATGAACTGATTTTTTTTAATATTTTGATTTTGGTGCTGTGAGGACACAGCTGAAATGTGACAAACACTAAGTTAGCAATTGAAATTCAGAGCAACCAATTTTGAAAAACTCATTATGTTGATCATCCACACATACACTTTTGGACACACATTTATTAACAAAACCTGTTTCCTATCACTCCTATATGTCCTTTTAATGACCATCATGGTCAAGCATTTCCTATGCTTCAGATACAGCAGGGTGTGAAATGCAACTAATTTCTTAAGATGTAATAATTTCAGAGCAGTGCATAGAGAGTAACAGCAGTTTCATTCATATCATGGTGACAGCTTGGCTCTCCTTGATTTTACATACACTAGAGAGAGTGCATGTAATATATTGAAAAAGAGACCTGGCTTGGGTGGTCTCCTTGTCACAGCTCTGTCATCACCTTAGTGGAGGAATGTAAAAAGTATCATTTAGTCCCTTCCAGCCTCTTCTGCCTTGTCAATTTCAGAAGAAGGGAAAGAAGGCAGAAGGGAAGGAGGTTGGTAAGGAAGCTCAAAAAGAAATGAAGGGAGGAAAAGGATAGAGGGAGGGAACATATAAAGGGAAGGGAAGGAAAGAAAATAATAAAATAATGGAGGGAGGAAGAAAGAAAAGGAGAAATAAGACAAGCATAGTTGGCTGAATAATGGCCCTGCAAAATACCAAGATCAGATCCTGGAACCTGCACATGTTACTTCATATGGCAAAATGGACTTTGCAGATGTGATTAAATTTAGAATCTTGAGAAAGGTATATTATCCTGGATTATCTAGGCAGGCCTAAAAGTCCTTATAGAGAAAGGCAGAGGGGGATTTTACAAACAGAAGAGAAGTAGGCAAGTGTGACCACAGAAGCAGAGACTGGAGTATTGACCAAATAGTTCCAACAGCTACCAGAAGCTGGAATAAACAAGAAATGGTTTTTCTTCTAGACCCTTTGGAGAGATCATGGCTCTGTGGACACCTAGATTTTGGCCCAGGGATACTGATTTTAAACTTTTGGTCTCTAGAACTGTGAGAAAATAAATTTCTATTGTTTTAAACTACATAGTGTGTGACAATTTGTTACAGTAGCCATAGGAAGTGAATACAACAAGGGGTAAAAATGTGTTGTTATTGTTGTTATTATTATTACGACTAGTTTGCTGGGGCTGCCATAACAAAATATCATATACTGGGTGGCTTAAACAACAAAAATTTATTTTCTCACAGTTCTGGATGTTAGAAGTCCAATATCAAGGTGTCAACAGATTTGGTCCCTTCTGAGGCCCATCTCCTTGGCTTGCAAATGGCCACCTTCTTGCTGTGTCCTCACATGATCACTCCTCTGTGTGTGTGCATCCCTAGTGTCTGTGTCCAAATTTCCTCTTCTTCTAAGAATACCAGCCAGACTGAATTAGGGCCCACCTTAAGGACCTTATTTCAACGTAATCACCTCTTTAAAGGGCCTATCACCAAATACAGTCACATATAGTATGGGGGGTTAGGGGTTCAACACAATAGTTTCAGCAGGGCATAATTCAGCTCATAACAACACATAAAACTCATATATTATTTTCTGCTTCACTCAACATACCCACTGAAACAGAAACAAGATACATGCAATCTCTTCATCTGTTCAGCAAGCATTTATTTAGCACTATATGCCAAGTGGCACGCTTTGTGCTGAGAATAACATGATAAATGTGACAACATACTTCCATTCAAGTTTTCACAGCGTAGCATAACTGATAAAATCATTACAATAAAGTGTTGTATTCTAAGTACAGTCATTGCTTAGAAAGAAGAGAATTCAACTGTGTCTGAGGTTTGGAGGCAGTAGGGTATAAACACTGTAGATAAGAGAATTATTGACTTGGATCAGGAATAGGAGTAAGATCTCACCCATGGAAGAGCTAAGGAATGGTGATCCTCTGAGAAAGAAAATGTTCAAAATATGGAAGAGAGGAACACGGAGAACTTTAAGTAAGTCAGTAGAAGCTAGATTCTTGGATTCAAAAGGAGGTAGGGCTTCCCTGGTGGTGCAGTGGTTGAGAATCCACCTGCCAATGCAGGGGACACAGGTTCGATCGCTGGTCCCGGAAGATCCCACATGCCGCGGAGCAGCTGGGCCCAGGCGCCACAACTACTGAGCCTGTGCTCTGGAGCCCATGCGCTGCAGCTGCTGAGCCCGTGTGTCACAGCTGCTGAGGCCCAAGCGCCTGGAGCCCATGCTCCGCAACAAAGAGAGGCCACCGCAATGAGAGGCCCGCGCACCACAACAAGGAGTAGCCCCAGCTCACCACAACCGGAGAATGCCCACGTGCAGCAACGAGGACCCAACACAGCCAAAAATAAATAAATTAATTAATTAGCTTTCAAAAGGAGGTATAGAGTAGGAAATGAGGTAAAAATCTATTCATAAATGGCCTATTTTGCCACCCTTTGAGTTCTCTTGCAGGCAATGATGGATAAGTGAAAATATTAAGTAAGGAAGTAATATGATTAGATTTTTATCTTAGCAAGATATTATGGAGGATGAAGTAGTATGGAAAAGAACTGAAGTGACATAAGGTAGATGCAGTTAGAAAGTAAAGAGGCCAAGGGAGAAATGATCAGGGCTTCAATTAGGGAAAGATCAGCACAAATGAGGGAACAGTATGGATGTGAAGGATGAAAAAGAGGAAAATTGAATTTAGAACTTGATATAAAATAGAAAGGGTGAAAAAAAGAAAACAAAAATAGAAAGGGTGAGCAGAATGAAGTAAAGCTTCCTTGGATGATGATATCCTCAAGGAGAATAAGGTATATTGTTTTATAATGGATTTATGATGGAACTAATCAACTCAGGTTTGGACATGCTGAGTTCAATGCACTTATATCTAGGGGTGGGCCCTATTTGCTTGGCAGTGGGATTTATGGATATCAAGGACCCAGGAGCCATATTTGTGATAGAGATTTAGATTTAAGAGTCATCCAGGTATAAGTGGCTATTAATAACATTAATGTAGACATAGTCACTGAATGAGAGTTTGTAGAGTAACAATTAGTGCAGGGTTGTCCAGGAATTCTGAGGGAAATCAACTCTTCAGATATAAGCAGTAAAAAAATCAAAAGTGGTTAGAGGAGCTGGAAAAGAACTGGGATAAAATGGTACCCCAAGAAATCAAGGTCAGTAACATTCAAGAAGGGAATGGATTCTGATGTCAAGTGGAGAACAGGTCAGGAAATATGACAACTGTATCCACTGCATTGAGAATTAGGAAATCATTAATAATACAGGTAAGACCAATTACAGTGGAGTCATTAGGGAAAAATAATTACAGTGGGAATAAAGAAAATGGGAAAGGAAAAATTGATTTTTTCAGCCAGCTTTTAAAGGTTTTTGTTATATGACTAATCCATAGATACAGTATTTTATAAAATATCTATGCACTGCACCAAAATGAGACACAAAGCAAACTTAAAAGTCTCTCTTCATGCTTCCCCCTATATTTCTCTCCTTAGATATAACCACCATTAACAAATTGATGTGTAACCTTCTATTTTATTTATTGGACCTTTATGTGAGTATATGTATTAAGCAGATATTTATTTTTAAAGCAAAACACAGTATCTAAAAGCCATAAAGAAAAAGATTGACAGAACAAGCCTTATTAAAAGACTTTTGTATTCTAAAGTAATTCATAAAGTTTGAAGATAAAAGACTGTAAGATGGTTTTTTTTTATCATGTTCAGTAGATAGGGATGGATAACCAGAATGAGCGATATGTAAATACTCACAAACTAAATGGAAAAGCCATACAATTCAATAGAAAAATGACCAAGACTATAAACAAGAAATTCACAAAAAGCAAATATAAATGATAGATTGCCATATGAAATATATTCAACCTCACTGATTATCAGGGAAATTCAAAATGAAACAAGAGTTTTATTCACCTATAAGATTTACAACAGTGTAATAGTTTGTTGTCATCAATTATTGGTGAAGCTGTAAGGAAAAGGGCATTCCCATATACTCTTGTGAGAGTGTAACAGGAAAATTTTAACAGGCAATTTTTGCAATACCTACCGAAATGTTAAACACACATATGTTTTGGCCCAGCAATTATCCTTCTAAAAATACTCACACGGGACTTCCCTGGTGGTGCAGTGGTTAAGAATCTGCCTGCCAATGCAGGGGACACAGGTTTGATCCCTGGTCTGGGAAGATCCCACATGCTGCGAAGCAACTAAGCCCATGCGCCAAAACTACTAAGCGAGCGCTCTAGAGCCCGTGAGCCACAACTGGTGAGCCTGTGTTCTGCAACTACTGAAGCCCATGCGCCTAGAGCCCATTCTCCACAACAAGAGAAGCCATTGCAATGAGAAACCCGTGCACCTCGATGAAGAGTAGCCCCCTCTCACCGCAACTAGAGAAAGCCTGTGCGCAGCAACAAAGACCCAACGCAGCCATAAATATAAATAAATAAATAAATACACATATATACAAAAATATAAGTACTAGGATGCTCACTACTGCATTATTTGTAATGGCAAAAAAAGAAAAAGAATAGAGAATCGAGATGTCCATCAAAAAGGGAGTGGCTAAACAAATCACATCCTCAACTCAAGGAGTCACAAACACTAAGACAGAGAAGTGTGAAGCCCTTGTCTCCACAAAGCCAGGAGCAACAATACCAAGAAGAGTATCGTTGAAATTCAGCAGCTGTCTGAGGTCATATCCTTTTCAAGACTCATGGCATGACTTGCAGGGATGGAGGAAATGGGCACTGAGACTCCCTTCTGTTACCAGAGTGAGGTATCTATGGTAAGGGAGCAAAGAATGAGGACTGTAGATGGAAAAAAATGTAAAGGGAAAGAGATCTCAAAAGTAGAGGTAGAAAGGGGGAGAATTAAGGAAGAAGAAAGCATCCAGATGGTATTTTTTTAGAAAACCAGAGTCTATAAAACAATTAACTAAGTAATTCAGTAATGGTTTGATTCATTTTTCACTGGAATATCCCGTGCATATGAGATTGAGGGCATGTGGATATCCCGAACAAGTAGAAGGAGGTCCTATCATCTATGAGTACTTAAAAAACATTGGTGTGGAATAAATTTGGGAGGAAGATTAGTCTTCGGAGGACAGCCCAGCAGGAAAACAAGGATTTGATCACACAATCCAACCATTCTAAAATTTTGGTATGCATCAGAGGGCTCATTTCAATACAGAATGCAAGCTCTACCTTAGGCAACTAGTGAAAGAAGAGTAAAGTAAATCTAAAGTAATAAGAGGAAAGAAAATTATACAGTTAGTGCAGAAATCAATAGAAAATAGAGAAAATCAATGAAAACAAAAGCTGGTTCTTTGAAAAGATCAACAAAATTAATAACCATTTAGCCACAATAACCAAGAATAAAAGAGATAAGATACAAATCAACAATATCAGCAATGAAAAAGCAAACACTACTGATTCCACTGGCATAAAAGTATTAACAACTCTATGCCCTTAAAGTCAGTAACTTAGATGAAATAGACCAATTCTCTGAAAGACAGGAACTACCAAAAATCACTCAAGGAGAAATGGGTAACCTGAATAGTCCCAACTCTATTAAAGAAATCGAATGTGTAGTTTAAAATCCCTCCTCCTCTTCCCCCCCAAAAAACCCTGCAGTCCGAGTGGTTTCACTATGGAATCATCACCAAAGTTTAAGGAAGAAGTAAGATCACTTCCACACAACCTCTTCCAAAAACCAAGATAACACTTCCAAACTCATTTTATAAATCCATCAGTACCTTAATACCCAAACCAAAGGCATTAAAATTAAATATAGCTATATACTAATATCTCTAATTAACAAAGATGCAAAAATCCGTAAAAAAATAATAGCAAATTGAATCCAGCAACGTATAAAAATGAAAATACATCACAACTAAGTGGGGTTCATCACAGGAACTCAAGGCCAATTCAACATACAAAAAAATAATTCAGCATATTAAAACACTAAATTTTAAAGTATGATTCTATGAATAGGTGCAGAAAATCATTTGACAAAATTCCACATTCATCCATGATAAAAACGCTCAAAAACTAGTAACAGAGGGGAGTTTCCTTAGTCTAATTGAAGGTATCCACAAAACACCCTATAGCTAACATTATACCAGAAGGTACGAGATTGAATGCCTTCACCTTAAGATAAGGCAAGGAAGCCTTTTTTTGACCACTGCTATTTGATATTTTATTAAAAATACTATCTAGATTAGTAAAGCAAGAAAAAGAAATACCAGATATACAGATTGGGAAGGAAGAAATAAAACTTTATTCTCAGATAACATGATTGTCTATGTAGAAAATCCCAAAGAATCTACTACAAAACTAGAACTAATAAGTGAGTTTAGCAACGTCACATGATACAACGTCAGTACACATAAGTAAATTGTATTTCTATATACCAGCAAAAAATAATTGGAATTTAAAATTAAAAAATGATAATGCCATTTATAATTGTACCCCCAAAATGAAGTACTTGGGTACAAATCTAATAAAATACGTGCAGGATCTATACGTGAAAAACTACAAAACACTGATGAAAGAAATCCAAAATTTAACTCAAAAAGAATCATATATATAATATATATATCAAGTGTACCAAAGTCTATACTGATATAATAAATAAATAATTAAATTAATTAATTGGAGGAAGACAAATCTTCCTTACAGAATAATTCCAAGTAATTTATGTCAATATGACCCAGAAAGTGCATCTAAACTCTCTTAACTTCCCTTGAGTGTAGGCTGGACTTAGTGACCTGATTCCAAAGAGAAGGGTATGGATGCAAGGTAGAGTAACTTTACAATGGAGAAACCTAGCATAGCAAATTGGGTCCAGGGATCAAGGTTAAAATCGCCAATGATACGTCATGTTGACAGCATGCACACATTTATATAATGCCATAGAACGACATTTCACCTATGTGGTATTCTTTACAAAATCCCATAATCCAGTCTAATCATGATGAAACATCAGAAAAACTCAAAAGGAGGGACATTCGACAAGGTACTTGACCAGTACTCCAAAAAACTGTCAAGTAGTCCCACAGCTACTTTGGCACTTCAACAGAAAGCAAGGAAAGTCTGAGTAATTGTCACTGTCCAGAGAAGACCAAGGAGACATGACAAATGTAATGTGGTATTCTGGATTAGATCCCGGAACAGAAAAAAAAAATCCATTTGTGCAAAACTAATGAAATCCAAATGAAGTCCATAATTTAGTTATCAATAATGTGCCACTGTTGGTTTTTTTAGTTTTGGAAGGTGTATCACAGTTTTTAAGATGTTAATAATAGGAGAATCTAGAAAATGGGGGATACAGAACCATTCTGTAATCAACGTAAAATTATTCCAAAATAAATTTTATTTAAAAAATTCTTTCAAACTTAAATAAAAATAGTTCTTGAGACTCCTGAACACACACACACACAAAATATACACATAATATATACAAAGAGATACACAGATTGCTGGGCCTCAGGAGGCTGCGCCAATAGTTATCCTGACTCGGACATTTCTCCTAATGGTTCTCACCTGCCTCATCTGGCAGCACAGGCTATGGAGCTCACCACACAGGTTTTTGGCTTCCTGTCTCTGTATTCACAGGGATCCATAAAAGGAGCCAAGAAGAGATGGTTTGGGCTGATACCAAGATTCACCCTACTGCTGGACCTGGTGATATACATGCTTCCTGTTTTATTTACCTGCAAAGTAATTAAACTCTATATAAACCCCTGGGATGCCAGGGCTTTTGAGGCCCAAACTTTCTTACCATCTGTGTTTTCTGAGAATTATTGTGAGGCAGATTATATTTGGAAGGCATTCTCCATTCTCCAAACAGGCATCTATCAATCAGCAAATTCAGTGATTTCAAACTCTCCACTGAGCAAACATCACAGCTCATTTTGCAGGCTTGGAAGACAGTTCATGCTTCCAGGAGCAGGCTCAGAAACACTTTGGGAAATGTTTTTACATGCCATCCTGCCAAATCCCCCGAGACAAGTAATGCTCACTTCCTACTCACTGCCAGACTATGTTTCAAAGCCAAGACCGGAGACAGACTGTTTACAGCCTCCAAAGGAAGGAAGGTTCAACTATTAGAGACAAGCAATTGAATAAATAAACCCTACAACCTAAACTGACTTGTTCATGCACAGCTATTAATTTGCTTTTGGAAGATAAACAAGAGCAGCCACAGTTCTGATGTGGGTAATGGCTGAAGAAGCCCCAAAGCCTCACTTCCAGGTCACATACTAAAAGCCAGCTTTGACTCAAACTCTAGTATATACCCATTTATTAATTACCCATTATCAAGTGTCCATAAAGCAGTTCAGGCAACTTGGGAGTGGCACCTAATTAAGTGCATTTTTAACAAGCATCTTAGATGATCCTGAAGCACACAACAGTGTTAAAACCACTGCCTCAAGCTGTGCCTACATCAGAGACGATTCTTGCCTTAGCTGCCTCCCATTTGGTCTCCGGGAGCTGGAAGAGACCCAGAAAGAACTGCTGGAAGGACGCCCAGGGAAGGCAACATTTGAGGCAGATTGAAGGTGCATTACACATGCTCTTGAGCTTGTTTATCTTATAAATCATAGAAAGTATCTGAGGAGATTATTTTTAAATACAGGGTTATGGAACGTACCCCCGACATGCTGAATCTGCATGCTTGCTGTGGGAGAGTCATATATATTTTTCAAAATCTCTGTGATCAATTATAATGCATGTTTGTGAACCATTGGTATTGAGCTAGCCAAAAGTCCCTTTCCATTTCTCCTGCTCCAGTCTAGAAGTTTCCAGCAACAGAAAAATATTGCATTTTTTTGTACCCGGAGTTGCTATTATCACTGGGTTCTCAGGCAAGTCATTTAACACATCAGAACTTCAGTTTTCTCACAAGAAAATACACTAATAGAGATACCCTGATAAAACATTATCCCAATTCCAGTCATCTACTTAGCCACAAAGTTTTGTTTGCAGGTGTGGCAGGAGACAATATTTTGATAACCAAGGCTTTTCTTTCTCCCACTTTCTTGATAACCTGAGATCCTTCACCCACTGGGTCACTGGCATTACATGAGTCAGAGGAAGGCTTATCCACCTGAGAATAAAGAAATTGAGTTTCTGAGTAGATATTTTAAACTGGTAGAATATATGAGTTATGAAAACCTGGCACTCCAGTAAACTCAGCCTTGAAGGAAGCAGAACTAGAGTTTATGCTATATGTATTCTATTCAAAGGGTTGTATAAGGATGTGAGAACAGTTTCCTAGCCTATCCTGATAAACAATCCATGTATTTGCTTTAGGGAAAGAAAAATAATTGACAGACTTGATCAAGGAAGTTAAATTGTGGATTAAATGTCCCCAGCCTGTTTCCTAGGGCTTAGGGTTAGTGGGACCCAAACATAAGAGGGGTTAGGGAAAGGACCCTGGAGAAGTCCCATGGCTACTTTGGCACTTCAATTTAGAGTAGTTAAGTTATAAGTATATGTTCTCAATGTGGTGATTGGAGGAGCATCCAAAAGTGGCTTACACCTTTCAGAGGGACATAAAAATGGCTGAAAGTACACTGGCAACTTGGTTAGACCTCAAAATGAAGAAAAATGAACACACATATTGGGCTGTAATAAACTGGGCACCACAGAGCAGAGGGGCATGGACGTTTGAGTTACAGAGGCAGTTGATGTCAACCAATAATACCACTTAAGTTTATTCATTTCAGCCGACATCAGTATTTAGTTGATTCCACTGCTAAGTTATACATAATAAACGACATATACTCCCCAAGCGCCACCTTATTTATAAATCCCCTTGGAACATAGATCACCTCCAGGACAAAGAGAAGGAAAGGAGAAACAGGAATTTCCTGAACTAGGAGAGTGCTACCCTAAAAGAAGTTGAGTTTCAATCCAGACTTTACCTTCAATTTAAAAGAATACAGTTTTCACTACTGAGCTGAAATGGAAGCTCAAAATCTAATTTTAGTTCAGGCAAAAAGATAAAGACATATTAGCCCTTTTGTGGTTGGTGACTACACTCTACCTAGGACAATTTTGCTTTCCTGATTAAAGAAAAATTATTTATTTATTATCATATATTTCTATTCTGATGAATATGTTAATTTTCTGTCCAGAATATAGTACCCCAAACAGTGACTATTTTATGCAAAACAGCTCATACAGTATAAGTGAATTTTTGTTTGTAACTCCTCTTTTTTCTTTCCTACATAATTTTAAATGCAAATGTATAAAACAATAATTATACATCTATATTAATGTGCACACAATGCATAGAGATGTAATTTGTGACAACAATAACAAAGGTGGGAGGAGCTGTGTAGGAGCAGAGTTTGTGCATGCTATTGAAGCTAAGTTGGTATTAATTCAAACTAGACGGTTTTAAATTTAGCAATGTTAATCGAAGCTCCTATGGTAACCACTAAGAAAATATTTTATAAATATACACAAAAGGAAATGAGAAAAGAACCAAAGCAGTACACTTCAAAAATTAAACATAAAAGAAGGCAAAGATGAAGGAAATGAGGGAAAAGGGGAATAAGAAATCCAGAAAAAAATAGCGAAATGGCACAGGTATATCATTCCTCATCAATAATTACATGTATGTGGGTTAAACTCTAAAAGCAATAAACAGATTTGCACAATAGATTTTTTAAAAACCCATAATCCAACTATATGTTCTCTACAAGAGACTCACTTTGGATCCAAACACACAAATAGCTTGAAGTTGAAAGGATGGAAAAAGATGTTACACATAAATAGTAACCAAAAGGGAGCTGGAGTGGCTATACTAATATTAGACAAAATACTATTATAGGGGACAAAGAAGATTTTCTATTGTGACAAATGGGTCAATTCATCAATTAGAGCCAAAGAAATTAATGAAGACCTAAAGAAATGGAAAGATATCATGGTTTGGAAGACTTAATAGCAAAGCTACCCAAAGTAATCTACAAATTCAATGCCCTTACTATAAAAATTCCATTTTTTTTTTTTTTTTTTTTTGCAGAAATGGAAAAGCCAATCCTCAAACTCATATGGAATTGCATGGGGCTCCAAATAGCTGAAACAATTTTGAAAAAAATAACAAAGAGGACTCAAACTTCCTGATTTCAAAACTAGCTAAAAAACTACAGTAATTCTAACAGTGTGCTACTGGCATAAATACCAAAGGAATTGAGAGTCCAGAAATAAACCTATATATCTAAAGTCAACTGATTTTTGATAATGATGCCAAGACCATCTGTCTTAGTCTGCTAGGGTTGCCATAACAAAATATCACAGACTGAGTGGCTTAAAAACAGAAATTTGTTTCTCATAGTTCTGGAGGATGGATGTCCAAGATCAAGGTCCCATCAGGATTGGCCATTATCCTTGGCTTGGAGATAGGTGCCTTCTTGCTGTGCCCTCACATAGCCTTTTCTTTGTAGATACCAGACATATTGGATCAGGGCTTCACACTTACGACCTCATTTAACCTCACCTCTCTTTAAAGTCCTATCTCCAAACACAATCACAGGGGATGGGGGTTAGGGCTTAAACACATGGGTTGTGTGGGAATACAATTCACTCCGTAACACTATCCAAAGTAGAAAGATTATTCTTTTCAACAAATGCTGCTGGCATCATTGAATAACACTATATGAAATTGAAATTAGACCCTTACTTCACTTCATATACAAAAATTAACTCAAAACAGACAAAAAATTAAATGCAAAAGCTAAAATTATAAAGTCATTACAAGGAAATATAGGAATAAATTTCATAACCTAGGATTTGCTGATGTATTCTTGGATAAGATACCTAATGTATGACCAACAAAATAAATAGATAAGTCAGACTTCATCAAAATTAAAAACTTACCTTATCAAGAAAGTGAAAGACAACCTACAGAATGGAAGAGAATATTTGCAAACTATATATCTGATAAGAATCTAGTATTCAAAATATATAAAAAATTCTTACAACAAAAAGTCAAATAACCTAATTTTTAAAATGGCTGAAAGACTTGAATAGACATTTCTCCATAGAAGATATACAAATGGACAAGCACATGAAAAGATACTCAACATTTTTAATCATTACAGAAATGCAAATCAAACAACTCTGAGGTGTGACTTCACACCCACTAGGATGGCTGTAATCAATAAGACAGAAAATAACAAATGTTGGCCTCTATGAAGAGAAATTGGAATCCTTGTGCATTGCTAGTTAGAACATAAAATGGTTCAGCCATTATGGAAAACAGTTCTTCAAAAACATTAAAAAAAAAAAAAGTAAAACATAGAACCACCATATACCCAACAATTCCACTCCTATCTATGTATATACCCAAGAGAATTGAAAGCAAATAATCAAACAAATGCATGTATTTACATGTCCATAGCAGCACTCACAATAACCAAATGTGGAAACAGCCCAAATATATTTCAAGGGATAAATGGATTAACATATGTACATACAATGGAATATTATTCAGCTGTAAAAAGGAATGAAGTACTGACACATGCTACAATACAGATGAACCTCAAAAGCATTATGCTAAATGAAAGAAGCCAGACACAAAAGGTCACATACTGTATGATTCTATTTACATGAAAAATTCAGAATAGGTATATCCATAGAGACAGACAGAAGATTGGTGTTTGCCAGGGGCTGGCAAAAGAGAGGAATGCTAAGCAACTGCTCAATGGCTACAGAGTTTCCTTTGGGGGTGACTGAAATGTTTTGGAACTAAATGGAGATGGTGGTTGCACAATTTTGTGAATATATTAAATATCACTTAATACCGTTCAGTTTAACATGATTATTTTTATGTCATGTAAATCTCACCTCTATAAAAATGAAAAATCTTTGGCTTCTCAGACCAGCCCCCCACTTAGGTTACATTAGCACAATCATAACATTTGGCGTGCAGAGATATAACTTGCGCTACCAGGTAAAGTACCAAGTTTTACTATTTTCCAATTTGCAGAGCAAATGATACATAAGTTGAACATTTATGGTAAACTCAGCAATTTCTGGATTTTTCTCAGTATTACTTAGGAAGGAAATTCCGGATTTTCATCTTTGCCATCTGTTTTTCTCTGGGCTACATATACTGTGGTTGGTGGAGTATTTTATATTGTCACATTAGGGTTTGTGTTTGGTCCATAGCCACTTTCTGCTTTCTATGGCCTCTGCTGAGATGCCTCTAACTTTGTCATCAATCCCACCTTGTTGACTGCTCTCTGATGCCAGATCTATGCAAGATATGTCATCCTCCTTATCTAACACTGAGTCCCTTCAAATCCACTGAGACCTCCTCAAACTGTCTCCTCTCAGGGACACTAGGAATCTCTGGATATTCAAAATCTGTCTCATTCTTAGAGAGCCAACTATACTGTAAGAAATTTGGCAATGCAAGCAACTTGGGACAGGGAGGAGATATGGGGATATATGTGTATGTACAGCTGATTCACTTTGTTATAAAGCAGAAACTAACACACCATTGTAAAGCAATTATACTCCAATAAAGATGTTAAAAAAACAAAACAAAACAGAATTGCTTTATAATCACACCTTTCCTGTGGCCATTTTTACTGTGAGGTTGCACTCTTGGAGTTCCAAATGGGAAGTGGTCAATAAATCATGTCTGATCTTATTTCATCATAAACTGGATCTACCTAGCAGCATCCCTTTCTGCAGAATGTATTTCAATGACCCTCTTTCTCTCCTCTCCCAGTTCTCCCTTCTCTCCCACTGAGCTGCATTCCAGGGGTAGAAAAGACCAACTCTTTCATAGTTATGGGTCCTTTCAAAAGTACTGTTCAGCACTTTGGGTCTTACCTCTCGGTGTTCAAAGCAGAGCTTCTGGAAGTCAATAAACGTTTTCTTTCCTCAAGCAGCTCAACTCTTACACTCAAAAAACTTTGGATATCAAGAATATTGTTAAGAGTTCTAAAATTCTTTGGAAATGGAGTTAACTTTTTTGTTTTGTGCTAAAATGCTACATTTGTTGAATTTTAATTTCTAGTTAAGGTGGGCTAAATTATTTAGATCAATCTTGCACTAAAAATAACTTAAAACATTGGATAAAATTTATGAGACATCACTTTAAATACACCAAGGAGCAGGTAAGATCATGGAAAAATCCCAGGCCAAGGTTGCACTATAAAGTGAGAACCCAGGAAGCTTAGCAGAGAGCAAAGCAATTGGTCTCATGTCGCTGCCCCCTCAACCCTGAGAGGCTTTCTGCTTCCTTCATTTTGGAAGTTAGATTCTCGGGCTTGAGTAGGGATGAGGGAAAGAAGGAAGGAGGAGGGGAATAGAGAAGGCAATATTCATGGTCTGCCCAAGGAGGGGAGTCTGTGATCAAAAAGGGCTACATCCTTAGTACTAGAGAAAACCAGGACTAACTTATCCCCAGAGGATACAGGAAAGTTATCTTGGCACTGAGCAGAGAGAAGAGAGAAAAAAAGAATCAATTAACATATGCCGTAAATAGCCCTAACGTAGATTTACTAAAGCATAAAAGCATTACAAGAGATAGAGAACTCAAAAAGCTGAATGACTCATTTCATCAGGAATATAAAACAACAGCATAAGCTCAACACACACACACACACACACACACACACAGAGAGGCAAAATATACAAAATTACAATGAGAAATGGAGAAATGGATAAACCTCATTGGTGTGGGAGATTTTAGCATATTCCTACTTTGGTAACAATCACAGAAAAAAGTCAATCAGGATATAAAAGATTTGAACACTATTAACAAACACAGCCTGACAGTTATGTGTGTATGTATGTGTGTAAATCACTTCACCCAACAACAGCACAATACACATTATTTTCATTAACACACAGAATATTAACAAATATTGACCGTAAAGTTGATGTACTTAATTGTTATAGTAATAAAAAGGCAGCAAGTGACAACCATAACAGACAGGATGTTTTGTATCAGTCTCAGCCTGTCCATAGTGATGTTATCGGCTAGAAATACCTGGGGCTCTCATCAGGGCCCATACTACTTGTGGGAGCCCCACAGACACTTCGCCAACCAGGGCCAGTGTCCTGCCTGGACTGGCCCTTGTGGTTCTTACTATGATTGCAACACGCACCTCAGCAACAGCCATAACGGAAATTTGAAAAAAAACAAAGCTTATTTACTCACAAGTTCTGGAGAGTACACAGTATGCCTGGGCCACACAGTGAAGCTGCGGGTAGAGAGACAGAGTGAGTATGCACAAGTAAGTGAGCACGCACAGTCCTGGGTTCTGCCTTTACTGGGATCTAGTATGGGGTGCTCAGGGTTTCACAGGTTCACTCTTTATTGGTAAATTTAAAACCTAAGAATGGGAATTAAAGCGCAGGAAGTGAAAAACAAGCTGCCAAACTGGTCAATAATACAAGGTCAACCAGAGTTTTCTAAAAAGGGGAACTTTGGGACTTCCCTGGTGGCACAGTGGTTAAGAATCTGCCTACCAATGCAGGGGACACGCGATCGGGCCCTGGTCCAGGAAGATCCCACATGCCGCGGAGCAACTAAGCCCGTGTGCCACAGCTACTGAGCCTGCGCCCTAGAGCCCACGAGCCGCAGATACTGCACCTGCGTGCCTAGAGCCTGTGCTCTGCAACAAGAGAAGACACTGCAATGAGAAGCCCGCGCACCACAACTAGAGACATCCCGCACAGCAACGAAGACCCAATACCCAAAAATAAATAAACAAATTTATAAAAAATAAATAAAAAGGGGAACTGGGGCAGGCTGGCTCTTCACCTAGTTGTGTAGGTGGCAATGTGTTTATTCGAGATGGATGTCTTTGAAGTGGATACCTCAACAATCGAAAGCTTAATGTCAGGCACATATATTACAATCAAGAAAGCTCACTGTGGTCTCCCCTGGTGGTGCAGTGACTGAGAGTTCGCCTGCCAATGCAGGGGACACGGGTTCGTGCCCCGGTCCGGGAAGATCCCACATGCCGCGGAGCAGCTGGGCCCATGAGCCATGGCCACTGAGACTGCGCGTCTGGAGCCTGTGCTCCGCAAAGGGAGAGGCCACAACAGTGAGAGGCCCACGTACCGCAAAAAAAAAAAAAAAAAGCTCATTGTCAGGTGCTTACACTGCACAGAATAAGCTTTACACTGTTGGCTGTGATTGGTTGGGAAATAGGACGGTTACACAAGTATTCAATTTTCTATTAAACTATGCATTTGTGTTTATGGATTTTTCTATAATTGCATTACATTTCACAATACAGTTGACTTAAAAATAAGGACAGGGGCTTCCAGGAAGATGACAGAAGAGTAAGACGCGGAGATCACCATCCTCCCCACAGATACAACAGAAATACATCTACACGTGGAACAACTACAGAACACCTACTGAACGCTGGCAGAAGACCTCAGACCTCCCAAAAGGCAAGAAACTCCCCACGTAAATGGGTAGGGCAAAAGAATAAACAGAGACAAAAGGATAGGGACGGAGCCTGCACCAGTGGGAGGGAGCTGTGAAGGAGGAAAGGATTCCACACACTAGGAAGCCCCTTCGCGGGCGGAGACTGCGGGTGGCGGAGGGGGAAAGCTTCGGAGCCATGGCGGAGAGCACAGCCACAGGGCTGCGGAGGGCAAAGCGGAGAGATTCCAGCACAGAGGATCAGTGCCAACCGGCACTCACCAGCCCGAGAGGCTTGTCTGCTCACCCGCCGGGGCGGGCGGGGCTGGGAGCTTAGGTTCGGGCTTCGGTCAGAGCGCAGGGAGAGGTCTGGGGTTGGCGGCGTGAACACAGCCTGCAGGGGGTTAGTGCGCCACGGCTAGCCGGGAGGGAGTCCGGGGAAAAGTCTGGACTTGCCGAAGAGGTAAGAGACTTTTTCTTACCTCTTTGTTTCCTGGTGCGCGAGGAGAGGGGATTAAGAGCGCTGCTTAAAGGAGCTCCAGAGAAAGGCGCGAGCTGCGGCTAAAAGCGCAGACCCCAGAGACGGGCATGAGACGCTAAGGCTGCTGCTGCTGCTGCCGCCACCAAGAAGCCCGTGTGCGAGCACAGCTCGCTCTCCACACCCCACTTCCGGGGAGCCTGAGCAGCCCGCCACTGCCAGGGTCCCGGGATCCAGGAACAACTTCCCCGGGAGCACGCACGACGCACTACAGGATGGTGCAACGTCACGCTGGCTTCTGCCGCCGCAGGCCCGCCCCGCACTCCGTGCCCCTCCCTCCCCCCCGGCCTGAGTGAGCCAGAGCCCCCGAATCAGCGGCTCCTTTATCCCCGTACTGTCTGAGCGAAGAACAGACGCCCTCTGGCGACCTACACGAAGAAGCGCGGCCAAATCCAAAACTGAGCCCCAGGAGCTGTGAGAACAAAGAAGAGAAAGGGAAATCTCTCCCAGCAGCCTCAGAAGCAGCGGATTAAAGCTCCACATTCAACCTGATGTACCCTGCATCTGTGGAATACATGAATAGACAACGAGTCATCCCAAATTAAGGAGGTGGACTTTGAAAGCAAGATTTATGAGTTTTTCCCCCTTTCCTCTTTTTGTGACTGTGTATGTCTATGCCTCTGTGTGAAATTTTGTCTGTATAGCATTGCTTCCACCATTTGTCCTAGAGTTTTATGTCATTTTTAAAAAAAATTTTTCTTAAAAATTATTATTTTAATAACATTATATTTTATCTTACTTTATTTTACTTAATCTTCTTTTTTTCATTCCTTCCCTCCTTCCTTCCTTCCTCCCTCCCCCCTCCTTTCTTTCTTTCTTTTCCTACTAATTCTTTCTTTCTACTTTTTCTCCCTTTTATTCTAAGCGGTGTGGATGAAAGGCTCTTGGTGCTGCAGACAGGAGTCAGTGCTGTGCCTCTGAGCCAACTTCAGGACACTGGTCCCCAAGAGACCTCCCAGCTCCACATAATATCAAATGGCGAAAATCTCCCACAGATCTCCATCTCAACACCAGCACCCAGCTTCACTCAACGAACAGCAAGCTACAGTGCTGGACATCCTATGCCAAACAACTAGCAAGACAGGAACACAACCCTACCCATTAGCAGAGAGGCTGCCTAAAATCATAGTAAGTCCACAGACACCCCAAAACACACCACCAAACGTGGACCTGCCCACCAGAAAGACAAGAAACAGCCTCATCCACCAGAACACAGGCACTAGTCCCCTCCACCAGGAAGCCTACACAACCCACTGAACCAACCTTAGCCACTGGGGACAGACACCAAAAACAATGGGAACTACGAACGTGCAGGCTGCAAAGAGGAGACCCCAAGCACAGTAAGATAAGCAAAATGAGAAGACAGAAAAACACACAGCAGATGAAGGAGCAAGATAAAAACCCACCAGAGCTAACAAATGAAGGGGAAATAGGCAGTCTACCTGAAAAAGAATTCAGAATAATGAGAGTAAAGATGATCCAAAATCTTGGAAATAGAATAGAGAAAATGCAAGAAACATTTAACAAGGACCTAGAAGAACTAAAGATGAAACAAACAATGATGAACACCACAATAAATGAAATTAAAAATACTCTAGAAGGGATCAATAGCAGAATAACTGAGGCAGAAGAACGGATAAGTGAACTGGAAGATAAAATAGTGGAAATAACTACTGCAGAGCAGAATAAAAAAGAATGAAAAGAACTGAGGACAATCTCAAAGGCCTCTGGGACAACATTAAACGCACCAACATTCGAATTATAGGGGTTCCAGAAGAAGAAGAGAAAAAGAAAGGGACGGAGAAAATATTTGAAGAGATTATAGTTGAAAACTTCCCTAATATGGGAAAGGAAATAGTTAATCAAGTCCAGGAAGCACAGAGACTCCCATACAGGATAAATCCGAGGAGAAATATGTCAAGACACATATTAATCAAACTGTCAAAAATTAAATACAAAGAAAACATATTAAAAGCAGCAAGGGAAAAACAACAAATAACACACAAGGGAATCCCCATAAGGTTAACAGCTGATCTTTCAGCAGAAACTCTGCAAACCAGAAGGGAGTGGCAGGACATATTTAAAGTGATGAAAGAGAAAAACCTGCAACCAAGATTACTCTACCCAGCAAGGATCTCATTCAGATTAGATGGAGAAATTAAAACCTTTACAGACAAGCAAAAGCTGAGAGAGTTCAGCACCACCAAACCAGCTTTACAACAACTGCTAAAGGAACTTCTCTAGGCAAGAAACACAAGAGAAGGAAAAGACATACAATAACAAACCCAAAACAATTAAGAAAATGGGAATAGGAACATACATATCGATAATTACCTTAAATGTAAATGGACTAAATGCTCCCACCAAAAGACACAGATTGGCAGAATGGATCCAAAAATAAGACCCATATATTTGCTGTCTACAAGAGACCCACTTCAGACCTAGGGACACATACAGACTGAAAGTGAGGGGATGGAAAAAGATATTTCATGCAAATGGAAGCCAAAAGAAAGCTGGAGTAGCAATTCTCATATGAGACAAAATAGACTTTAAAATAAAGACTATTAGAAGAGACAAAGAAGGACACTACATAATGATCAAGGGATCAATCCAAGAAGAAGATATAACAATTGTAAATATTTATGGACCCAACACAGGAGCACCTCAATACATAAGGCAAATACCAACAGCCATAAAAGGGGAAATCGACAGTAACATATTCATAGTAGGGGACTTTAACACCCCAGTTTCACCAATGGACAGATCATCCAAAATGAAAATAAATAAGGACACACAAGCTTTAAATGATACATTATACAAGATGGACTTAATTGATATTTATAGGACATTCCATCCAAAAACAACAGAATACACATTTTTCTCCAGTGTTCATGGAACATTCTCCAGGATAGATCATATCTTGGGTCACATATCAAGCCATGGTTAATTTAAGAAAATTGAAATTGTATCAGGTATCTTTTCTGACCACAACGCTATGATACTAGATATCAATTACAGGAAAATATCTGTAAAAAATACACACACATGGAAGCTAAACAATACACTACTTAATAACGAAGTGATCACTGAAGAAATCAAAGAGGAAATGAAAAAATACCTAGAAACAAATGACAATGGAGACACGACAACCCAAAATCTATGGGGTGCAGCAAAAGCAGTTCTAAGAGGGAGGTTTATAGCAATACTAGCCCACCTTAAGAAACAGGAAACATCTCGAATAAACAACCTAACCTTGCACCTACAGCAATTAGAGAAAGAAGAACAAAAAACCCTCAAAGTTAGCAGAAGGAAAGAAATCATAAAGACCAGATCAGAAATAAATGAAAAAGAAATGAAGGAAATGATAGCAAAGATCAATAAAACTAAAAGCTGGTTCTTTGAGAAGATAAACAAAATTGATAAACCATTAGCCAGACTCATCAAGAAAAAAAGGGAGAAGACTCAAATCAATATAATTAGAAATGAAAATGGAGAAGTAACAACTGACACTGCAGAAATACAAAAGATCATGAGAGAGTACTACAAGCAACTCTATGCCAATATACTGGACAACCCGGAAGAAATGGACAATTATTAGAAATGCACAACCTGCCAAGACTGAATCAGGAAGAAATAGAAAATATGAACAGACCAGTCACAAGCACTGACATTGAAACTGTGATTAAAAATCTTCCAACAAACAAAAGCCCAGGACCAGACTGCTTCACAGGCGAATTCTATCAAACATTTAGGGAAGAGCTAACACCTATCCTTCTCAAACTGTTCCAAAATATAGCAGAGGGAGGAACACTCCCAAACTCATTCTACGAGGCCACCATCACCCTGATACCAAAACCAGACAAGGATGTCACAAAGAAAGAAAACTACAGGCCAATATCACTGATGAACATATGCAAAAATCCTCCACAAAATACTAGTAAACAGAATCCAACACCACATTAAACGGATCATACACCATGATCATGTGGGCTTTATTCCAGAAATGCAAGGATTCTTCAATATACGCCAATCAATCAACGTGATACACCATATTAACAAATTGAAGGAGAAAAACAATATGATCATCTCAAAAGATGCAGAGAAAGCTTTTGACAAAATTCAACACCCATTTATGATAAAAAACTTGCAGAAAGTAGGCATAGAGGGAACTTTCCTCAGCATAATAAAGGCCATATATGACAAACCCACAGCCAACACCGTCCTCAATGGTGAAAAACTGAAAGCATTTCCACTAAGATCAGGAACAAGACAAGGTTGCCCACTCTCACCACTCTTATTTAACAGAGTTTTGGAAGTTTTAGCCAGAGCAATCAGAGAAGAAAAGGAAATAAAAGGAATCCAAATCAGAAAAGAAGTAAAGCTGTCACTGTTTACAGATGACATGATACTATACATAGAAAATCCTAAAGATGCTACCAGAAAACTACTAGAGCTAATCAATGAATTTGGTAAAGTAGCAGGATACAAAATTAATGCACAGAAATCTCTTGCATTCCCATAAACTAATGATAAAAAATCTGAAAGTGAAATCAAGAAAACACTCCCATTTACCATTGCAACAAAAAGAATAAAATATCTAGGAGTAAACCTACCTAAGGAGACAAAAGACCTGTATGCAGAAAATTATAAGACACTGATGAAAGAAATTAAAGATGATACAAATAGATGGAGAGATATACCATGTTCTTGGATTGGAAGAATCAACATTGTGAAAATGACTCTACTAACCAAAGCAATCTATAGATTCAATGCAATCCCTATCAAACTACCACTGGCATTTTTCACTGAACTAGAACAAAAAAGTTCACAATTTGTATGGAAACACAAAAGACCCCGAATAGCCAAAGCAATCTTGAGAACAAAAAACGGAGCTGGTGGAATCAGCCTGCCTGACTTCAGGCTCTACTACAAAGCTACAATAATCAAGACAGTATGGTACTGGCACAGAAACAGAAAGATCAATGGAACAGGATGGAAAGCCCAGAGATAAACCCACGCACATATGGTCACCTTATCTTTGATAAAGGAGGCAGGAATGCACAGTGGAGAAAGGACAGCCTCTTCAATAAGTGGTACTGGGAAAACTGTACAGGTACATGTAAAAGTATGAGATTAGATCACTCCCTAACACCATACACAAAAATAAGCGCAAAACGGATTAAAGACCTAAATGTAAGGCCAGAAACTATCAAACGCATAGAGGAAAACATAAGCAGAACACTCTATGACATAAATCACAGCAAGTTCCTTTTTGACCCACCTCCTAGAGAAATGGAAATAAAAACAAAAATAAACAAATGGGACCTAATGAAACTTCAAAGCTTTTGCACAGCAAAGGAAACCATAAACAAGACCAAAAGACAACCCTCAGAATGGGAGAAAATATTTGCAAATGAAGCAACTGACAAAGGATTAATCTCCAAAATTTATAAGCAGCTCATACTGCTCAATAACGAAAAAACAAACAACCCAATCCAAAAATGGGCAGAAGACCTAAATAGACATTTCTCCAAAGAAGATATGCAGACTGCCAACAAACACATGAAAGAATGCTCAACATCATTAATCATTAGAGAAATGCAAATCAAAACTACAATAAGATATCATCTCACACCAGTCAGAATGGCCATCATCAAAAAATCTAGAAACAATAAATGCTGGAGAGGGTGTGGAGAACCCTAACTGCACTGTTGCAGTGTTGGTAGGAATGTAAACTGATACAGCCACTGTGGAGAACAGTTTGGAGGTTCCTTAAAAAACTACAAATATAACTACCATATGACCCAGCAATCCCACTACTGGGCATATACCCTGAGAAAACCATAATTCAAAAAGAGTCATGTACCAAAATGTTCATTGCAGCTCTATTTACAATAGCCCGGAGATGGAAACAACCTAAGTGTCCATCATCAGATGAATGGATAAAGAAGATGTGGCACATATATACAATGAAATATTACTCAGCCATAAAAAGAAACGACATTGAGATATTTGTAATGAGGTGGATAGACCTAGAGTCTGTCATACAGAGTGAAGTAAGTCAGAAAGAGAAAGACAAATACCATATGCTAACACATATATATGGAATTTAAGAAAAAACATGTCATGAAGAACCTAGGTGTAAGACAGGAATAAAGACACAGAGCTACTAGAGAATGGACTTGAGGATATGGGGAGGGGGAAGTATAAGCTGTGACAAAGCGAGAGAGAGGCATGGACATGTATACACTACCAAACGTAAGGTAGATAGCTAGTGGGAAGCAGCCACATAGCACAGGGAGATCAGCTAGGTGCTTTGTGACCGCCTGGAAAGGTGAGATAGGGAGGGTGGGAGAGAGAGAGACGCAAAAGGGAAGAGATATGGGAACATATGTGTATGTATAACTGATTCACTTTGTGATAAACCAGAAACTAACACACCATTGTAAAGCAATTATACTCCAATAAAGATGTAAAATAAATAAATTAAATTAAATTAAGAATAAAAAAATTTTAAAAAAGGACAATTAATACTTTCACTTTCTCCCCAAGTGATACAAGGAGTTTAATGTACTTTAATTTATCCCTTCCCAAGTTATAAATTATTATTGCCATGCATTTAATTCTATATATAAATCCACTAGACATTATTAATATTTTAACACAGTCAGTGTGCATCTAACTATGTACTTACTATTTTTTGCTTTTACTCCCTTCTTTCAGCTTGGACCTGCCATCTGGAATCTTTTTTATTTTTGTTCTGGAGAGGTGTACATGTAGTCTTAATGTTCTGGCACTTTCTAGTTCTTGACCAGATGTTTACATTTTGGTCAGTTATTACAGTGTACATGTATGTTTTCTGTTTTCTATATGCAATATAGTAATATAGTAATAAAAACAGAGAAGGTAAAAAATAATAACCTTAGATTTTATTTCAAATATTTTTTGGATATGCTAGTTTAACTCTCATCCCATTGTTGGCTGAATATAACATACATATTTTTCTGTTGTCTCCCTCCCCAGTATGTATTTTGTAACAATGAAATATTTCTTTACTAAATTATGATGCTTTCCTTAGACACCACAATATCCAAAGAGACAGAATTGATTGAGTCAGTGTAATATATTTTTGAGGGTCATGGATTTGGAATCTGAACTTTTAGGTTCAATTCTGGGCATTACCATTTCCATAGCTGTCTCAATTTATAAAAATTCTTTAACCTATCTGAATTTCAAACAGCTCATCTTTAAAATGGAGTAAATAGTACCATTTATGCCCATTGCATTTGTGTGTTGAGAAGTACTAATGAAACAAAATATGTGGATCTGCTTTATAAAATCGTTAAGTAACATGACTTTAAACTAGTATTATTTATGTGTATAAGGAGAAGAAAAAAATGAAAATTCAATGTTTTGTGTAAACTGGAGATGAGGGCATATTTAGGTATGTGGAAAAAAGCATTGTGGTATAATGGACACAGTAGGATTTTTTGAGTCAGATATAATAAATTGTAATAATTTGTGTTCCTGCTCTACTGCCTGCTAGTTCTAGAATGTCTTGCAAATTAACTTTTCTTTTTTTTAATTTAACTTATTTATTTTTGGCTGTGTTGGGTCTTCGTTGCTGCACACAGGCTTTCTCTAGTTGCAGCAAGCAGGGGCTACTCTTCATTGCGGTGCATGGGCTTCTCATTGCGGTGGCTTCTCTTGTTGCGGAGCACGGGCTCTAGGCAAGCGGGCTTCAGTAGTTGTGGCACGTGGGCTCAGTAGCTGTGGCTCATGGGCTCTAGAGCTCAAGCTCAGTAGTTGTGGCACATGGGCGTAGTTGCTCTGCGGCATGTGGGACCTTCCCGGACCAGGGCTCGAACCTGTGTCCCCTGCATTGGCAGGTGGATTCTTAACCACTGCACCACCAGGGAAGCCTGCAAATTAACTTTTCTGAGTCTCAATTTCCTCATCTGTAAAAAGGAATAATAATGCTTCATCGATACCTCATTTACTGTGAAGATCCAATAGGATACTATGTCTATAGCATCTGGGGTGTAGTAATTGCACCCTCAGTGTTAGTCTCTACAATGAAAATACAGTTAAAAAAAAAAAAAGAATAGAATGCAATTATCGTGTTGATAGAAAATGGTCTATTCAGATAGCATTCTGCCCTGGAAGTGAGAATGAACTGAGAAGACTAAATTTCAAAATTATACAACTGTAGACTCCAGGAATCCTTGGGCATCTTTAAAACTGTCCTTTGGGTATACTTGTGGCCTTTTTTAAAATGTGACTAATCAGCTTGGTCCAAGGTTTCTTTCCTCTGGTGTTCTCTGGCTCCTCCTGACTAGACAGGAGACATTCTTGGCCAGGGAGTCAGCCTCTTCTACAGAGGAGGCAGCGGGTAGTATAACATCTTTCCGGTTTCACCACGGATTGGGCCAGAATCCTTTCTTCACTCCCAGACACAATACTGTACTGTGGCAATACAAGAAGATGCCAATGGCCTGTAATGACTAAAGAGATGATAAAGGAACATCATGGTCCTAAATTCATATGCTAACCCTGAGTAAATGCAAACCACTATCTTTCAGTTTCCCCACTTCAATGAAATGTTGAACTTTTATACATGGTTCAATCATAGAGAATGTAATATTAATATGATAATACTATAACATTGCTTATCAGACTTGAATAGGCACATGAATCCTCTGACAATCTTGTAAAACTGCAGATTTTTATTTGGCAGCTCTGGGGTGCTGTGGTCTTGAATGTTTGTGTCCCTCCAAAATTCATATGTTGAAAACGAATCCCCAAGGTGATGGTATTAGGTGTTGGGGTCTTTGGGGGAAGTGGGCTGAAATGGTGGTGTGAACAAATAACAAATATTACATCAGAAAATGTTTACCTTGAGGCCACTCTGTTCTCAGGAGGGCTGTATGCTGGCTCAGGCTGGGGTGGGTCAAATGTCAGGAGCCTGGGAAAAGGAAAGATGCTTCACCTAAGTTTAATTAGCAAGCATTTGATTCCTACTGATCAGTTGGAAGAAGCTGTTCAGCTATCCATTTACGAGATAAAAAGTAGGAGTTTGGAAGGCCTGTGTCTGACTTTGTCTTAGGTAAATAAAGGAAGCATCTGTGAGTCTTATCTAAGTCATATGGGGAAGGATGTTTCTTTGCAGTAAACCATTTTCTGAACACTTAGCCTGAACATTTCTGAACATTTAGCCTTCATTTGCTGAAATGCGACACTGAAGTCATAGTCTTGCTGTTAATAGTTAGGCTGTATTTGCTCTTTAATTATAGTTTATTCATGTCCCAGTTAAACCCTGGCTGGTTTCTGATAGTGAGGATAAAAGGAAATAGCAAATTCACCAACTGAGATTCTCTTTACCTTTCTGTTCCCAAGGCTAACCAACTACTAAACTGACAGCCTCAGTCTTGATGCCATTACCTAGGATGATCCTTACACTCAAAGGGAAAAGCAACACCAGATCCATGATTCAAACTGCAGAATTTTAGGTTTACTTTTATTCACTGTGGGATGTGATCGAGGTACAATATAACAAAAGCTGGTGTTTGGTTGTCATTCTTTTACAGACAAGTGCCCAGGGAATCTTGTAGATCTTGTTCAGAGATGTAGACAGACAAGCAGACATTGGGACTTGGGGAGAACTCTCAGCAGGTGCCGGATACCAGCCATAAACTTGGGTTTCTGGTCCGGACACCAGTACTTAGTAAGGGAAATAGCAAGAGTACATATGGCCCCAAATTCTAACGGGGGGGGGGCCTCAATATTTGTAGGCAATTATTATGGGAAGGGTGGAAGAAGGATTAAGACAAAAGCCCAGGTGGCAGCAGGACAGTTAACTCAATTCTGAGCCCTGGTGTGTTAAACTTTGTTTTCCCCTAGGAGAAAGCAAAATGAATCTACTTTCATTATTCTTTCAGCCTTGGAGCAGTTGTCAAAAGGTGGAAGAGAGAAGTAATGAAAGTACTAATCTTACTAGCTAGAATCAACATTGGCTTTGTACTTATCGTTCATTGTAGAAGAAATAATCTCTGTATTTGTTTAAGAGATGAGTGTGTTAAGAGTCACAAATTTATTTTCACAAAGAGTTTCAAAAGGAAAAAAAAATTAGATTAAAAAGCTTTCTGATGGACAAGTAAATCGATTCCACTATATAGTGGATGCATTACAACATTTAGCAAGGATGGGTATAGACATTGAACTAAACATCAGGGGGCTAGTGTGTACTTTAAATGTTGGTGAGTAAATTCAATTTCCTATAATAAACACTCTAACAGATAAGATTTTCTATAAAAAAGCATGTACAACAAGCCCTGAGTAATTATAGTCTTGAGGTTAAGGATTACATTGCACTGAAGATAAAAATAAAACTCTGAGAATTCAAACAGAATGTTACTAGAGAATTTCTTCCATTTGTAACAAACTTACCCCCAAATCAATTTTACAACGGCAGGATAAAGAATATGTATAGATTTAGCTAAATCAGTACATGGCTAATGCTCTTTATACCTTGCACTTTTATGGTGATTGATCCATAAATATTTTTCAACCTTCTCTATTATCTTTTCAGTAAGGATTAGTGAAGAGTTCTGTATCCTGGATACTCAAAAGCACTTGTGTCAAAAACAGTTATCCCTTCTAAAGGTTTCTCATTAAGTATTATTAAAATATCTAGTTTATGGTTTTATTTTAGCCAAAGTGAATCACAATGTTTGGTGCTTAAATATGTCTAATTCCACATTATATTCTAGGTATATAGAGTATTATCTTATTTCATCTTCCCTAAACCTTATGAGATAGGTATTCTTCATTCCCTTTTATAGGTAAGGACACTGAGGATTAGAGAGGAGTTGCTTGGCTAGCACGTGCCAGAGCAGGGATTGGAACCCAGACACCCTGCCTCCGAAGTCCTTCCTCTGAGATGTAGCAGAGGGTGGCCCAAGACACCATGAAGCCCAATGGAGATGGAAACCCAGCTTGCAAAAGTGCATGCATTGTACAGTGCTCCCCACAGAGTATGGTCTCAGTAGATACTTGTTGAATAACATAGCAATGCCACCTATGTGCATTCGACCAAATTCAGCTCTAGCAGACTTCTGGATTATCTGCCAAATGTCTGATTTTACAGATGAAATTGTTCCCAGTGCTTTGTGAGTTGACTTACGAACTGTAGGGAACTGATGGCACCACATCTTTGAGTAATTTGCTTCTTTTTTTGCAGGGGTATATCTAGGCTGATTTTCCACAGCAAAATTCCCAAGGAAAAAACATACCACATATGACTTGTTTGGATTACATGAATCCTTGGTGATTGAAATGATTTATAAGCATCCTTTAATGATACTGCTCTTTCCAGGTTAGTAATGAGGTTCCTTTACTTTAGAATCACTAGGTTTATGACAAACTTCCCTATATCATTTCTGTACATTATATCCCATTTTAATTGAATTTTAATATAATATCAGAGTAATGTTTGTGTCAAGATGTAATAATATTCCATTTAAGAATGTAACTTTCATTTATTTAAGGAGAAAGATGACAATTTGAGGACGTTTGAATTATATTCTAATTTATATCTTTAGAAGTTAATAGCTTAAAGTCTATGCAGAAAATGAGTTCTACCCATTGGAAGAACAGGAGTACTAAGTGATTTTTGAGGGCCCTTCTGAACTTCTATTTTATGATTATATTTAAAAAAGAAACTTATATAGGGGTCCTGACAATAGACCCGGGGAAGAAACATGAGGCTGGGAGTCAGGAAACTGATATTCTAATCACAAGATTTTTAAAATAACTGAGGAAGCTGGAGGAAGTTATAGAATCATTTAACTTCACTTTCCTATACTCAATATTAGGAGACTGAAGTAAAGCATTTCTAAGATGACATTCAGCTATAAAATTGTACAACTTTAAAACATCTGGATCTCATTTCATTCAGATGGTTTTAGATCACTTTACTCCTGAGTTAATGATTTTCAATTTCCATGTCAATAGTGTAAAGGAAACACAGAGCAATAAATAACACTTTTTCCCCCTCAATTTTATGTACCTACACACCTGTTCTGTAAATAGAATTACAGTCTATATTTACAAAGACATAAAAAGTAGGTGACCAATAGTATATAAAATGCGTTTATACAAAAAATTAACTCATAATGAATGCAACCTGGGAGGTATGTAAAATATTTAGACATAAATACCAATAGTCTGGGTGAAAGCAAGCATCTGATATAGATATGAAGAATACCCTCCCTTGCTCCTAAAAGAAAATACACATATAGTTGTGGGTTTCCATCAATATTAGTGGAAGTGTAACAAAAGATTTGAATAAGTGTCTCAAATAATACCTAGCACAAACCATTTGATATTATGACAGAGATAAAGCAGTTTCAGATTTCTGAAAAATCTCACTGAGTACATATATCTATGAATGCCAATTTTCAGAATGTTTCCCCAGTATCTTGCCATCATGACCCACTGGCGTTTCCAGGATCTCTTTCTTTCACCTAGAGGGCAATCCAGGCTACCCTGGCATTGACAGCACCATGTGAACACCGTTATGAGATGGTCAACAGCACTTTCTTGTCTTAAGACTAAGTATAGCATTCTTTGAAAGTGGTCTCAACATGAACTTTTGTATGTCTCACTTAACCCCATCAGGGACTAAGATTAGACTCTGGCTATAGCTATACATTATTAAGAATAAGGTTTCACAAAAATAATCAACTAATTTGTTTTGCTGATGCTGACTGGATTAACCACAGTTCTCCCTACTCCCTTCTGTATGGAAAACCCTGCCTCCCATCTTGTTTGGCAAATTCCTATTTACTGTTCCATGCAAGATCAAACATCACCTCTTACAGGAAGTTTCCCAAATTCCCTCAGGATCAATTGTCTTCTTTCCTATCATCTCATAGCATGTTGCACACAGCTCCCTCAGAGCACTCGCATGCTGCACTATAGTTAGTCTTTTATTTATGTAGCTTCTCACTGCTCAGAATTTGATCAAGGAATGGTCCATCCAAACATACTTCCGGAGAGTGCCGAGGTATGAGGGCATAGTAAAATACTACTGTAAAAAACAGAATTGGCTTGCTACTTAATTCAGGCTTGCCCAAAACTACTTGCATAAATGCTGGGATATAAACAGTATACTGCAGTCCAGAGTGGAAATTACAAATGAAAAGATGAAAGAAAGAAGTGAAAAAAGTAAGGAGGGAGGTGGGAGAATGGTAGGGAGAGAGAAAAGGAAGAAAGGAAGGAAGAAAGGAAAAAAGAAGGAAAGGAGGGAGAGAGGGAAGAGAAACCTTTGTCAGTTTGTAATTCTTATATTTAGTGTCATTCACATGTGACTTCATGGTGTAGCTTCATGACATTTTACCATCCCTGATATTAGTCAGCTACTAGTTGAGTGCAGTCAATAGCTGCAGCCGCTGAAATTCTGAAATCAAGTAATGCGAAATTAAAATTCTTTTTTTGGGGGGGGAATGAATTATTTATTTTCTTACTTTATTCAAAGTATTTTAATGTGTTTTTAAGGTGTCTAGTTCAGAAAACTGAATAGAAATAAAAATGGAGAATTAGATATCAGAAAACCTATGTAAAACTTAGAAATATATTGCCAAAGGGAAAATCAGGAAAAAAAAAAGTTTTAAGCATACTTTGTTCAAGACTTTGCAACTATCTCCATGTAAGATGAATTTATCCTTGGCGAAAATAACTAATGCCATCCAGTTTTAAGTGTCAGGAATAAGAGATAATTCCAAATAAATAAAAATGTGTGCATGCAGTATTAAATCTCTCATTTTAAAAACTTTAAATAAATATGAGAATAAAAGCTTGTAGCCAAAAACTTGGCTTGACCCATTTCTAATGAAATGATGTTAATATTTGAAGTCTACAGGGTGCCCATTTTTCTCAGTCCTGCTCTGCTCTTGCTAGAGTGGGACATACTTTATTTCTTTTTGACCTCAGGACACAAAAAAGGTAAATGTTTGATAAATGAGTGAATGAATTGTCATTGTCTTAACTTTTCTCATTTCAAAGACAAGGCCAAGACTCATTACTTCATTGCCAATATTACTGTCATCATCATCAGCTTCAAATTAATTAGATCCAGTCTTCTGCAGATAAATGATTGTGGTTGCTGACATAGTGAAATTTGTGGAGCATTGTGAAAGCCCTTTCCACGAAAAATAACTCCTTGATTCTACATTAGCCAATTTAAAAGGTGATATTTCCTTTAAAATTGCTTTGTATGGGTCTGGAAATGCTTTCAGTCCTAGAAGGCTAGTGACCTGTTCTTTTTGATGAGCACGCCTCTGCAGAGAAGTTCCATATTCCATAGATTCAATGGAGCATGGAATTGATATGGCATAAATGCCATTATTATAACAGGTCAGAAAAACTAAAAAGAAAAGTATGATTTTTTAATCATACATTCAGGTTAAGTAAAACACTTTATGAAGCTGCAAGCATTGATTTGTAGAAGAGAAGTAGAGATATTTCAAAGTAATCCTATCATCAATCCTCTCCCCAAAAGTTAGTCCTTTCTGTGTCATTGTCACATGGATCATTTTGCCATTCTACTTATTAGCCTAAGCGGAGTCTTCTCCCACTTCACTTGCAATGACTTCTGGGTTAACTTTCACATTTTCTGGCTTCATGTTATATCCCAAACACATTGAGACAAGGGTCATGCAGCATTTTTATCAGTGTTTCCTGTATCATATGTGTATCTTTCTGGCAGAGTTGATCATGAGGATTTGGGAGGCAATCTGATAACTCCTCTGATTAATGATGTCGACCCAGGTTTCATTCATTTACTATATGACATCCTTCTTTGATGCAAATTTTGACCTGTACAACGAATTACTCTGCCTTCCTTTCCTGAGGTGGGCTGCTCCCTTTCTGCAAACAAACTCCCAGATGTTGGCTTTGTTGCCAGCTATTGCTGATGTTAATACCATAATCACTGGAGATGTCTGCAAGATTTAAGTTCAACAATGGGCAGCAGTGCCACTATCCAATGGAAAGAAAGTGGTACCTATTAGAGAACAAAGCAGATTGTTCTCACCCAGAAGGCAAACACTGATGTTAACCTCTGCCAGTAGAGTATGCATGTTGTGCATTATCAGTTTGTGGAAAGGTAGTAACCTATTTCATCACATCAGATTTCAGTATTGGAATCTGGTTTAAGATTACAGCTTGTTGGCTTCGTGGCAGCAATTCGGCACACAGATGGGGCCAAGAGGAATCTCGCAAAGTTAAAATGTCTAAACAAATTACTTGGACCTCTCAGGTGGCTGGGTGTGATGTCAGGAATCTTAACAATGAAGGGCATTCCAAACAAAGCGTTCACAATTTTGTATCTTAACTAAGAGCTGAAGTGGAAGTAGAAGCACTAGTACAGGAACTGAGGAGTCAGGGGACCACTTCTTTCCCATTGCAGCTTCTGATGGACATCGTTACTGATATTCTGCCATCATTGAAGTGGCAATGGCATGGTTATGGGGCCTGGGCTACATTTTAGTTGCATCACTCCTGTAACAATGAAGAGGTCATTTCCACCTCTTAGCACCTCGAATTCATGCTCTGTAAAATATGACCTACAAGCCCTGCCTTTTTACTGATACACGAGTATTGTGAAGAGTAAATGGAGTAATTATGCAAACACATTTTAGAAGCACTAAAATGGTATTAAAATATAGTTAATTATTAGCCATTCACACATTCCTCACCCATGCAATATTTATTGAGCATCCACCATGCACCTCTGGACCTTCCCTTTTGTCTCTCAGGTCGCTGACAATCCTTCCTCCCTCCCTGGCCCTACCCATAACCACCACCTATGTCCAGATTATCTCTGACTCATCCTTCAAGACTCTGGTTAAATAGTACATTTGCTTTTCCTATCCACTCATGCCCCTCTCCAAACAGTTGATTATTCCCTCTTCAGTGCTAATGCTCTACCAAGTGTGCACCTAGGATTTTATGCTTTATTATAATTGGTTTTGGTCCCTCTTGTATTTGTAAGGTCTTTGCTCTCAAAGACTGTAACATGTTCATGTTTGTATTTTCAATCCTGAGCAGAGGGTGCTGGGAGGCTGGGGATGTTTGATGGAGGAACAGTGGGAGAAGAGGCTTGTGGGTATGGTCCAGACTATTTCATTATTTCAGGTTTAATGAATGAATTTCGGGCATGGCAGGGGAGGCCTAATACTATGTTTTGTGCATTTCTGCCTGTCTACACTGTCTAACCAACTAGCCACGTGGGCCACCAGAGTCCTGATTACAAGGACTTAGGAAATTTCTTGGAGATCATCTTTTTAAAGGAAGCCTTAATCAAGCAGGCAGCTAAACCTTCATCTGTTGGCAGAGGAATAATTCTAATTCCAGTGTAGGATGATATTCAGATGTGTCTAATGAGCAGCCCTTTATGAAATCATGTCTGAGCTTGAGGGGAAAAAAAAATGTGAATACACACCCAAAGAGCTAATTTCACTAAAACCTCTTTATGAAATGAAAGCAAAACACAGTGGGCCTTTACACTCCCCAACTTGCACTCCTCCTACCCCACCAACCCATGTATAACAGAGAAGGGAAGAGGAATGATCCCTACATTCTTCACAGAGTAGAGATTTGGCACCTCAGGGGTCATAAAACATCAGCAGTGATAACCAGCAGAAGCATCGCGGGCACTGATCATAGCCACAGTGCCCAGAACAAGGGCAAAAATACCAAAGCAGTGGAGGCAGGAATCAGGCAGCAGCAGTGCTCACCCCAGCCTCTGCAGGGGCCTCACCTGAGGGCAGGTGAGACAGGATGATAGTTAGGTGGCCAGGGATCCTTTTCCTAAGCAGCCACCTGTTGGCTTTCAAACTTCCCCTTCCTCTTCTGTTTTCCCCAGGCAACAATGCTCCCCATTCCAAAGATCACTTTCACCCCACAATTGACATCTTTCATCCTTCAAGGCTGTCATTTAAATTCCTTTTAGCTTGATTCCTCCACCTGCCAAGAAGACACTCTCAGCCACTTCAGTGGCCCTGAAACCCCTTACAAACCTCTCCTCTTTCTTCTAGACCCAACTCAAGTGACTCACTAGTGAAGTTCTAGCAAAAACACTAGGATTGCAGATGGCACGTGCTCCATCCTCTGGGTCAGGGGCTGGGGATGTGGGTTCTGGAGCCAGAGGGCCCAGGTTGCAGTGGGAGCTCCACAGTTTATCTGTTCTTTGAACAAATTCCTTTCTTTAAATCTCAATTTCTTAACCTGTAAGATGAGGCCACAGATCACACCTACCAGACAGTCCATCGGCTAGATTTAACTGAGTTAAGCAGTTAACAGAGTGAGCAGCACACTTGAAGTGCTTTAAACAATTTAGCTGTGCTTATTATTACTTGCTGACTCCATTTTGTGACCCCACAATTATCGTTCCTGATAGGCTGTGAACTCTCAGAGGGAAGGGGGCCTGGCTCTAGTAAATGACTCTTAAGATGTGTGCATGATTGAATAATTAACTGAATGAAGAATGTGGTAGTAAGAGAGGGGCCTTTAAAAGTTGTGCAGCAGGTGCTGCCTCCAGGGATGATAAGCAGGCAGAGGAAATTATGCCACTAAAGGACAGTTGAAGGAAAGCAACTCTGAAGAGTGAATTCTGAGGTTGTATTTTTGGTTCTTTCAAGGGGTCATGTGCACAGCGTGACATCCTGTGATCAATGGAATCTGAACAGCCAAGATTTGGTGTCTTACTGTTGTTCTTATTAAATTTCCATTGGTTGTTTAACCTTTCCTTAAATGATATGTTTTTTTAAAAAAATCTAAATACTAGTGACTCATTTTCTAGAAGGGAAATATATAAAGGAGAACTGAGAAGTATTCATATGCCTCAGAGAAAGCAGATTTTTACTATATATACAAGCAATATGCCCTTTTTAAGGGATACATAGGAGAATTCTTTCATTTGGATAAAACAATAAATATTGCTGTCAACACTTGCTTAGAGCCCTCACTGAGTTTCATGTCTCTGTATTGTTCTGTTCTTCCTGTGCTTTGCTAGTCTTTCTTTACATGAAGAGGGAATACTGATTAATTCAGTTTGAACAGGGATAGAGTTTATAAGCAAAGGGGAGCACAGCTCAAATACTTTAAGAGCTTCTCACTTGTAAAAAAGGAAAAGGGATACAACTTTTATCTCTAATTTATGGCAATTTTGCACACTTATCTTTCAATTCTGTCATCCGTATCAATTATAGATTATATGCTGTAAGAATTCATATAAAACTCCTGGAAAACTTATAGACAAATTCTTGTTTGTGCCTAAATTAATTTGGGGGGATCAATTTGTGGTCAGTTCAGTTAATTGGAACAACTGCTCTGTGATCATAATTGAGAGACAAGTGTATCCTATTAACTCCTTATGGTAGAAGTGTCCATTCTGAGCAAGTATTTGAATATGTAAAGAAAGTATATTTAGTGTAAGCTTTTTCATACTAGTAACATTGAAATAACATAGGTACATTTAGTCAATCCCATGAAGCAATGTGCAACTTTAGCTAGTTTTTTCTATTGGGTTAATGTATCTTTAGGACTTGATATAATTGGTTATGCATTAGAAAACTTTCTAATTGACTGTTTCTAGGTTATACAAACTTTTAGTATGGTACAAGTACATTTATCTTTGTCAATAACTCAAACACCAAAATACATATTTCTTCTGGGTAACTCTAGTATTAAAAAAAATCTAAAATTCTAACTTATGCATATATTTTGTTCTTTCTCCTCTTTTTTTCCTCCAAATCCTTACACTTAGGCAAAAGCCTACTTTTTTCTCATTTCACACTGTTCTTCCCAGAGAATTTACATTTAGGAAACACTATTTCATTATTGAATATGACAATTTTAATATGCAGTTGTTTCTTTTTTCTGCATGGTCTCATCTTCTTAGAGTCTATCATTATTCCAAATACAAGCATTACTTTGCTCCTGCTAAAATCCATGTTTGCAGTAAATGAAATCTTATATACGGCAAGTTTCAAATCATAAGAGTGTCTTTGTAGTTCACTTCTTAAATGAATTAATTGGCAATGAGGAGCCCATATGTCTAATTACCTGATAAGACTAATTGGACTAATTATCATTTCTATTTCCTGGGGGCAGAAAATTAGAGTCAGCTCCTAGACGCATAGTTTTTGTTGAATCACTTGCATTTTCAGAAGTCTATTCATTGCCAATTTTTGCTAGCCAACCTCCTCCAAATTGTGGTATTTGTTTAATTCTTTAATGTTATTTTTAAGCAGCTTTATTAAAGTATAGCTGACATACCACAGACTACATATATTTAAACTATACAATTTGCTAAGTTTTGACATCTATGTGTGAAAACATCACCACAATCAACATAAAGGACACAGCCATCACCCCTAAAGGTTTCCTCATTCCCTTTTGCAATCCCTCCCTCATTTCTCTCCTTACCCCATTCCTATTGCCAAGTAACCACTGCCCTTTCTATCAGTGTATATTAGCTTGTAATTCCTACCATATTATAATAAATGGAGTCATACAGTGGGCAATTATTTTTGTCTGGTTTCCTTCACTCATCGTTATTATTTTGAGATTCATCCATGTTGTGACATGTACCAATAATCCATTCATTTTATTGTCAAGTAGTATTCCATTGTCTAGATATATGACAATTTGTTTATTCTTTTATCTATCGATGGAGGTGATGGATATATTCTTTATCTTTATTGTGGTGATGGTTTCATGGGTGCCTGAATATAGCCAAACTCATCTAATTATATACATTAAGTATGTCCAGTTTTTTAAAATGTCAATTATAGGTCAATAAAGCTGTTAAAAAACAGAGGAGACTGGGTGTGGGATATATGAGAACTATCTTTTAAAAATAAATCTAAAACTATTATTGAAAAAAATCTATTCATTTTATTGATGAGTAGTATTCCATTGTATACATACATGACAATTTGGTTATTCCTCCACCTATTGATGGACCCTGCAATTGTTTCAATTTGGGGGCTATTATCAATAAAGCTGCTATAAACATTCATGTACAAGTGTTTATATGGATTTATACTTTTATTCCTTTTGGATAAATAACTGGGAGTGGAACAGATATGATAGCTGTTTAACTTTTAACTGCCAAACTGGTTTCCAAAGTGATTGTGTCATTCTTTTTCACCTCCGCCAGTATACTTTAGAGTTGAAGTTCTTGCATATACTAACATTTGGTATTATCAATTTTTAAATAAATATTTTAGCTATTATGATAGATGTGTAATGTTACATTGTTGTGGCTTTATTTTGCATTTCTAGAATGACTATGAAGATATACATCTTTCCTGTGCCTGTTTGCCCTCTGTATATCTTCTTTAGTCAGGTGTCTATGCAAATCTGTGCCCATTTTTGATCGGATTTTTAAATTTATTACCAATTACTTTTAAGACTTATTTATACATTGCGACACAAGCCCTTTGTCAGATGTGCAATTTGCAGATAATTTCTCCCAGTCTGTAGCTTGCATTTTCATCTCTTAATGAAATATTTCACAGAGCACAAGTTTTTCATTTTGATGAAATTCAGTTTGTCAATTTGTCCTTTTGTGAATCATACCTCTGGTGCAATGTCTAAGAAATCTTTGCCTAACCCAAGATCACAATGGTTTTCATGTAGAAGTTTTGTAGTTTTCAGTTTTACATTCAGGCCTGTGATGCATTTTGAGTTGTTTTTGTGTATGTACAGCACAAAGTGTGGATCAAATTCCATTTTTTTAGCACATGGATATCCATTTGTGCCAACACCCTATATTGAATAGATTTTTTTTTCTCCACTACATTAGCTTTGTACCTCTATGATAAATCATTTTTCGGAATATATCTGAGCATAGTTCTGGAATCTCCATTCACTTCCATTGATCTGTCAAATTTTATGCCAATCCCACTCTATGTTGATTACTGTACTATATGTCAGTCTTGAATTCAGCTAGTGTGGTCAGAGAGTATACTTTCTGTTACCCGAATATTTGTGAATATACCAAGATTTGTTTTATGGCCCAGAATGTGGTCTACCAGGGTAAATACCCATTATACACTTGAAAAGAATGTGTAGTCTGCTGTTGCTGAGTGGGGTGTTCTATAAATGACAGTGAAGTCAAATCTGTTGACAGTGCTGTATTTTCTATATCTTTACTGATTTTCTATCAAACTTGCTCTTTCAATTATTGAAAAGGCGGAAGTGAAAGCTCTATCATTTTTGGATTATCTAATTCTCCTTATAGTTGTATCAGTTCTTGCATCATGTATTTTGAAGTTCTGTTACTAGATGTATGAACAGATGAGACTGTTACGTCACCTTGATAAACTGACTGCTTTATTATTGTGAAAGCACCATCTCTATCCCTGGTAACAGTGTTTGCTCTGATATTCTCTCTGGTATTTTTTTTTTAATATATAAATTTATTTATTTTTGGCTGTGTTGGGTCTTTGTTGCTGCGTGCAGGCTTTCTCTAGTTGCAGTGAGCGGGGGCTACTCTTCGTTGCGGTGCGCAGGCTTCTTACTGTGGTGGCTTCTCTTGTTGTGGAGCATGGGCTTTAGAGCATGCAGGCTTCAGTAGTTGTGGCACGTGGGCTCAGCTGTTGTGGCTTATGGGCTCTAGAGCGCAGACTCAGTAGTTGTGGCACACAGGCTTAGTCGCTCTGCGGCATGTGGGATCTTCCCACACCAGGGCTCGAACCCGTGTCCCCTGCACTGGCAGGCAGGTTCTTAACCACTGTGCCACCAGGGAAGCCCTCTCTCTGGTATTAATATCACCACTCCTATTTCCTTTTGACTAGTGCTACCATCATATAACTTTTTTCATCTTTTACTTTTAATCCATTTGTATCTTTAGAATTAAGTACATTTCTGGTAGGCAGCATGTACTTGCATCTTACCTTTTTATCCAAACTGACAATTTTTGTTTTTTAACTTAGGTATTTAGATCATTTATATTTTTTCTATTTTTTAACATTTTGAAATAATTACATACATTTTATTCAGTTTTTCCAAATTGTTAAATATTGTAAAATTAGAGTACAATATCAAGAACAGGAAATTGACATTGGTAAAATATTTGTGTGTAATTCTACATCATTTTATAACATGTGTAGAACTGTATAACCACACCACAATCAAGATACAGAAGCATTTCATCATGGCAAAGACCTTCCTCATGATACCCCTTTACAGTTGCACCTGCCATTTCTATAATCTCTGTTACCAAAGCGCTATAATTTTGCCATTTTGAGAATGTTAATAAATGAAATCTTACTGTATATGACCTTTGAGACTTGCTTTTTTCATTCAGAATAACACCCTTGAGATCCATCCAAGCTGTTGTGTATATCAAAGGTCTACTTCTTTTCATTGTTGAGCAGTATTTCATGGTGTGGATATACTAGTTTGCTTAACCACTCACCTATTGAGAGAGATTTTGCCTCCTTTGAGTTTTTGAGTAATACAAATAAATCTGCTAGGAACAACATATAGAGGTTTTTATGTAGACCATATGTTTTATTTATCTATGATAGATGCCCAAGAGTATAATTGCTGGTTCTATGAGTTGTATGTTTAGATATTTTAAAGACACTGCCAAAAAAATTTTCAGAGTGGCTACAACATTTTACATCTCCACCAGCAATATATGAGACATCCTGTTTCTCTACATTCTTGCTAGCATTTAGTATTGTCACTAAATTTTATTTTAGTTGTTCTATGTGTTATAACATCTCATCATGGATTTAATTTGCATTTCCCTGAGACATAGTGATGTTGAATATCTTTTCATGTGCTATCTCCTATATGTATATATTTTTCAGTGAAAAGAATCTTCATGTTTTTTGTCCATTTTATAACTAAATTTTTGCTTTGTTTTTAATGTTGAGTTTTAAGACTCTTTTACACACCCTAGATGTGTCTTTTGTCAGATATATGGTTTGCAAATATTTTCTTTCAACATGTAGCTTGTTTTTTCATCTTTTTGACCGGACTTTTAACAAAGCAAAAGTTTTTCATTTGTATGTAGTCCAATTTATCAATTTTATCTTTTAGAGATGATGATCTTGGTGTCAGGTCTAAGAATTGTTTTCCTAGTCATAGACCTTGAAGATTTCCTCCTATGATATTTTTTCTAAAAATGTTATAGTTTTGTGTTTTACATTTAAATTTGTGCTCCATTTCAGTCAATAGTTGAATAAAATGTGAGATTTAGATCAAGGTTCTTTTTATTTTATTTTTTTACCTATGTATATCCAGTTGCTCAAGCACTATTTGTTGAAAATACTGTGTTTCTTTGATTGACTTGCTTTTGCACCTTTGTCAGAAATTAGTTGGTTACAAATGTGTGGGCTATTTTTGGGTTCTCTATTTTGCTCATCTATTGATCTATGTATCTATTCCAGGATATGCTCCAACTTGGTATGTGTACCATGGGTGCTTGAAAAAATGTGTATTTTACTGTTATTGAGTGAGGTTTTCTATAAATGTCAATTCGATCTTATTAGTTCATATATTGTTGAGTTAATATGTTGTTGAATTATTCTATATGCTTGCTGATTTTCTGTCTAGTTATTCAAACAATTGTTGAAATAAGGACATTGACATCTGCAACAAAATTGTGGATTTGTCTATTTATCCCATTTCTATCAGTTTGGGTTTTTTTTTGCAGTATGCGGGCCTCTCACTGTTGTGGCCTCTCCTGTTGCGGTACACAGGCTCCGGACGCGCAGACTCAGTAGCCATGGCTCACGGGCCTAGCTGCTCTGCAGCATGTGGGATCTTCCCGGACTGGGGCACGAACCCGAGTCCCGTGCATCGGCAGGTGGACTCTCAACCACTGTGCCACCAGGGAAGCCCTAGAGCAACAGATTTTTGAATGTTGATTTTGTATCCTTCATTGTTACTGAATTCTTTTATTAATTCTACCGTTTTTTTAATGGAATTTTTGGGGTTTTCTGTGTATATGATCATGTCATCTGCAAACAGGGATAATCTTATTTCTTCCTTTCTGATTTGGATGCTTTTTTCCCCTTGTCCAATTGCTCTAGCTATGACTTCCAATACCATGTTGAAAAGAAATAGCAAGAGTGGGAATCGTTGTCTTGTTCCTGATCTTCGAGGAAAAGTCAGTTTTTCACCATTGAGCGTGATGTTAGCCATGGGCTTTTCATACACGGCCTTCATCATGTAGAGATATTTTCTTTCTATTCTTCATTTGTTGAGAGTTTTTATCCTGAAAGTGTGTTGAATTTTGTCAAATGCTTTTCTCTGAATCTATTAAGATGATCATGTGATTTTTATCCCTTATCTTGTTGAGGTAGTGTATCACATGAATTGATTTTTGTATATTGGCATATCCTTGCATCCCAGGGATAAATCCCACTTGGTTGTGGTGTATGATCCTTTTATTGTGCTGTTGAATTCAATTTGCTAGTATTTTGGTGATGAATTTTACGACTACATTTATCAAGGATGTTGGCCTACAGTTTTCTTTTCTTGGGGTGTTTTCATCTGGCTTCAGTATCAGGGTAATGCTGGCCTCATAAAATGAATTTGGAAATGTTCCCTCCTCTTCAATTTTTTGGAATAGTTCTAGAAAAATTGCTGTTAATTCTCCCTTAAATGTTGGGTAGAAGTCAACATGAGCTTGTACTTCAACATGAGTTCATACTTCATGTTGAAAGGGAAGTACTTTGAATCTTGTATTGTAGTGTCACTTCAGCTTGTCTACTTGTTTAATAAATCACCATGTATCAATATATATTATGAAAGCAATTAAAACTTCCAAGCTTTAATCTTTAAATCGGAAAATTAAACAAACCATCTGGTGACTTTTCTGTAATGTAAATCTATACAGAAAAAAATTGTGATATGTACTGCCCTCTGCAGTCTAAATTCAAATTCTGTATTTTGGTAAACTTTGAAAATTGTTTAAATTGCTAAGTAAAACACTAATTTTTGTTGAAGGGAAGTTCCAACATAAATCAGAGTGCCCAAAGGTGATGAAACCCACTTTTGAGTACCTGGTAGTGCCAAAGGAGGTAAAACTGGGTGTCTAGTGTCAACAGAACCAGTAACAGCATGTCATCTGATCTTGACTGTACTTGGCCAGTTCCTGCCCATTTCTGAGCCTAGTTCTCTATCCTTCCAGCTGAGTGTCTGCTTCTCTTCTAAAAACGTATTTTTCTGCCTAAGTGAGCCAAAATTGTGTTTTGCTGTTTTCAACCAAAAATCTTGACTGACATCAATAGTAAACAGGAATTTATTTAATTGCTGACTTATAATTGCAAAGCAAAATGCTTATGAGCAGATACTATCAAAATATTATAAATAAAATGCATTAGAGATGATAAAATATAGATTAAAACTCAGATGCTAATGATTAGAGCTCGTACTTCATGTTGAAAGGGAAGTATTTTGAATCTTGTATTGTAGTGTCACTCTAGCTTGTCCATTTGTTTAATAAATCACCATGTATCAATATATATTGCGAAAGCAATTAAAACTGCCAAGCGTCAATCTTTAAATCAGAAAATTAAACAAATAACTAACTAAATAAATACTGAGCAATTCTGGAAACATTAGAAGGTGGATTTCTAGAGTTTTTACATCTTTCCCTGCCTTAGATTACAGTTGTGTGCGCTTCCAAGTAACTTAATTATTTCCCATCCATCCATTCAAATATCCCCAAGATGAAAGAACTGAAATAGAAGAAAAAGAAAGTTTTACTAGTCATTAAGTTACTTGAGAGTGAATATTATTCTCTAGTGGATACAGAAGAAAGAAAATGATATTTTCCATAATATTCACTTAAACAGATTCAGCTTAGTTTTTCTTCCAACTGTAGAAACTAATACAGATCTAAAAAGCATCTGCATTACATCTCTATAACCTGAAGCTTATGAGCATTACTGCAGCTGTTGAATTTCTGGTGGAATGTATTTATTAGTTATATTTCAGGAGAGTTCATAGTATGTACATAACTGTAAGAATGTGATTGTCTTAAAAAAGATAAGAAAAGGAAAGAAAACCTGAAACAGTGGCTTACATACACAGAGTGTATTTTTATCAGCTAACCTGTCAGGAGGTAGCCTGTGCAATAGGAAGCCATCAGGGAATCATGGCTCCTTCCATCTTCCTACTCCACTATCCTACTCTCATGTGTCAGACTGGAAGAAGAAAAGGGGTCAAAACAATCTCCTCCTAAAACTTTTCTTCTTCTCCTCCTTCTCCTCCTCCTCCTCCTTCTCCTTCCTCCTCTTCCTCTTCTTCTCGTCCTCCTTATTCCTCTTCCTCTTCTTTTTTGTAAGATAACTGCATACTGCATACATCTCACAAACAAACAAAACTACCTCTCATCTGGCTACCCTGGCTAGAAGAGAGGCTGAACCAGTGACTAATTTAGCTTTCCAGTCTCTTTAGTAGAAGGAAGCAAGGGAGAACGGGTTGTAAATAAACAGCTTTTGAGGAGCCAGTCCACAATATCTGCAGCTGTGTGTTTACCTGTTAGAGGAAGTTCAAAGCACTTCGAATGAACTGAAACAATTAATCATACTTGATTATTTTCATAATTGATAGTAGGTTTAGCTGAAAGAACCAAATCAATTAGTTGTTTTGGCACCTGAGGAAATAGCTTGAGAAGGACTAGTGCCTTTCAGAAAATTACACAACAGCAAAATCTTTAGAATGGGCTGTGTGTTCATGGCCAGGAAAAGATTCTCATAGTATTGTGCTGTTCTTGTGAGGCAGGAATATGAGAAAATCTTCTGGCTCAATGCCTAATTTCTGTCAGGTTTTATACTAAGACAATTTGTACCATCACAAAGTGTGTATTTTTGTTTCTTAACTAACTGAAGGTGTAGACCAAGTCCCATAATGCCACACTTTTCAATGAAGCAAAGTAGTTCATTTGAAATTTGAAGGTCATTTAATACTCTCTGTCCAAGACAACTAAAATGTGATTCTGTGAAATGAATTCATACTTTCACAATATGGATATTTTTGAAAGAAAGGCCTAGATTAAATGTCATTCATTACTTTAGAGATGAAATAATAAATGAACTCAAAGAATAATTTTCTGAAGCCCCAAAGTTAACTTGTGTCTCTCACTGTGCTATGTGATGTCACCCAATAGGAGGTCTGCATTGCTGTGCTGTACTTCCCCTTGGGTATGTCAAACCTGTGGCATTAATTTCTTCTTTGTCAGTCATGACCATGAGAACAAATGGTCCTTTATGTCCAAGGAACATGTATATGCCACAGCTGCTCCCCGCAACAAACACAAGTGTGGAAATCAAGGAAAGTGACTTATTAGAAAGTGTTTGATATAGTATTTTTATAAATTGGTCTTCCTGACATGTTTAATGAATTCTAATGTCTTACCTTCTTTGAAACCAAACCATAAAATAAAGAGTGAAGAAGGACTATCTCTTCTTGACAGTAGAATTCTAATTAATAGTTGGCTAAGAAATGATGGAAATAGATAATATCCATTAGGTAAGCCCCAGAAAATCATTATTGGATGCTAAAATTAATAGGACAAAGTATGACAAGAAACAGGATATTTGCCTAGTTTTAAAGTTTCTCTACACAAGATACATATTAACAAAAAGGAGGAAACGGTACCTTCACAGTAATGGGACCTGACAGATACCACCTGAACTAATGGATCTAGGTTAACATGAGACATACCGTTTTCCTGCACCTCCTCATGCTTGGGTGCACTGAGAAGGGCCAGCATCCCCTCAGATATCCTGGTGGCTCTCTCTGCATCCTTCCCTGTGCACTCTGGGCTCCTTCACTTCTCCTTACGCTAAGATGACCTCCAAGTTCCTACACCTTATAGGTCTTTCTAGTCTTGTGACCATTTCCCCAGGAAATTTCTAGGTGTATCCTTCATTCAGAAGGCTGAGTTAGTGTAATGGGGAATAAAAAAAGAATAAGACACACCACTGAGCCTCCACAACTTCAGAGCTTGGTCAAGAATACATAAATATGAGCACATAAATATACAACAAACGTAACTAAGTTCTATGATGTAGGTAGAAGCAATGTCACTGGCACCGGTAAGCTGGGCTTGGACGAAATGAGCACTGGCTAGTATATTTAGAATCTTATATCTGTCACATTCTCAGGGAGGACATGCATCCTCAGATAAGAACCATTAAAACACAAGACCAGGGAGGCTTCTGGGAAGATGGTGGAAGAGTAAGACGCAGAGATCACCTTCCTCCCCACAGATACACCAGAAATACATCTACACGTGGAACAACTCCTACAGAACACCTACTGAACGCTGGCAGAAGACCACAGACCTCCCAAAAGGCAAGAAACCCCCCCACGTACCTGGGTAGGGCAAAAGAAAAAAGAATAAACACAGACAAAAGACTAGGGACGGTACCTGCACCAGTGGGAGGGAGCTGTGAAGGAGGAAAGGATTCCACACACTAGGAAGCCCCTTCGCGGGCGGACACTGTGGGTGGCGGAGAGGGAAAGCTTCGGAGCCGTGGGGGAGAGCGCAGCCACAGGGCTGCGGAGGGCAAAGCGGAGAGATTCCCGCACAGAGGATCAGTGCCAACCGGCACTCACCAGCCCGAGAGGCTTGTCTGCTCACCCGCCGGGGCGGGCGGGGCTGGGAGCTTAGGTTCGGGCTTCGGTCAGAGCACAGGGAGAGGTCTGGGGTTGGCGGCGTGAACACAGCCTGCAGGGGGTTAGTGCGCCACGGCTAGCCGGGAGGGAGTCTGGGGAAAAGTCTGGACTTGCTGAAGAGGTAAGAGACTTTTCCTTACTTCTTTGTTTCCTGGTGCGCGAGAAGAGGGGATTAAGAGCGCTGCTTAAAGGAGCTTCAGAGACGGGCGCGAGTCGCGGCTAAAAGCGTGGACCCCAAAGACGGGCATGAGACGCTAAGGCTGCTGCTGCCGCCACCAAGAAGCCTGTGTGCGAACACAGGCCACTCTCCACACCCCGCTTCCAGGGAGCCTGTGCGGCCCGCCACTGCCAGCGTCCCGGGATCCAGGGTCAACTCCTCCCGGAGAACGCACGATGGGCCTCAGGCTGGTGTAATGTCACGCCGGCCTCTGCCGCCGCAGGCCCGCCCCGCACTCTGTGCCCCTCACCACCCCCTCACCCCAGCCTGAATGAGCCAGAGCCCCCGAATCAGCGGCTCCTTTAACCCTGTCCCGTCTGAGCGAAGAACAGACGCCCTCTGGCGACCTACACGCAGAGGCGTGGCCAAATCCAAAGCTGAGCCTCTAGGAGCTGTGAGACCAAAGAAGAGAAAGGGAAATCTCTCCCAGCAGCCTCAGAAGGAGCGGATTAAAGCTCCACAATCAACTTGATGCACCCTGCATCTGTGGAATACATGAATAGACAACGAATCATCCCAAATTAACGAGGTGGACTTTGAGAGCAAGAGTTATTTTTTCCCCTTTTCCTCTTTTTGTGAGTGTGTATGTCTATGCCTCTGTGTGAGATTTTGTCTCTATAGCTTTGATTCCACCATTTCTCCTAGGGTTCTATCCGTCCTTTTTTTACAAAATTTTTTTTCTTAACAATTATTTTTTACTTTAATAACTATTTTACTTTATCTTCTTTCTTTCTTTCTTACCTTCCTTCCCTCCTTTAGACAACAAATCATCCCAAATTCAGGAGGTGGACTTTGAGAGCAAGGTTTATGATTTTTTCCCCTTTTCCTCTTTTTGTGAGTGTGTATGCGTATGCATCTGTGTGACATGTTCTCTGTATAGCTTTGCTTCCACCATTTGTCCTAGGGTTCTATCCGTCAGTTTTATTTTCGTTTTTGTAATTTTTTTCCTCTTAATAATTATTTTTTTATTTTAATAACTTACTTATATTTTATCTTACTTTACTTTATTTTACCTTATCTCTTCTATTTTTCCTTCCTTTCCTCCTTCCTTCCTCCCTCCTTTCTTCCTTTCTTTCTTTTTTTTTTTTTTTTTTTTGCGGTACGCGGGCCTCTCACTGTTGTGGCCTCTCCCGTTGCGGAGCATAGGCTCCGGACGCGCAGGCTCAGCGGCCATGGCTCATGGGCCCAGCCGCTCCGCGGCATGTGGGATCCTCCCAGACCGGGGCACGAACCCATGTCCCCTGTATCGGCAGGCGGACTCTCAACCACTGCGCCACCAGGGAAGCCCCTTCCTTTCTTTCATTCTTTCTTTCTTTCTCTCGTTCTACTAATTCTTTCTTTCTACTTTTTCTCCCTTTTATTCTGAGCTGTGTGGATGAAAGGCTCTTTGTGCTGCAGACAGGAGTCAGTGCTGTGCCTCTGAGGAGGGAGAGCCAACTTCAGGACACTGGTCCCCAAGAGACCTCCCAGCTCCACATAATATCAAATGGCGAAAATCTCCCAGAGATCTCCATCTCCACACCAGCATCCAGCTTCACTCAACAACCAGCAAGCTACAGTGCTGGACATCCTATGCCAAACAACCAGCAAGACAGGAACACAACCCCACCCATTAGCAGAAAGGCTGCTTAAAATCATAATAAGTCCACAGACACCCCAAAACACACCACCAGACATGGACCTGCCCACCAGAAAGACAAGATCCAGCGTCATCCACCAGAACACAGGCACTAGTCCCCTCCACCAGGAAGCCTACACAACCCACTGAGCCAACCTTAGCCACTGAGGACAGACACCAAAAACAATGGGAACTACAAACCTGCAGCCTGCAAAAAGGAGACCCCAAACACAGTAAAATAAGCAAAATGGGAAGAAAGAAAAACACACCACAGATGAAGAAGCAAGATAAAAAAGCCAACAGACCTAACAAATAAAGAGGAAATAGGCAGTCTACCTGAAAAAGAATTCACAATAATGATGGTAAAGATCATCCAAAATCTTGGAAATAAAATAGACAAAATGCAAGAAACATTTAACAAGGACCTAGGAGAACTAAAGATGAAACAAATAATGATGAACAACACAATAAATGAAATTAAAAATACTCCAGATGGGATCAATAGCAGAATAACTGAGGCAGAAGAACAGATAAGTGATCTGAAAGATAAAATAGTGGAAATAACTACTGCAGAGCAGAATAAAGAAAAAGAATGAAAAGAATAGAGGACAGTCTCAGAGACCTCTGGGACAACATTAAACGCACCAACATTCGAATTATAGGGGTTCCAGAAGAAGAAGAGAAAAAGAAAGGGACTGAGAAAATATTTGAAGAGATTATAGTTGAAAACTTCCCTAATATGGGAAAGGAAATAGTTAATCAAGTCCAAGAAGTACAGAGAGTCCCATACAGGATAAATCCAAGGAGAAATACGCCAAGACACATATTAATCAAACTGTCAAAAATTAAATACAAAGAAAACATACTAAAAGCAGCAAGCGAAAAACAACAAATAACACACAAGGGAATCCCCATAAGGTTAACAGCTGATCTTTCAGAAGAAACTCTGCAAACCAGAAGGGAGTGGCAGGACATATTTAAAGTGATGAAAGAGAAAAACCTGCAACCAAGATTACTCTACCCAGCAAGGATCTCATTCAGATTAGATGGAGAAATTAAAACCTTTACAGACAAGCAAAAGCTGAGAGAGTTCAGCACCACCAAACCAGCTTTACAGCAACTGCTAAAGGAACTTCTCTAGGCAAGAAACACAAGAGAAGGGAAAGACATACAATACCGAACCCAAAACAATTAAGAAAATGGGAACAGGAACATACATATCGATAATTATCTGAAATGTAAATGGACTAAATGCTCCCACCAAAAGACACAGATTGGCTGAATGGATCCAAAAATAAGACCCATATATTTGCTGTCTACAAGAGACCCACTTCAGACCTATGGACACATACAGACTGAAACTGAGGGGATGGAAAAAGATATTTCATGCAAATGGAAACCAAAAGAAAGCTGGAGTAGCAATTCTCATATCAGACAAAACAGACTTTAAAATAATGACTATTACAAGAGACAAAGAAGGACACTACATAATGATCAAGGGATCCATCCAAGAAGAAGATATAACAATTGTAAATATTTATGCACCCAACATAGGAGCACCTCAATACATAAGGCAAATACTAACAGCCAAAAAAGGGGAAATCGACAGTAACACATTCATAGTAGGGGACTTTAACACCCCACTTTCGCCGATGGACAGATCATCCAAAATGAAAATAAATAAGGAGACACAAGCTTTAAATGATGCATTAAACAAGATGGACTTAATTGATATTTATAGAACATTCCATCCAAAAACAACAGAATACACATTTTTCTCAAGTGCTCATGAAACATTCTCCAGGACAGATCATATCTTGGGTCACATATCAAGCCTTGGTAAATTTAAGAAAATTGAAATTGTATCAAGTATCTTTTCCGACCACAATGCTATGAGACTAGATATCAATTACAGGAAAAGATCTGTAAAAAATACAAACACATGGAGGCTAAACAATACACTACTTAATAACGAAGTGATCACTGAAGAAATCAAAGAGGAAATGAAAAATACCTAGAAACAAATGACAATGGAGACACACAACCCAAAATCTATGGGGTGCAGCAAAAGCAGTTCTAAGAGGGAGGTTTATAGCAATACTAGCCTACCTTAAGAAACAGGAAACATCTCGAATAAACAACCTAACCTTGCACCTAAAGCAATTAGAGAAAGAAGAACAAAAACCCCTCAAAGTTAGCAGAAGGAAAGAAATCATAAAGATCAGATCAGAAATAAATGAAAAAGAAATGAAGGAAACGATAGCAAAGATCAATAAAACTAAAAGCTGGTTCTTTGAGAAGATAAACAAAATTGATAAACCATTAGCCAGACTCATCAAGAAAAAAAGGGAGAAGACTCAAATCAATAGAATTAGAAATGAAAACAGAGAAGTAACAACTGACACTGCAGAAATACAAAAGATCATGAGAGATTACTACAAGCAACTCTATGCCAATATACTGGACAAATTCTTAGAAATGCACAACCAGCCAAGACTGAATCAGGAAGAAATAGAAAATATGAACAGACCAATCACAAGCACTGACATTGAAACTGTGATTAAAAATCTTCCAACAAACAAAAGCCCAGGACCAGTTGGCTTCACAGGCGAATTTTATCAAACATTTAGAGAAGAGCTAACACCTATCTTTCTCAAACTCTTCCAAAATATCGCAGAGGGAGGAACATTCCCAAACTCATTCTATGAGGCCACCATCACCCCGATACCAAAACTAGACAATGATGTCACAAAGAAAGAAAACTACAGGCCAATATCACTGATGAACATAGATGCAAAAATCCTCCACAAAATACTAGTAAACAGAATCCAACACCACATTAAACGGATCATACACCATGATCATGTGGACTTTATTCCAGAAATGCAAGGATTCTGCAATATACGCAAATCAATCAACGTGATACACCATATTAACAAATTGAAGGAGAAAAACAATACGATCATCTCAATAGATGCAGAGAAAGCTTCTGACAAAATTCAACACCCATTTATGATAAAAACCCTGCAGAAAGTAGGCATAGAGGGAACTTTCCTCAACATAATAAAGGCCATATATGACAAACCCACAGCCAACATCGTCCTCAATGGTGAAAAACTGAAAGCATTTCCACTAAGATCAGAAACAAGACAAGGTTGTCCACTCTCACCACTCTTATTTAACAGAGTTTTGGAAGTTTTAGCCACAGCAATCAGAGAAGAAAAGGAAATAAAAGGAATTCAAATCGGAAAAGAAGAAGTAAAGCTGTCACTGTTTGCAGATGACATGATACTATAGATAGAGAATCCTAAAGTTGCTACCAGAAAACTACTAGAGTTAATCAATGAATTTCGTAAAGTAGCAGGATAAAAAATTAATGCACAGAAATCTCTGGCATTCCCATACACTAATGATGAAAATCTGAAAGTGAAATCAAGAAAACACTCCCATTTACCATTGCAACAAAAAGAATAAAATATCTAGGAATAAACCTACCTAAGGAGACACAAGACCTGTATGCAGAAAATTATAAGACACTGATGAAAGAAATTAAAGATGATACAAATAGATGGAGAGACATACCATGTTCCTGGATTGGAAGAATCAACATTGTGAAAATGACTCTACTACCCAAAGCAATCTATAGATTCAATGCAATCCCTATCAAATTACCACTGGCATTTTTCATAGAACTAGAACAAAAAAGTTCACAATTTGTATGGAAACACAAAAGACCCCAAATAGCCAAAGCAATCTTGAGAGCAAAAAACGGAGCTGGAGGAATCAGGCTCCCTGACTTCAGACTATACTACAAAGCTACAGTAATCTAGAGAGTATGGTACTGGCACAAAAACAGAAAGGTAGAGCACTGGAACAGGACAGAAAGCCCAGAGATAAACCCACGCACATATGGTCACCTTATCTTTGATAAAGGAGGCAGGAATGCACAGTGGAGAAAGGACAGCCTCTTCAATAAGAGGTTATGGGAAAACTAGACAGGTACATGTAAAAGTATGAGATTCGATCACTCCCTAATACCATACACAAAAATAAGCTCAAAACGGATTAAAGACCTAAATGTAAGGCCAGAAACTATCAAACTCTTAGAGGAAAACATAGGCAGAACACTCTATGACATAAATCACAGCAAGATTCTTTTTGACCCTCCTCGTAATGAAATGGAAATAAAAACAAAAATAAACAAATGGGACCTAATGCAACTTCAAAGCTTTTGCCCAGCAAAGGAAACCATAATCAGGACCAAAAGACAACCCTCAGAATGGGAGAAAATAATTGCAAATGAAGCAACTGACAAAGGATCAATTTCCAAAATTTACAAGCAACTCATGCAGCTCAATAACAAAAAAACAAACAACCCACTCCAAAAATGGGCAGAAGACCTAAATAGACATTTCTCCAAAGAAGATATACAGAGTGCCAACAAACACATGAAAGAATGCTCAACATCATTAATCATTAGGAAAATGCAAATCAAAACTACAATGAGATATCATCTCACACGAGTCAGAATGGCCATCATCAAAAAATGTACAAACAGTAAATGCTGGAGAGGGTGTGGAGAAAAGGGAACCCTCTTGCACTGCTGGTGGGAATGTGAACTAGTACAGCCACTATGGAGAACAGTATGGAGGTTCCTTAAAAAACTACAAATAGAACTACCATATGACCCAGCAATCCCACTACTGGGCATATACCCTGAGAAAACCATAATTCAAAAGGAGTCATGTACCAAAATGTTCATTGCAGCTCTCTTTACAATACCCTGGAATTGGAAACAACCTAAGTGCCCATCATCAGATGAATGGATAAAGAAGAAGTGGCACATATATACAATGGAATATTACTCAGCCATAAAAAGAAATGAAATTGAGCTATTTGTAATGAGGTGGATAGACCTAGAGTCTGTCATACAGAGTGAAGTAAGTCAGAAAGAGAAAGACAAATACCATATACTAACACATATATATGGAATTTAAGGGGAAAAATGTCATGGAGAACCTAGGGGTAAGACAGGACTAAAGACACAGACCTACTGGAGAACGGACTTGAGGATATGGGGAGGGGGAAGGGTGAGCTGTGACAAAGCGCGAGAGAGGCACGGACATATATACACTACAAAACGTAAGGTAGATAGCTAGTGGGAAGCAGCCGCATAGCACAGGGATATAAGCTCGGTGCTTTGTGACCGCCTGGAGGGGTGGGATAGGGAGGGTGGGAGGGAGGGAGACGCAAGAGAGAAGAGATATGGGAACATATGTATATGTATAACTGATTCTCTTTGTTATAAAGCAGAAACTAACACACCATTGTAAAGCAATTATACTCCAATAAAGATGTAAAAAAAGTATATATTAAAAAAACAAACAAACAAACACAAAAACAAAAAAACACAAGACCGGCGGCTTCCCTGGTGGCACAGTGGTTTAGAGTCTGCCTGCCAATGTAGGGGACAGAGGTTCGTGCCCCGGTCCGGGAAGATTCCACATGCCGCGGAGCGGCTGGGCCTGTGAGCCATGGCCGCTGAGCCTGCGCGTCTGGAGCCTGTGCTCCGCAACGGGAGAAGCCACAACAGTGAGAGGCCCGCGTACCGAAAAACAAAAAAAAGAAAAACACAAGATCGCATGTGTAAAAGGAGATGAAACAGAAAGTTCTGCCTGTCCACACCCCTGCTCAATTATCATTCTGATAATTTATCAAACGTTTCTCCCTTTTTATTTTCCTTCAATCATTTCTGCCCCCAAATTGTCCCTCTATTATCTCTTATCCCTTCCTAAAATCATCCCTTCTATTTTTCTGCCTTTGATATGTTCATAAAAATACCATGTAGATGTTGATAATGGAAGGAGACTATACACATATGGTGGCAGGGGTTGTATGGAAAATCTCTGTACCTTCCACTCAATTTTGCTATGAACCTAAAACTGCTCTAAAAAGTAAAGTCTGTTAAAAATTAAAATAATTTCTTAGGTATAGTGATATACATGGCCTCATAATTTTCATATCATCTAGGTATAAGCATTGTAATTTTTAATCTGTAGAATTGTTAATTACTGAAAAGTTTATGAGTGTGTGTGTGTGTGTTTGTGTGTGTGTGTGTGTGTGTAATCTGTTTTCTTTTGGGTCCATCAAAATGAAATTACCATCTGTGTTTAAGACTGATTTAAATATTTTCTTGACTGAAGGCCAAAGCAGTAGCAGAAAGAATCCTTGAAGCGCCTTCTAACATTGCATTTCCTTCCATTTTTAAGGCATTTTGGCAAAGCATCACCTTGTTCGTACACAATGACAGTGAATATTGGTATCACTTATCATCGATTAGTAGACTGTTCCTTGAGATCTTGGTAGCAATTACATTTTACTGATAGTATTAGAAGACCAAGGATGAAAGAAAGTCATTCAGATGTCTAGACAGTGAGTTACAGAAGTTAGGGTCCCTGGGAGAATGTGAATTAAAGATTAGCGAAGAGAATGAGTATAGTATGCAAAGAAAGCCATCAGTTTGCCCTTGAAAAGAGGAGATGAAACAAAAATTACAAAACAAGCACCATAACTGTCTAAACTCAATTTTCTCATTTTTTCTGGGCAGATCAGGTCTGTATACTGGTCAAATCTTTGTCCTGCTTTATAGCAGTTTTTAAAACAAATTTTAATGAGTACTCGTGTGGTGTTTTACCTTGTACAAATGGCTTTCTCTCACACCATCTCATGCATTTCTCCATAATTCTGTGAGATAGGTATGGGAAACACTCTCACTTTATAGATGAGAAAGCTGAGTCTCAGCAAGGGCTGGTATTTTGTCCCAGTTAACCAGGTCCAGTACATAGGGGACCAAGTTCTTGGACCACATCTCCTGCTCCAAGGTCCAAGATCTTCCCACAACACCGCTCAACTACTCAGAAACTAACTGGGGAAACAAGCTGTCAATAGCCATTGTCTGAAGGTTTTTGATCTAGCCTCTATGCTTAAAATTCTTGACTCTCAAAACACCCAAAAATGAATGATAAGTGACTTCTAGTATAACCTAAGAAAATACAGCCTTGAAGGTGATCTCCTAGAATAACATTAAGAATTAATTGAGGGGATGTCTTGCCAAGCTAAAGGCCCCTTGTCTATCCCAAGGGCTTCAGGGAGTAACCATCTCTTTCTTTCTCCACCCACTCCCCTCATGTTCCTGCTCAGCACCAATTCTGGATACCATTGCCATTCTGGGGTACCAAGGGGGCTGACAAATGTGTTACTCTTCTTCAAGCTGCTCATTACTTTATCAAACTTAATTTAAATAGTGAGTATGTCTTCCAAATGGCACTTAGGTATCTGTTCCTTTTCTAATATTCTCTAGGAAAGACAACATGTGATTCAGACAGTTCAATAGATTGTTTTCATGAAGCTGCCACATATTCAAAGGATGACAAAAATGTGCTGCAGCCTGAGATATAGGAAAGAACAATACAGAACAGTGACAAAAGGAACCATACAAATGTCCTTTCACTCTTCAGTCAATAACCACCTTCAGATATGAAATTCGGTTCATAGCATTAAAATGCATAATTACTCTGTAGAGCATAATTACCCCATACAGCATATTGTTGGTGAAAACATTTCTCAAAGCTGTTTTACATTTTTTAGACTTCAGTATGGTATCTCCATAACTTCTTCCTTTGAGGAAAGTGTTGATGTCAGATTATTTCTTCTAAAGCAGTGCCCTGATATTAAGTGGAGGCTCATTCCATACACAGGCTTTCCCATAACCACTCATAATCTCACCTTCTGTCTGACTCATCCCTAAGACTCCTGAAGCTTCTCTGAACCAATCACTAGTCATATAGAACTTTCATCAACTATTTACAAACTCTGCCCACCAGGAACCACCAATTAAAGGAGATGATTTAAGTGTGGAGAGTATCTGAAGGTTATGTGATCACAATAGCAAACATGATGAGAATAAGGAGAAAACAAAGGGATGACATTCTATCATTCCCATGTTCTAAGTCCTCAGTGATACAACTTTTCTGGTTCATATTTTCTATGTGAGTAGGTCCCCATTTCATTTTATGTTATGCATATATATATATTTCATTTTGGAATTAGAGGCCCTCATTACTCCCCTTCCAGTCTCATCCTTTTCACTACCACTCCCAGAGCCACATGTACACTGAGACTAAGTTATTTTAACTGCTATTTCCAAAGTCAACACAGATTCCTGTAAAACTTCTCTCTCTTAGTCCTTGTTTAGTAAATTAGACATCCTTACTGTATCTGTTGAATCTCACTGTAATGTGGAGTCAATTCATCACATTTGAGTGGAAAATGTCTCATAGAATCTAGAGAGACAGTTTAAGGCCTATATGGGAAAAGAATCTAAAAAAAAAAAAGAGTGGATATATGTATATGTATAGCTGATTCACTTTGCTGTACACCTCAAACTAACAGAACATTGTAAATCAACTATACTCCAATACAATTTTTTTAAAAAGTGAAAGGATTTTTTTAAAGTTTTTAAAATTTTGACTGACTCACTTGAATGAAGTCAATAGCCTAAGATAGGATGGTTCAATAAATTGATCGGCACTGGTTTACCTATGACCCAGTCTTTTCTTACTAGAGGCTCTGTAGAGCTCTACTTTGGTTAATTTATAAAGTAATGAATACTCCATTAACCACCATTTCCAGGGGATTCACAGCAGCTGTTTTATTATGTTGCTATCTCCCATAACACTAAATGTGTGTCATAAGAAATAAACATTTGGTAATTGTTTATTGATTTTAAGTCTTTATGAGGAAGCACCTTTGTCTTCAAAATTATTTTTTCAATGTTTTTGTTACTTTTAGTTTTCATTTTTAAAATACAGAAGATAATACCTTACCAAAGATGATATACAGATGGCAAATAAGCACACGAAAAGATGTTCAACATTGTACTTCATTAGGAAACTGCAAATTAAAACAGTGAGATACCATCACATACCTATTAGAATGGCTAAAATCCAAAACACTGACAATACCAAATGCTGATGAGGATGTGAAGCAACAGGAACCCTCACTCATTGCTGGTGGGAATGCAAAATGGTAGAGCCACTTTGGAAGACAGTTTGACAGTTTCTTACAAAACTAAACATAATATTACCACAAGACCAAACAATCACACTTCTTGGTATTTACCCAAATGAGTTAAAATATGTCCACACAAAAACTTGCACACAGATGTTTATAGCAGCTTTATTCATAATTACCAAAAGTTGGAAGCAACCAAGATATCCTTCAGTAGATGAATGCTTAAATAAACTGTGGTACATCCAGTGCTAAAAGAAATTAGCTATCAAGGCATAGAAACACATGGGGGAAGTAATAATGAATATTACTAAGTGACAGAAGCCAATTTTAAAAGGCTACATACTGTATGATTCCAACTATGACATTCTGGAAAAAGCATAACTATGGAAACAGTAAAAAGATAAGTGTCAGAATTTTTAAGGGGTTGGGGAGGGATGACTAGGTGGGGCACAGGGGGTGTTTAGGGCAGTGAAGCTATTCTGTATGATACCATACTGGTAGAATCATGTCATTTTACATTTGTCCAAACCCATGGAATTTGTCCAAACCCACAGTGTCCAATACGAAGTGTGAACCCTAATGTAAACTATGGACTTTGGGTGATAATGATGAATCAGTGTTAGTTCATTCACTGTAACAAATGTACCACTCTGGTGTAGGATGTTGATGGTACAGGAGGCGGTGTTGGAGGGAAGGGGAGGGAATATGTGGGAATTCTCTATACTTTCTCCTCAATTTTGCTGTGAAGCTAAATCTGCTCCAAAAATTATAGTCTATATATGTAGAAAAATACATAAGATAAACATTGTATTTGATATTATTTTATAAAGCATGCACCTATATTATTTTCTTATGGCATGAATTCATACATTCTTTGGGTCTAATATTGATATTTTACTCCAAAGATAACTATGGTTTTTGACTCTCAGCTCACATTCATAGGTCAAAAATCACGGATCTAATACACACACACACATAAACACACACACACACACACACACAAGCTTTATGGGAAATAAGTTTTCTAGATGGCATGGAGGTAAATGGGTTTATTTTTGGATTTCTTAGGTCATTTAAATATGCTCATTTGCTTCATGACTCTCCAAGGAGAGATGTGGTATGCAGGGTTTCTAAACATATCTTGAGAGATTAACCCCTCTGTCAAGGAGCTTCTTATATGCCAGGTGGTCAAAAAATAAAATTGAGAAAACCAAATAAGAATAGGGATACCAACTGTCCCAGAATTGGATGACTCCACAGTTCTCTCATTTCTACCACTCGCAGAAATTGCACTTGTAAGGTTATCTGTTGTTATGTCTTCATTTTTAAATCCAATGACCATTACTCAGTTCCCATCTTTCCTCTTGTAGCATTTCACACTATTGATCACTCCTTCTTGAAACTATTTGGCAACCAGGTCACAACACAGCCTTATTTTATCCTACTACCTCATTTGTTGCTGCTTCTGTTAACTTGGTTGGAATTCCTTGATCTCTAAATTATGTTGAAAAAAGCTTTGGAGCTCAGGTCTCAGATCTGTTCTCTTCTCTATCTATGCTTACTCTCTTGGCAATCTCATTTAATCTAACTTTAAATGCTCATCTATATCTGAGGATCCTCCAAGATGCATATGACTGCATCTTCATCATTCAGCAAGTCAAGAATGGAATAAGAATTAAGAAATATCAAGCTTTACATTACAAAATTCTGGGCTGCATATTCCTTTGAAATAAATGTTGCAAACTGTATTTCCTATTACATACTACCTGTGATGGTTAATTTTGTGTGTCAATTTGGAGGGTGGTTTTGGATGAGATTAAACTTTGAGCAAGCAGATTGCCCTCCGAAATGTTGATGAGTGTCATCCATTCAGCAGAAGGCCTGAATAGTGGAAAAAGATTGACCTCCCTGAGCAAGAGAGAATTCTTCAGCAGACTTCAGACTGTTTCCCTGGAGAACCCTTACTAATACACCATCCAAAGATTGAAAACAGAGTGAACAAACAAAAAAGAAGGAAGCTTAAATTTACTTAATATTTTCTACTTAATTTTCAAAGCTCCGATGATGTGCTTTGAATTAAGCTGTCTTCTATGCAGCTGTGAGATCACAGGCAAACATCAAGGACAAACCATCTTTTCTTTCTTTTGAGCTCTTTTCTTTTACTAAAAACAGGCCTCACTTGGGGCTAAAAATATGTGTTCTACCATGAAAGGAAAAAAAAAGATGCAAAACATCAACAATGAATGTGCTTATTCTGAAGAACAAAGCCCTTTGAGTGCTGTAATACATAAGTGAGGAAAGAGTAATTTTAACCCATTTCGAGAATTTTGAACTTGATAAGGAAGTTTATTACTGCCTTTGAATCTTTAATTTCTGGGCTTGACTGACAGCAAGTATGGAAACAAGAACATACAGGTATACCTATCTTGAAAAAAATCTTAGTAACTGCTTCTTCTTCGGGGAATTTTCTGGTTTTAGTATGTAATATTCACTCCTGGGTATACTTGAGATATCAAATATCTTTTGCAGAAATATAAATAACAGACAACAAGAAAACGTTAACCATTATTTGAGTCTTACTATGTGACTGGCTCCTTGTTAAACACTATTATACGTTATTTCACTTGGAATTTATACCACTGTGAGACAAGTACCATTATTTCCTCCATTTATAAATGATCATAGTTAGAAAATTTATTAATGGTCATTTGTTAATTTCACTGATATTTCAGTTGAGGAAATAGGTTAAAAGTGGTTAGGTGAGTTGTCTAATGATACATGGCTGGTTAATAGTAGAGTTGAGATCAAAATGCTGGCTAGTAACTACTGTTTGGTTAATCCATGGTAAATCATTATTGTGCCATTTATTTTGCATTATAGCAGCCTTTCTCAACCAGGGTTTCGTGAAAGAATTCAGCCTTATAGTCCTAAGACATCCATTGTATTTAATGGATAAAATTATCTTCTCTATGTCTAGAATTCATCCATTAACATCTGGCCAACTCCCGTTTGTCTTTTTTTTTTTTTTTTTTTTTTTTTTTTTTGCAGTACGCGGGCCTCTCACTGTTGTGGCCTCTCCCGTTGCGGAGCACAGGCTCCGGACGCGCAGGCTCAGCGGCCATGGCTCACAGGCCCAGCCGCTCCGCGGCATGTGGGATCTTCCCGGACCGGGGCACGAACCCGTGTCCCCTGCATCTGCAGGCGGACTCTCAACCACTGCGCCACCAGGGAAGCCCCCGTTTGTCTTTTATAAATCAGTTTCAATGTCACTTCCTTAGGGAAACCCTCCCATCCCCCAGGACATGCTAGATCCCCCTGTTATTCCTTCTCACAGCCCACACTTTTTATTCACAGCCCTTATCACAATTAGGGCTACTGTGATCTGTGCCAGTCTATCCCTCCACCTCCATCCATAAACTACGCTGAAAGCTCTGTGAGGGCAGTGGCCAAGTCTGTTTACCACTAACTCTCAGCACCTATCCCCTGGCCTGGATACAGTAGGCACCCCAGTATATGGAGTGTTTGATTCATGAATGAAGTAATGAATGGACTAATAGACCCAGGACAGCACAATGCAGGAACACTGCAGCCCCTTCTCATTTTGCCTCATTTGGCTAATCTAGCTTGGGTATGCTGGGAGGCTGACATTCCATCTCCTATACTTGGGCAGGGAGGGAATCCACTGTTTCCCAAAGATCCACATTGTCGTTGTTCTAGCCTCATAATGAACAACAGGCATTCCGCCCCAAGAATAAAGCCATCTCCCTGGAATCAACATAAAACCCAAAGGAAAGGCAACTAACATTAATACCTACTATTTGCCAATCAATTATGTATCTTATTTGATTTTCACATCAGCTCTGCAAAACAAATATAATTCCTATCTTTAAAGGTAATGCAACTGAGACTCAGAGAAGTTAAATGCCTTCTTATGATCACACAAAAAAGGCTAATCTGAAACATGGACCCATGTATGTATGGTTCTAAAGCTATGCTATTTCTCATATACCAAGCTTTGGTGGAGGAGGGTATCATGGTGACCCATCCTTAGTTTTAGTGCCACTGGGAGTGCCCATGACTGCCTCTCTGCCTCTAAAAACTAAAGGTATAGAAGGGAAGAACCTCCTAAAAAGGGAGGAAAGAGAAGAGTATACATAAAAAATTGGACCAAGTGTACTTCTGCTTATTCCTCAAATCTTTATTAAGTACCTGTATCAGGCACAGAGGCTGGGGACAAATAATGATTGTTTTATAAAAAATAACTTTAGATTTACAGAAAAGTTGTAAAGATAGTCCAGTGTTCCCTGTCTACCTTTCACCCAGTTTTCCCAAATGTAAGTACCTTATATAACTATGGTACATTTATCAAAAACTAGTAAGTTAAGGGATGCAACTAAGAGTTCACATGCCACATCTAAGAGACCACATGCTGCAACTAAGACCCGGAGCAGCCAAAATAAATAAATAAATATTTTTTAAAAAAAACTAGTAAGTTAACATTGGTGTATCACTATTAACTAAGCTATACATTTCACTCTTTTTTTTATTAAATCTCACTGCATGCTGAGAAATTATTTCCTAGAATGTTCATACTTATAGAAAATGTTATTTCAAATAGACTTTAGTAATATTTAAAGGAAAAGACCTTTGTTTCATGATGGAAATAGTTTTAGTTTCAGTAAGAGATAAATTAGGTTTAATTTAATTACACATACAGGTACCATGGGGATATGACTCTACTGACTTGTGAAATTGACAATATGTAATATCACTGATTTATATAATGCATTAAAAAATGGTGAGGTTCATGAGTGAGACCTTCTAACTTCACCCTCCTGGACAGATGTTTCCAAGTTATGTGATTATAATAACATCATTGAGAACAACAAAAATAATATCTGATATCTACTGTGGAGGAGGAAGAAATTTTTCTGTACCCTTCCAGGTTCTTCTGACTGGTCTAAAAATTAAATTGACATGGGACAGTTAACAGGAGAAAATCAAACAAAAATTTAGTAGCACATATACATGGGAGAGACCCTGGAGAACTGAGTAACTCATCACAGTGGCTGAAAACTTCATGTTAAATACCATATTCAGCTAAAGACAAAAGAGGATGTTGGGGGGAGTGGTTTGGGACCTCAGAGGGGGAGGAAGGCAACAGACACAGAGATGGAAAAGCAAATGTTTGGTAAACAAATGTTTGCTGTGCCATGCAGAAACAATGGGACACAGAGAGGAATTATAACAGACTTTCCTAGGATCCTCCCTGTCTACAAACTTAGTTCATACTATAGTTATCTATGATACCAGTTCCCTTGCTGGAACAGGTCCTCTATCTACATTCTTTAGGCAGGGGGGGAAAAGTCAAATTTTCTTCCTGAGTCTCTTGGGCCTTGATTGCTTTTAGCTAGAAATAATTCACATGCCAAAGAGACATTCTGGGGTAGCAAATTTCCCTCCCCTACACTCCTGAGAACATAGTATATGCCAATTATAGTTCTTATTTTATTTTTTTCCAACTTCACTGAGATATGACTGACAAATAAAAATTGTATATTTCTAGGTTGTACAATGTGATTTTTTAACATGTACAATGTGATGATTTAATATACATGTACACTGTGAAATGATTATCACGATCAAGTTAATTATGATACTATGATTGGTAAAAAGAAACATGTATTGGGTCTTCTACCCTTTTCCTGGCACAGGGCTCCTAAAACCCTTGGAATTTTCTATGATAAGAGCAATAAAGGAGTCTTTTGTTATGTTAATGAAGTGGCTTTTGGAAAGCCCTTGAGTAACCTAGGGAATGGGGGTTGGTTGCCAGGAAACCAACCAAAATTAGAGGATTGGAACTTTCAGTCCCACCTTCCATGACCTTTAGGGAAGGGAGAATGCTGGAGGTAGAATCAACTGTCAACGGCTAATGATTTAATCAATCACGCCCATGTAACAAAGCCTCCAAAAAGCCCAAAAGAACAGGTTTAGGAGAGCTTCCAGATTGGTGAACAGGTGGAGGTTTGGGGACAGTGGCGTGCTCAGAGAGGGCAATGGAAGCTCCACACCCCTCCACACATGGCTGGCCTTAAGAATCTTTTTCATCTGGACGTTCATCTGTATCCTTTATCGAATCCTTTTTTAATAAAGTAGTAAACAGTAAAGTCAACAGTTTTCCTGAATTCTGTGAGCCACTCTAGGTAGATAGTGTCAGAATTGAGCTACAGTAAGTCCCCTACATACGAACCTTCAAGTTGCGAACTTTCAAAGATGTGAACGTGCGTTCCATCAACGTCAGGCATGAGTGAAATTGCAGCTTGCCCTCCGTCTCCTACTGCTGACGATCCTTCAGCTCTACCATCTCCCACCTCCTCTCCCTCCTCCAGTCAGTAACTCTTCTTGCCTGTTCACTCGATGCCAGCCCCTGGATGCCAGCTGCTGTACTGTACTACTGTACTTTTCAAGGTACTGTACTGTAAGACTAAAAAGGTTTTATTTATTCTTGTGTTTGTTTTTTATGTATTATTTGTGTGAAAAGTATTATAAAACTACTACAGTACTATATAGCCGATTGTGTTAGTTGGGTACCTAGGCTAACTTCGTTGGACTTACAAACAAATTGGACTTACGAATGCACTCTCGGAATGGAACTTGTTTGTATGTAAGGGACTTACTGTAAATTGTAGGGCAGACAACCTGCTTGTGAGAATTGCTTGGAAAACACTCCACATTTAGTGACCAGAAGTGTCAGAATTGAAGTGTTCTGTGTGACTGTGGTAGTAGTGTAAATTAAAGGAGAAAGACACATAGGAGGGAAGAACTGGAGTATTTCCTAATATTCAATTGGTGATAGTGGTGTGTTTTTCTACTTCATAATTAAACATATCCGTCACCTCACACAGTTACTGTGTGTGTGTGTGTGTGTGTGTGTGTGTGTGTGTGTGTGTGTGGCAAAAACACTTAAGATTTGCTCTCTTAGCAAATTTCAAAGTATATAATACTGTTGTAAACAAAGAGCTTTGCTCACGACCCAGTTCTACAAGGACTAAGTCATAATCCATTGCAGTTGCCCACCGACAGTGCACTCTGAGAGGAATTCAAGATGAAAAACAGACCCCATAGATAGTTCAATGCATATCTCAGGAAGAATTTTAATGAACCCAGATTCTTATATCTTCTCATACATAGAAAAACACTAAAGTCATTAAATTGAGATATTTGTTCTTTGTGAATACCAGTAATCTTTTACCAAGATGCATGTTTGACTGCATGGATTCCCTAGCAAGAAATCACAAATAAGATGTTTTCTCTCCTACCTCTTTGGAGCAGTACCCTCAGAGCTACTCAGAGGCTGTCTCCCAGGCTATAGTCCTCAGTAAGACCCTGAATAAAACTTAAACCTATAACTCTTACATTGTTCATTTTTCTTGAAGTCTACACAGTACTACTGACTATAATCACCATGCTGTTCATTAGACCCCCAGAATTTACTCATCTTATAAAAGAACGCTTACACCATTTGACCAACATTTCCCCATTTCCCCTACCCTCCAGCCCCTGTCAACCACCATTCTACTCTCTGGTTCTATGATTTCAACTTTTTTAGATTGTGGAATCTAAAGGGAGATCATATAGTCTTTGTCTTCCTGTGTCTGGCTTATTTTGCCAGCTACTGTTCTAAGTGTTTTATGTCTTAATATATTTAATCCTCAGAACACCTATCTAGGCAAATTAACATTAATGTTGAGACTAAATTAACATTCAAAAGGAAATGGCAACTGGTGAGTTGAAGGCAAGATAAATATTTTGCTCAGTGTTCAGTGAGTTATGATGTTCATTAGAATGAGAGAACAGGGAAGTATTTAACAAACATCTCCTTTGTCTCCTAATTTACAGGTTAGTGAACTGATGCCCAGAGGTGACAGGTAAATCACAGTGGTCACATAACAATTCTGAAACATAGGGTTCAATTTTGGTATGTTGTAACTTTTACATAATTCATAGTTTGTCTCATCTCATCTATACAACCAAAGGTCAAAGAATAAATAGATCAATGGAACAGAAAGGAGAGCTTATAACCAGACCTGTGTGTCAAAATGTAAGATATGGTAACTGGAGATAGAATTGATTACTTAGTTTAGTGATTTTTTAAAAATTTATCTTTATTTCTTTTTGGCTGCGTTGGGTCTTAATTGCCATGCACGGGCTTTCTCTAGTCACAGGGAGTGGGAGCTACTCTTCGTTGTGGTGCACGGGCTTCTCACTGTGTTGGCTTCTCTTATTGCAGAGCACGGGCTCTAGGCATGTGGGTTTCAGGAGTTGTGGCACGTAGGCTCAGTAGTTGTGGCTTGCGGGCTCTAGAGCGCAGGCTCAGTAGCTGTGGCACACAGGCTTAGCTGTTCCACAGCATGTGGGATCTTCCCAGACCAGGGCTCGAACCCTGGTCCCCTGCATTGGCAGGCAGATTCTTAACCACTGCACCACCAGGGAAGCCCTCAGTGATTCTTAAGGTTGGTCCCCAAAAACATGGGGGCTTCTGATACTTCTTTGGGAGGTCTGAAAAATCAGAAACGTTTCTAAATGAATTTATAAATAATTATTTTCAGTTTTAAAGTATACTGCTATAACCCACATGGACAAATAAATTTTAGTTGCTTCAATCAAAAAGTATAAAGGCTTGCTAAGACCAAAGATCTTGGTCTGGCTTGTGATGGTCTGCTTAGTTTGGGTTGAATTGGTTCAGTCTTTAGGGAGCAATAAAGCTAGACTCTACAAAATGTATGAAAGAAAAGTCAAACAAGCATAAATCACCACTATGCACTTTATAAGCATATTCAAGATGTCAAAGTACAGTGAATATTTGTTTAATGGAGGAAAATAGGAAAGAGATTTTGGGGTTCGAAATAGGGAAACAAGAGGAAAATGCTGCTGAAGTGGACAAATGATAGTGTAGCATGCCATAACTTAAATGTATTAGTTAAACTACTTTCTGCGACTGAAGTTGTGAAAAAAAAATCAAAGAAGTCAAGTTTTTGCTGTATTGAATAATATGGATTTAACTTTCCCTGTTAGCGAATGTAAGAGAATGCTGGAAGACACGAGTCCGGTGTAAAAATTGTTATGATTCTATCTATGAAAATGTCTCATAAATGAAGTGCTTAAACATTTACAGGTAAATATTTATGACTTGAAGATTAGTTAAATAGCAATTCACCCATGCCTGAAAAACCTCACTCAGCCCTCTCATTTTTCCCACAAGCTGATGATAAGGTTCTATTCAAGAACTTCTACTATACATGATATTATTCTCAAAACTCTCTTCTTATCTATCAATAAAAAATCTCTCTCTTTACCAGAATCAAACAAATGTCATTTTGTTTTCATACTAAGAGTATTAAATATTAATTAAGAATAATACAGAAGAGTAAGATGTGGAGATCACCTTCCTCCCCACAAGTACATCAGAAATACATCTACATGTGGAACAACTCCTACAGAACACCTAGTGAACGCTGGCAGAAGACCTGAGACCTCCCAAAAGGCAAGAAACTCCCCACGTACCTGGGTAGGGCAAAAGAAAAAATAAAACACAGAGACAAAAGAATAGGGACGGGACCTGCACCTCTGGGAGGGAGCTGTGAAGGAGGAAAAGTTTCCACACACTAGGGAGACCCTTCACTGGCGGAGACTGACGGGGGGCTGGGGGGTGGCGGGGGGGGAGCTTCAGAGCCATGGAGGACAGCACAGCAACAGGGGTGCAGAGGGCAAACCGGAGAGATTCCCGCACAGAGGATTGGTGCCGACCAGCACTCACCAGCCCGAGAGGCTTGTCTGCTCACCTGCTGGGGCGGGTGGGGGCTGGGAGCTGAGGCTCGGGCTTCAGAGTTCAGACCCCAGGGACTGGACTGGGGTTGGCTGCATGAACACAGCCTGAAGGGGGCTAGTGCGCCACAGCTAGCCGGGAGGGAGTCCGGGAAAAGGTCTGGACCTAAGAGGCAAGAGACCACTGCTTCAGGGTGCACGAGGAGAGGGGATTCCTTCCCTGTCTGCCCACAGAGGGCAGAGCACCACTTAAACATGCTCCAGAGATGGGCAGCATGAGCTGTGGCTATCAGCTCAGACAACAGAGATGGGCATGAAACTCTAACACTGCTGCTGCAGCCACCAAGAATCCTGTGTGCAAGCACAGGTCACTATCCACACACCCCCAGGAGCCTGTGCAGTCCGCCCCTGCCAGGGTCCCACGATCCAGGGACAACTTCCCTGGGAGAACACATAGCATACCTCGGGCTGTTGCAACGTCATGCCAGCCTCTGCTGCCGCAGGCTCAACCCCCGTTCTGTACCCCAGCCTGACTGAGCAAGAGAACCCTAATCAGCGGCTCCTTTAACCCCGTCCTGTCTGAGCGAAGAACAGACACCCTCAGGCAACCTACATGCAGAGGCGGGGCCAAATCCAAAGCTGAACCCCAGGAACTGTGTGAACAAAGAAGAAAAAATAAATCTCTCCCAGCAGCCTCAGGAGCAGCAGATTAAATCTCCACAATCAACTTCATGTATCCTGCATTTGTGGAATACCTAAATAGACAACGAATCATTTCAAAATTGAGGTGGTCAACTTTGGGAGCAACAATATATATGTTTTTTTCCTTTTTCTCTTTTTGTGAGTGTCTATGTGTATGCACCTTTGTGTGATTTTGTCTGTATAGCTTTGCTTTTATCATTTGTCCTAGGGTTCTGTCTGTCCGTTTCTTTTGTTGTTCTTGTTTTATTCTTTTTCTTTTAGTATAGTTTTTAGCGCTTGTTATCATTGGTAGATTTGTTTTTTGGTTTGATTGCTCTCTCTTTTTTTTTCTTTTTATACTTTTTAGTGTTTTTATTTTTAATAATAATTTTTTATTATAATAACTTTATTTTAATTCATTTTATTCCTTTCATTCTTTCTTTATTCTCCCTGTTCTTCTGAGCTGTGTGCCTGACAGGCCTTGGTGCTACAGTCGGGTGTCAGGGTTGTGCCTCTGAAGTGGGAGAGCCAAGTTCAGGACACTGGTCCACCAGAGACCTCCTGGCTCCATGTAATATCAAACACTGAAAACTCTCCCAGAGATCTCCATCTCAACGCTAAGACCCATCACCACTCAACGACCAGCAAGTTACAGTGCTGGACACCGTATGTCAAACAACGAGCAAGACAGGAACACAACCCCACCCATTAGGAGAGAGACTGCCTAAAATCATAATAAGGCCAAAGACACCCCAAAACACACCACCAGATGCGGTCCTGCCCACCAGAAAGACTAGATCCAGCCTCATCCACCAGAACACAGGCACCAGTCCCCTCCACCAGGAAGCCTACACAAACCACTGAACCAACCTTAGCCACTGGGGGGCGGACAGCAAAAACAATGGGAACTACGAACCTGCAGTCTATGAAAAGGAGACCCCAAACACAGTAAGTTAAGCAAAATGAGAAGACAGAGAAACACACAGCAGATGAAGGAGCAAGGTAAAAACCCACCAGAACAAACAAATGAAAAGAAAGAGTCAGTCTACCTGAAAAAGAATTCAGAGGAATAAGAGAAAAGATGATACAAAATCTTGCAAATGGAATGGAGACAATATAAGAAAGGTTTAACAAGGATGTAGAAGAATTAAAGAGCAAACAATGTTGAATAACACAATAAATGAAATTTAAAATACTCTAGAAGGGATCAATAGCAGAATCACTGACGCAGAAGAATGGATAAGTGACCTGCAAGATAAAATAGTGGAAATAACTATGGCAGAGCAGAATAAAGAAAAAAGAATGAAAAGAATTGAGAACAGTCTCAGAGACCTCTGGGACAACATTAAATGCACCAACATTCGAATTATAGGGGTCCCAGAAGAAGAAGAGAAAAAGAAAGGGTCTGAGAAAATATTTGAAGAGATTATAGTTGAAAACTTCCCTGGTATGGGAAAGGAAATAGTTAATAAAGTCCAGGAAACACAGAGAGTCCCACAGAGGATAAATCCAAGGAGAAACACGCCAAGACACATATTAATCAAACTATCAAAAATTAAATACAAAGAAAAATATTAAAAGCAGCAAGGGGAAAACAACAAATAACATACAAGGGAATCCCCATAAGGTTAACAGCTGATCTTTCAGAAGAAACTCTGCAAGCCAAAAGAGAGTGGGAAGGACATATTTAAAGTGATGAAAGGGAAAAACCTACATCCAAGATTATTCTACCAAGCAAGGACCTCATTCAGATTTGACGGAGAAATTAAAATCTTTAAAGAAAAGCAAAAGCTAAGAGAATTCAGCACCACCAAATCAGCTTTACAACAAATGCTAAAGGAACTTCTCTAGGCAGGAAACACAAGAGAAGGAAAAGACCTACAATAACAAACCTGAAACAACTAAGAAAATGGGAATAGGAACATACATATCGATAATTACCTTTAATGTAAATGGATTAAATGCTCCAACCAAAAGACACAGACTGGCTGAATGGATACAAAAACAAGACCCGCATATATGCTGTCTACAAGAGACCCACTTCAGACCTATGGACACATACAGACTGAAACTGAGGGGATGGAAAAAGATATTCCATGCAAATGGAAATCAAAAGAAAGCTGGAATAGCAATTCTCATATCAGACAAAATAGACTTTAAAATAAAGACTATTACAAGAGACAAAGAAGGACACTACATAATGATCAAGGGATCCATCCAAGAAGAAGATATAACAATTGCAAATATTTATGGACCCAACCTAGGAGCACCTCAATACATAAGGCAAATACTAACAGCCACAAAAGGCAAAATCGACAGTAACACAATCATAGTAGGGGACTTTAGCACCCCACTTTCACCAATGGAAAGATCATCCAAAATGAAAATAAATAAGGAAACACAAGCTTTAAGTGATACATTAAACAAGATGGACTTAACTGATATTTATAGTACATTACACCCAAAAACAACAGAATACACTTTCATCTCAAGTGCTCGTGGAACATTCACCAGGATAGATCATATCTTGTGTCACAAATCAAGCCTTGGTAAATTTAATAAAATTGAAATCATATCAAGTATCTTTTCCGACCACAACGCTATGAGACTAGATATTAATTAAAGGAAAAAATGTGTAAAAAATACAAATACATTGAGGCTAAACAATACACTACTTAAGAACCAAGAGATCACTGAAGAAATCATTGAGGAAACCAAAAAATATCTAGAACCAAATGACAATGAAAACACAACGACCCAAAACCTATGGGATGCAGCAAAAGCAGTTCTAAGAGGGAAGTTTATAGCAATACAATCCTACCTCAAGAAACAAGAAACATCTCAAATAAACCACCTAACCTTACATCAAAAGCAATAAGAGAAATAAGAACCAAAAAACCCCACAGTTAGCTGAAGGAAAGAAATCATAAAGATCAGATCAGAAATAAATGAAAAAGAAATGAAGGAAACATTAGCAAAGACCAATAAAACTAAAACCTGGCTCGTTGAGAAGGTAAACAAAATTGATAAACCGTTAGCCAGACTCGAGAAGAGAAAAAGGGAGAAGACTCAAATCAATAGAATTAGAAATGAAAAAGAAGTAACAGCTGACACTGCAGATATACAAAGGATCATGAGAGATTACTACAAGCAACTACATGCCAATAAAATGGATAATCTGGAAGAAATGGACAAATTCTTAGAAATGCACAACCTGCCAAGACTGAACCAGGAAGAAATAGAAAATATAAACAGACCAATCACTAGCACTGAAATTGAGACTGTGATTAACAATCTTCCAGCAAACAGAAGTCCAGGACCAGATGGCTTCATAGGCGAATTCTATCAAACACTTAGAGAAGAGCTAATACCTATCTTTCTCAAACTCTTCCAAAATATAGCAGAGGGAGAAACACTGCCAAACTCATTCTACAAGGCCACCATCACCCTGACACAAAAACCAGACAAAGATGTCACAAAGAAAGACAACTATGGGCCAGTATCACAGATGAACATAGGTGCAAAATTCCTCAACAGAATACTAGCAAACAGAATGCTAGCAAACAGAATGCAACACCACATTAAAAGGATCATAAACCATGATCAAGTTGGGCTTATCCCAGGAATGCAAGGATTCTTCAATATACACAAATCAATCAATGTGATACATCATATTAACAAATTGAAGGAGAAAAACCATATGATCATCTCAGTAGATGCAGAAAAAGGTTTTGACAAAATTCAACACCCATTTATAATAAAAACCCTCCAGAGAGTAGGCATAGATGGAACTTACCTCAACATAATAAAGGCCATATATGACAAACCCACAGCCAACATCATTCTCAATAGTGAAAAACTAAAACCATTTCCACTAAGATCAGGAAGAAGACAAGGTTGCCCACTCTCACCATTATTATTCAACATAGTTTTGGAAGATTTAGCCACATAGAGAACCCTTAATGTGCTACCAGAAACCTACCAGAGCTAATCAATGAATTTGGTAAAGCAGCAGGATACAAAATTAATGCACAGAAATCTCTTGCATTTCTATACACTAATGATCAAAAATCTGAAAGTGAAATTAAGGAAACACTCCCATTTACCACTGCAACAAAAAGAATAAAATACCTAGGAGTAAACCTACCTCAGGAGACAAAAACGACCTGTATGCAGAAAACTATAAGACACTGATGAAAGAAATTAAAGATGATACAAACAGATGGAGAGATATACCATGTTCTTGAATTGGAAGAATCAACACTGTGGAAATGACTCTACTACCCAAAGCAGTCTACAGATTCAATGCAATGCCTATCAAACTACCACTAGCATTTTTCACAGAACTAAAACAAAAAATTTCACAATTTGTATGGAAACGCAAAAGACCCCGAATAGCCAAAGCAATCTTGTGAAAGAAAAACGGAGCTGGAGGACTCAGGCTCCCTGACTTCAGACTATACTACAAAGCTACAGTAATCAAGACAGTATGGTACTGGCACAAAAACAAAAATATAGATCAATGAAACAGGATAGAAAGCCCTGAGATAAACCCACACACATATGGTCACCTTATCTTTGATAAAGGAGGCAAGAGTATACAATGGAGAAAAGACATCCTCTTCAATAAGTGGTGCTGGGGAAAACTGGACAGCTACATGTAAAAGAATGAAATTAGAACACTCCGTAACACCATATACAAAAATAAACTCAAAATGGATTAAAGACCTAAATGGAAGGCCAGACACTCTAAAACTCTTAGAGGAAATCATAGGCAGAACACTCTATGACATAAATCACAGCCAGATCCTGTTTGACCCACCTCCTAGAGAAATGGAAATAAAAACAAAAATAAACAATTGGGACCTAAAGAAACTTAAAAGCTCTTGCACAACAAAGGAAACAATAAACAAGATGAAAAGATAACCCTCAGAATGGGAGAAAATATTTGCAAATGAAGCAACTGAGAAAGGATTAATCTCCAAAATTTACAAGCAGCTCATGCAGCTCAATATCAAAAAAACAAAAAACCGAATCCAAAAATGGGCAAAGGACCTAAACAGACATTTCTCCAAAGAAGATATACAGATTGCCAATGAACACATGAAAGGATGCTCAACATCACTGATCATTAGAGAAATACAAATCAAAACTACAGTGAGGTAACACCTCACACCAGCCAGAACGGCCATCATCAAAAAGTGTACAAACAATAAATGCTGGAGACGGTGTGTATAAAAGGGAACCCTCTTGCACTGTTGGTGGGGATGTAAATTGATACAGCCACCTTGGAGTACAGTATGGATGTTCCTGAAAAAATTAAAAATAGAACTACCATACGACCCAGCAATCCCACTACTGGGCATATACCCTGAGAAAACCATAATTCAAAAAGAGTCATGCACCATAATGTTCACTGAAGTTCTATTTGCAATAGCCAGGACGTGGAAGCAACCTAAGTGCTCATTGACAGATGAGTGGATAAAGAAGATGTGGCACATATATACAATGGAATATTACTCAGCCATAAAAAGAAACGAAATTGAGTTATTTGTAGTGAGGTGGATGGACTAAAGTCTGTTGTACAGAGTGAAGTAAGTCAGAAAGAGAAAAACAAATACCATATGCTAACACATACATATGGAATCTAAAAAAAAAGAGAAATAAATCTTTCTGAAGAACGTAGGGGCAGGACAGGAATAAAGATGCAGACGTAGAGAATGCACTTGAGGACCCGGGGGGGGGAAGGGTAAGCTGGAACGAAGTGAGAGCACAGGGAGATCAGCTCGGTGCTTTGTGACCACCTAGAGGGGTGGGATAGGGAGGGTGGGAGGGAGGCACAAGAGGGAGGGGATATGAGGATATATGTATATGTATAACTGATTCACTTTGTTATAAAGCAGAAACTAACACCCCATTGTAAAGCAATTATACTCTAATAAAGATGTTTACCAATTTTTTTTTAAAAAGAATAATACAGAGCAGTTAAAAATGGAAGTGCGGAGGTAAAACAGGACTAGGCCATAGTAAGTGTTGGTAGTAAAAAGTTTGTCTTATATGTATTTTTGATGTCCTTGGAATACTGATAAAAGTTTCCTTAAAATTTATAAATTTATTTTTGTCTAGAAAGGAAGGAGTTAGCCTTGTTCAGCTCTTTCCATCTGAGCCTAACCACTGTATTCTCAGAAACAGACCAACTTAGAGCAATGGTATCCAAAGTAGAGACTGCAAAAGAAGATCTATTGGATTGTAGAAGGCAAATAATAAAACTCTATTTATATTAGCTTTTATCTCAGTCTTTTACAGTTCTATATGAATTTTTATGCCTTTTATACTTTGATGTGTGTGTGTGTGTGTGTGTAAATGTATATATAACTAGAATATATTAAGGGGAATGTTCAAAAGTTTTTATCTGATGAGACAAATAATTTTTAACATTTTCAGGGCACTTAGCAGTGTACTTAGATTCTTCTTATTATTGTCGAATTTTATTTAGGAGATTGCTGGGTGCAG